>NC_056529.1:31955092-31967572 GCF_019175285.1 Sceloporus undulatus
ATTTTGGGCAACAGTGCCAAAAATCTGGGCACTAGTCCGAAAAAAGAGGAATCAACAGCCAACTGCCTGAATTACATCTGTCATTCTGGGCAACTCCGTTGATCTAAAAGAAACTGATTGTTTGACCATAGTTCTGTCTATGTCACTAACCTTCCTGCCAAAGATAACCTCTGAGAAACCGGGGCCGTGCCAATGAAATGGCACACCTGAGCCAGATCCTGTGGAAAATAAAGAAACATGACATCCCTTAGGTGTAGTATCATCACCACAAAATCAACTCCATTGCAAAGGTTTAGGCAAGAAACACACACACTTATTTTCCATAGAATCATAGAGCTGGAAGAGACCACAAAGGCCATCCAATCCAACTCCTTTCTGCCATGCAGGAATACACAATCAAAGCACTCCTGACAAATGGCCAGCCAGACTCTGCTTAAAAACTTCCAAAGAAGGAGATTCCACAACACTATGAGGAAGTGTGTTCTACTGTTGAACAACTCTAACCATCAAAACCTTCCTCCTAATGTTTAGGTGGAATCTATTTTCCTGTAGCTTTCATCCATTGCTCCAGGTCTTAGTCTCTGGAGCAGCAGAAAACAAGCTTGCTCCCTCCTCAACATGTCATCCCTTCAAACAGGGCTATCATATCATTCTCTTCTCTTCTGTTCTCCAGGCTAAACATTCCCACCTCCCTAAGTTTCTCCTCATAAGGCATGGTTTTCAGACCTTTCACCATTTTGGTTGTCCTCCTCTGGATACACTCCAGCTACTCCTTGAATTGTGGTGCCCAGAACTGAACACAGTATTCAAGTTGAGGTCTGACCAATGCAGAATATATGTATACATACAGACTGCATGCACAACTAATTTAAGAGAAGCACTTAAATAGTATGGCAGGACATTTTGGCTCCTGTCTTTTTCAGATGCTCTGAATAAAAGCAAGCTGTACTCAAGATGGTAGTCATAGACCAAATCCAGCACTGCTTTGGCAGAGTGTAAAGTGTAAAGCTCCACCAATGCAGTTCTACTGGGCCATCTCCTGGGGAAGACAGCTTCTCAGTACTGGGAGGCACCCCACTCCTATTTAGTGGCCAGGAGAGAGGGGAGAATGCCCGACATCCAGCAAAAAAGCCACAGAAAAGACATCCGAAGTGCCTGTCACTCACTCACCCATCCTTTTCTAGCCCTACTTACTGACCAGCAATCCCAAAACTGTATGCTCCAGTGGTGCCTGGGATCTGAAAAGGCGGAGGTGTATAGTTTTGGAAGAGGGGACCCCATTCTGTGAAGTTATTGTCCCCGAAGAAATAGAATGTTTCTGTAGGAAAAGAAACAAAGATTGGGTAGTCATTCCATAGCAAAGAGAAAGAATGCAAACCCTCCAACTCTCTTGATTTGGCAGGGAGAGTCCTGATTAATTCTCTGTCTTCTGCTTTTCTGTCTGCCAACAGAGAGGGTTGTCCCATGTTGCTGTTTGGAAAACACAGCCATCCTTCTGAGAGGATAGATAGAATGAAAAGCAGGGTGGGCAAATTCTAGGGATCCAGGAGACAATTCCTACCCTCCCAGACTGACTGCAGCCTGCACTGCCTCCATGAAACGAACTAAAAACCCCACCTCTGGTTCTGTAAAAACATTTTAGGGGATGAAACAAGACAACTACGCCTTTTTTTTTAAAAGGAGAATTGCAGCTCCTGGAGGCTTCCAGGATCAGCAATATTCCTATTCTAGGGAAAAAAAGCTTTTCTGTATAGGGGAATCTAGGTACTCTACTCACCACTTCCCAGCGAGTTCAGGTCCTGTGGCTCCAGCAGTTGATCCACATATTCCTGGAAAGGGAGGTCAACTGCAACAAGGAAAGTCCAGATCGTGTGAAAAGAGAGCACAAGATCAGCCCTTGCATCTCCCTCAGAAACCGTGCAGCATCTCTAGCTGTCCTTCTTCACAAGTATGGCCATTTTTCACCTCCAGGAGAGCAGACTGCCTCACGCAGTTAACTCCTATCTTTGTCCGTCTCCGTCTTACCACTCTTTCGAACAGAACAGCAAAATTGACTAAAAAGCTGCTTCTCTTCCAGGCAATTTCACCACTAAATTGACTGGATCAGAGAATGACATAAAAGGGTGAGGTCTATGAAGGCAGTCACTTTTATGTTCTTTAAAATTTGTTTGAAAAGTGTTTTAAAAACCACTTCAGACGCAATGAGTTTGTCACATGTTTTAGTCTCGGGTGCACATAACTAGCAGTGCAGACAGGATGGCACATAAGGAATCCTGCCACTTGTGGAAGAAATGCCAGCCAGTGCCTTGTGCCTGTGTGTAACTTTACTGTAAGCTGTGTGTAACTTTCACTGTCCATTATCCACCATCCATCCCATCCCATCCTGATCCTCACTTAGAAAAATATCCTGTGACCACACTCTCCTCACCTTTACGGTAAGAGTAGGTATTAGCAGTGCTGAGCCGGATGGGATGGTCCCCGAACTTAGCCAACAGCCTCTCCTTAGTACACTGAGACTGGAACTCCTGTGGGCACAGAAGGGCACAGAGATGGAGAACAGGGGAGGGGAACATGTACCCCTCCAATGATTGTTGGATTGCAACTTCCATGCCCCCTAACCAAAATGGCAATTGCAAAAGGGATTGCAGCCCATGACACCTGGGAAACCAAACCAACTCCATCCCTGATGCAGAAAAACAACCCCAAACCACTTTTACTCCCAAACTCATCCTGATTATGAAACAACATGCAATCTCCAGATCCCATAAGCAAAAGACAGGAGTAATTGATCTCTGACTGTCACATGCTGTAAAAAGTAACAGAAGATGGATGAGCTCCTTCACATCCAGATTGTTAACATTCCTACCTAGCTGCCCACTACTGCAGCCTTTCCTGAATCTGGGGTCTCCAAAAGTGGTTGAACTACAGCTTTCTCTTTCTTCAACCACTGTAAAGGCTGCCTAGGATGACGGGGGTTGTAGTCAAACAGCACTGGTGGAAGGAAAGAGTATACTTTTCAGTTAACAGGTTTTGGAACCAGATAACCCTTCTTTCTCCACTGCAGTGAGTGGATAATTTAGGGTCAAAGAAGAGCCAGGGCCTTGCATATGGAAATGCCCACTTGCTCCAAATATTATTTATGTAATTAGTAATATTTATAAAACTACTCTAATAGTAGGGTGGCAAAGTCTTGCACACCAATAAAACATGGACTGGTTACAATCCAACACCCATAAATATCCACATGCGGAGATACATTGCACCAGCATTAAGCAACCGCCATGCAAATACTGTAGTAATTCTGCACAACACACGTTGATGACTGGCTGCCATTGTGCAACACAGCAGCCATGTTGTGTAACTCTACTCCTGCCACTGTCAGCAGAATCATTTATTTCACTTATTTTCACTTCACTTTACAACAGAATGCATCTGTTCTGCTACGGTGAATAACTGACCCCATGTACATCATACTAACAGAATGCAAGCTAGTATGCACAGTGCACCACATTAAAATACAACATTTAGGTTGTCCATAAAAGTATGACAGGATGCACTATGCAGGGAAGGCTTACAGAAACAGGTAAGTTCTTGATCTGCATTTAAAAAGAGACATAATTGTAGATGCAAAATACATATTGGAGGAGTATTCCCCAGAGTGGAATACAGTAGTTCATCTATATATGTTTGGAGTATATTCACACAGCTTGATATTAATTTGACACAGTTTAATATCGCAGCTCCAGCCAAAAGAATCCAGTCATTTGCAGTCTGGTGAGGTACTTAGAATTCCCTTCTAGTGAGCTCTAATGCTGTAGTTAAAGACAGTGAGTCAGAGCATAGGGAAATATAGTTTCCAAGATTTGTATGTGCCTTCAAGTTGCCTGTAGACCTATGGCAACTTCCTGAATTTCAGGAGAAAGAAATACTCAGAGGCAGTTTTGCCAATTCCTTCCTCGGAAATAACACCTTCAGCACCTGCAGTATTTCATCAAAGTACTAACCAGAGCTGACCCTACTTAGCTACCAGGATCAGATGGGGGATCAGATGCCATTGGGATATACAGTATAGTCCTCAGGCCCCAATTTACCCGAGATTAACGCTCAGTCCCTTTTCTCAATATACCTTGGGAACTATATAGTTCCCAAGCACAAAAGCAACAGAGAATTAGATCACAGAAGCAGAGAATTCTAAGTATCTCACCAACTACAAATCCCAGGATTCCTTAAGATGCAATCAAGACAATGAAAACGGTATTAACTCACTGAGTTGTCTGTTATCCCCTGAAGTATAACCGGCCGAGAAAAAGCATACCTGGAAAAATGAAGAAATTGACAGGGTCACAAATAACAACCATCAAGTACCTTGACAATGTTTGTTGGTCACACAGTTGTTGGATTAAGGTCCAAAACACACTCCAGAAATAATCCAGTGTGAGACTGCCTTAACTGCCCTGGCTCAAGGCTAGGGAATTCTGGGAGCTGTAGTTTGGTGAGACATTTTGCCTTCTCTGTCAGAGAGCTCTGGGGCCACAATCGATTACAGTTCCTAGGATTCCCTAGCACTGAGCCAGGGCAGTTCAAGCGGTCTCAAACTGGGTTATTTCTGCAGTGTGTTTTGGACCTAACCCTCCCAATGTTCCTTATGACTAGCTACGCTAGCTAGGAATGGCAGTTCCACACCACACGAAAAGGTGCACATCACCCACCCTTAATAAAAAGAAATGACTTAATAAAGAAGAAACAGATGACAGTGACTGCAGTGACACTGTGCATCTGGCGTAAGGATGCTGAGCTCTGAGATTACTCGGCTCTTCTTTCCCTCCTGGAACCAGCTTTTCATTTAAACTCTCACCTGTTGCCTTCTGGTGGCAACAAGGACCAGCAAGTGCAGGCCTTTCCCTGTCAACTTACTGTTGAATGAACTGGGCGTAGGTTAAACTGGTGTCCCTTCGCTCCACGGTGCAGGTCTCTTCTTCCATAAGGGCAGCATGTCTGCTTGTCAGCCTGAGGCAGCCCAGGGAAAAGAGGGAAGACACATAAGTCAGAGTGACACAAAGGCTGCTGGCTTGTTGGTTTGAAACATTATTTACAGGGAGCTATGGGGTTTGAGTGTTGGACTCCAACTCTGGAGACCAGGGTTCAAAGATATAGCCGTGTTAATCTGTAGATAGATAGATAGATAGATCGGCAGATAGATAGATAGAAAGATAGATAGATAGATAGATCGGCAGACAGAGATAGATAGATAGATGGATGGATGGATGGATGGATGATAGATAGATAGATAGATAGATAGATAGATAGATAGATAGACTTTAAACATTGCCAAGCAATGGATGGTTGAATCTATGAGTCCATAGATATCGAGGGCCAACTGAAAATAGAACACCATAAGTAAATAGTTACTATAAAGCCATAACTATAGTGGGAACCGTATTAGAGGGATCTTGTAGCACCTTTGAGACTAACGGAAAGAAAGAAGTTGGCAGCATGAGCTTTCCTAGACTTCAGTCTATATGCATCTGAGAAAGTAGACTTGAAGTCTATGAAACCTCATGCTGCCGACTTCTTTATTTCCGTGAGTCTCAAAGGTGCTACAAGATCTCTCTGGAGACCAGGGTTTGATACCTTCTCTGCCACGAAGCCCCATTGGAAGGCTTTGGGATAAAGTCTCATACTCTCATTTTCAGGGGAAGGCACTGGCAAGCCTCCCCTGAACAAACCTTGCCAAGAAAACCCCAGGATAGGATCGCCTTTATGGCCAGAGGGCATCTGGCCAACCTGTTTCAACACCATCCTCTTGCTACTGGTTATACCACCTATGTGGATGATGGGAGATACAGTCCAGGTAGGTCTGGAGAAGTCCCACATTTCCCCTTTCCTTGATTCTTTTTGGCTGCTCTACTCAGCATCCTCCATCCTTTTCCAGCAGCCCCCAACTCCCTTGATGCCCCCAATGTGGATGATGGGAGATATAGTCCAAGTAGATCTGGAGAAGTCCCACATTTCCCCCTTCCCCACTTACTATCCTCTATCCTTTTTCAGCAGCACCAGCTCCCTTTATGTCCTCTATGTGGATGATGGGAAATACAGTCCAGGAAGATCTGGAGAAGCCCCACATTTCCCCCCTTTTCCCTGATATTCTTGGCTGCTCTACTCACCATCTTCTATCCCTTTCCAGCTCCCTTTATGCCCCCTGTGTGGATGATGGGAGATGCAGTCCAGGCAGATCTCATTACCCACATTACCCCTGTCCTTGATATTTCTGTCTTCTGCTCTACTCACCATCCTCCATCCTTTTCCAGCAGCAGCCGCTCTGCAGGGAGCAGGAGGAGGGATGCCAGGAGCAGGAGGAGGAGGAAGGGTCTGCAGGACATGGCCCTAAGCCTCAGGCATCTCCCAGCCAAGGGACGGCTTCAACCTGTTTAGAGAGCTGCAGAGAAGGAGGAAGAGGGACGACTTCCTCATGGCAGGAACTCTTGGAACCCGGAACCAATCTTCCAGGGTTCTGGTACTCGACGGAGCCGCCGGCGAGGTAACACCACATAATATCGTTTGCCTTCCGGCCGGCTGCACATTTCTATTTCCGGTAGGGAGCTCTAGGAATCAGGGAAGAAACCATAGAGTCTTCAGTCATATATCGCTGCTGGAATGTCTCTGAGCCACTCGTTCTTGCCGCTGCCGCCTTTGTACAGCAGGGGGCGCAGAAGAGCTCTTTTGGAAGCAGTTCAGGAAGAGCAAAGGATGAATCATCATTATATTGTTATTGTGTAGTCAAAGGCTCCACAATAATAATTATATTATTAATTATTATTATATAATATTATATAATATAATTATTATATATAATTAAAAAGTATTATATATAATAATAATTATTATTAATTATTATATATAATAATTAATTATTATCTATTAATTATTATAAGCAATCTATTTTAGTACTGCAACCATTTAATTCTGCTTTAATGTATAACTTTCGTATCCTTTTAATTTGTACTATTCTTTTAATATTGTGAGCCGCTCCGGGTCCCAGTTTTTGGGAAGAGTGAGATACATATAAATTATTATTATCATTATTATTATGAGAAATCTATTTTATATTGTAATAATTTAATTGTATTTTCATGTATCACTTATGTATGCTTTAACTGTACTATTCTTTCAATATTGTGAGCCACTCTGGGTCTGTTTTTGGGAAAAGAGTGGAATACAAATATATTATTATTATTATTATTATTATTATTATTATTATTATTAGTGTATTTTAATATTGAAATAATTTCATTGTATTTTAATGTATCGCTTTCATATCCTTTCAATTTGTACTATTATTTTAATACTGGGAGCCGCTCTGAGTCCTAGTTTTTGGGAACAGTGGGACACAAATTATTATTATTATTATTATTATTATTATTATTATTAGCAATCTATTTTAATATTGTATGATTATCATTTGTATCCCACTTTCCCCAACAAAATTGGGACAGTTCAAAAGCACAGTCTAACCAAAAACTTACAAGAGCGACCCTCAAAACAGAATTAAACTATTGCTATGTTAAAACAGATCCTTGGTTTATGGTGGGATTAGGTCAGAAACTGCAGGAAAGAAAGCACACAACATACACACACACAACCTGTGAGATTGAATTTCAGGGAGTGCGACAAAGAACATCCTCGAGTGACAAATCGTCGCTTTCCCCCCGAATACATTAGAATCTGCTAAAACTATTTCTTTTTCAAGTTACTGCGATACAAATTTGAGGATGAAATTTGAGAAGCCTTGAAAAGATTTTGCCTCTCCTGTACCACTTGTCCTAAAAGGATAGTGCCTAGCTCTCTGGGATTTATAGTTTGACCCTGATGAGAAGGGCTTCTTCCTGAGACCTTCAGTGGGCATCTTCCTACCAGAAAAGGTAAAGGCAGTGTTTGCCAGTCGCTTGCCTCTTAAGCCATTTAGGCCATTTGAACACTGCCCTGGCTTTTTGCACCTGTGGGCCATATAGAAAAGGGAACATTAGGAAGGGTAGTGTTGGGTTTTTGTGGGGTTTTGGGCAATGGGGCCATTTTCTGGAAGAGTTTATTCCTGACGTTTTGCCAGCATCTGTGGCTGGCACCTTCAGAAGAATTAACGTCAGGAATGAACTCTTGTACATGGCCACATAGCCCGAAAAACCCACAAAAAACTACTTTCCTTTCCTTTTGCATCTTGCGACTCTCATCTCTATCAGCCAAAATGAATGGAGGGAAAACCTAAAACGCATGAAGCCTCCCACACCCCTCCGCTCAATTGCATGAACACACATAAGACATCTACTGCGGAATCTGCATTTGTAAATGATGCCCTTGTCAGCATGCCCCAACTTCTGAAGTTTTATTGCTTCTGGGTTTTGAAGTCTCAACACACTTTTTTTGTTAAGTACTCAGATCCAAAATCAACAACAATGGCATTTCTTTCCCTTTTTTCTTCCTTTCTGGCGTAAGATTACTTAATAGCTGTAACACATCTATGGAAGCCTTTTCTGGTTTAGTTCGGCCTGTCGCTGCTAGTCTATTCCAGACAATAAGCAATGGAAAAATGGATAGTCTGTGTGAATGGGTTTTATTGGATCAACTTCTGTTGGTGCAGGAATATGCACGCTTTCGACTTACAAAGGGCTCTTCGTCAGACAGAATGGAAGGGTCGCTGTATCCTTAGGAGCATCAAAGCAAGGATGGTTTACAAGCAACATTTCCCCCTCGAACAATAGCCATGGCATTCTGGTCTTTTATTTCTGAATCCCTCAAGAATCCTCCCCTATTTCTTTTGTGCCAAAGCAATAGGAGCAGACATGGCAGAACCCTATAGTTTCCCCTCTGCAGCTCTTCTCTCAATCCTGCCAATGTTCTCAGCATCCTCTGAATCTCTCCAGCTCTATGACTCTACAGGATAAATGAATTGGGTTGTTAAGATCCTGGGCCAGGGAGGGAGGTATGCTTTTGGCTCATCTATGAGGACTAGCCCCATTTGTATATTTTGGGGGGAGTAGGGAAGAAAAGGTGAATCCAGCTGTGCGTATAGTTCTTGCTTAGAGGGCTTTATTAGTCAAGGAGAGCTTTTCACACAGGTAGTGTGCTTGTGGATGAGGAGTACTTGACCTCATCTCTCTGGGATGGCCCTATGTAGTTGTCCCGCCTGGCAGCATACTCCCCAACGTTGGGAAGCCCCGGCACCACACAACAGCTCAGGGCACTGCGGTAGATACTCATGTCGTGGGCGTCGTACCACTCATCCGTCTTCTCGTCGTAACACTCTACGTTGAACGTTGTCGTGAAGCCGTTGAAACCACCCACCACGAAGAGCAGGTCATCCACCACTTCGATGCCAAAGTTGCTCCGAGGGTTGAACATGGTCGGGATTGTTCGCCAGGTGTTGGCTACTGGGTTGTATGCTTCCGCACTTCGAAGGCGGTTGGCCCCGTCAAATCCACCCACCTGTAGAGAGCAAAACACCACAGACTTATTTAGGAGCAAGCTGTTTTACACAGTTAGACCATAGACCTACAGAGATTGGGGAGATACTGTTCCACCCCCTGTATATGAACACACACAACAACAGCAATTTTCCAGAGTTCTCAAGGAAAGCTTTCTAAGGGAGATCTGTGATTACCACAGGTTTCCTGTGCTTTGCAAAGGAGTATGACGCATGTTCTAGAGTACATGTCAAGTTCATATGGCCAAGTCTGTTGGACTTTACATGCTACATTTAAACATATAGTTGGGCATAACATTCATCTTTAGTCAGCCCTTTGCATCTACAGATTCCGCATTCAAGAATTCAATGATCTACGGTTTGAATATATATATATATATATATATATATATATAATCCAAAAAGTAAACCTTGATTTTGTCATTTTATATAAGGGACACCATTTTACTATGCCACTGAATTTAATGGGACTTGAGCATCCATAGATTTTTGGTATCCATGGGGGTCCTGGAACCAAACCCCAGCAGATACCAAGGGCTCACTGTATAAGGAACAGCAGCAGCTAACGCAGAGGTAGTGATCATGTTCAGATGTTGTTGGACTACAACTCCTAGCTTTCCTTGCCATTGGCTGTGGTGAGGGAACAGCATTAAGCTTTGCTATGTTTTGGTCTGAATCATTGTTCAATGAGGTACTCTTGTGGTACAGGATTTAATCTGGACCAGGACCAAAGCAACAGAGGCTTCACCCTCGCCACACCCTCACTTTCCCCACTATTTGGTACAGGAAGGACGGTGCCTTTGGTGCCAATGACCAGAGAAAGGAAGAATTGGTGCCATGAAGACCTGAGAGTACATCGACAAGCATGTATACTGCTACATTCATTTCCATCCAACTCAAGCTGGAAAGATGTAAGATATCTGACTCCACTGTTGGATGGTGATGTTCCCAGTTTTAATTTCTTTTCAGTATGAATTCTAATGAGCTGCTTAACCATCCTATGAGATGATAATATTAACGTCCTATACAGGATTGCTGTATGAATTACCAAGAGATTGTATTTGGGTAACAACCTCAAGCCCTCAGTCTTATTTCAAAAGCCCTCTGAAAATGATTAGTTCAGGCCTCTGCATGAGCAACCTGCCCTTGCAGCCTGTTAGGAGAGTGAAGAAGAGAGAAAAGGCTGATGGAGAAAGAGAGAGCGAGAGAAAGAAAAAGCAAGAGAGCAATGGGCAAACAAAGAATGATCTCTCTTTGGACAAATCAAAGGGAGAGAGTACTATCCCAACATCTTTACTGCAAAAAGGGTGCTGTGGGCTGTCCTTTAACTGCAGACACAAAAGGACCCTGGCCTTACTGCGTAGACGTGTTCTCCATATGCTATCACACCGATGCCACTCCGCCTGCTTCTCATGGGTGCAATCAAGCTCCACTGATCCATCTTGGCGTCGTACACTTCAGCTGTAAAGAGGCACTCGTTCCCATTGAATCCGCCGCAGATATAAACCTTTTGTTAGGCAATAAAAGAAAAAGGAAGTACTGTACAGTGTTAAAATGTTGCAGGCTTATCATGAAAACACTGCCCAGAGTTTAGGCCTCCGACTACCCAAACTGGTACCATTTTAACTGTCTTCTAAGGAATCATGAAAAGAGTTTAAATTAATCATGGTGTGGGGAGTGAAAGTGTTAGAGTGTTAGAGACCCATGTATTTCTCCGTCAGACACAGCCATTTTTCAAGCAGTGATGTTGCCGGTGGTGAAGTACATTTTGGTTGCCTTTCTTTTCCTACCTTTGTTGCCAACCACTTCATGGCAATGGTGGCTTAATCTTTCTCTCTGCATCAACCCTCCCTCAAGATCACCTTAAGTAAACACTTCAACCAAGATGCATACCTGTGACTTTAACACAAGCCTTTTGCCCCTGCATGATTTCTATAACCTTTGCCTGATAAAGAAGCCAGTGGGCTTCAAAAGTGAGTATCTTTTGGCTGGCTTACTAACAGTATCTCCACAATGTGTACTCTGGGTTCTGTTTTACAGCCAACGTTAACTATTCCTGCATTTTTCTGGGGACTGTTGTTTGTGAAGATGCTGAATTTTCTGTCATGTTTTCTAGACCCACCCCAAGCCCTTAACAGAATTATGGTTCCCAAGATCCATAGCTGTGTTAGTCTGGGAAATCAGTATGCAAAGGGATCTTGTAGCATCTTTGAGATTACCTGAAAGAAAGAAGCTGGTAGCATGAGCTTTCGTAGACTTGAGCCTAATTCCTCGATGCATGTAGGCTAACATCTATGAAAGCTCATGCTACCAACTTCTTTCTTGCAGTTAGTCTCAAAGGTGCTACAGGGTCCCTTTGGATACACCAAAACAATGTTAAAGGGATTAAATAGTGTTTTTCCTATTGAAACAGTTGGCTGGATAACCCGTTGTCGCTTATATTCCTACATCAGGCCTGTACAATGTATAAGCAGTAACATATAGTGGCCTGCCAGGGAAATGAATAAATTCCCTGTGTTTGCTTCCTAGCTGACATTGCAAAAGCAGATGAGTTGGTCTACTATCTAGCAGGCAGCATTGGAAAAAGTTTCCATGTTTGGGTGGAAAATGCCAGCAATTATGCTACCCAGGGGATTCTGGGAGTTGCAGTCCAAAACTCCATAATATTTTTTTTATCTTGCTTTTCTCCTAGTAGTAGTGGGTCACATTGCTGCTAATACGTTGCTACATACAAGTAGTGGGCAGTATCTGGCTAAGCATGCCAGAAAGAACGCATGTTTGTGTGACAGGGATGTATTCAGGAATTACCAGTCCTGAAAAGAAACTGATGACACAGCCACCTAAAGATTCATGCCCTGTTTGGTGGAAGATGGACACAGCCATTACTCTCTCCCTCTCTGCTTCAAGTACAGAAACCAAAAAATCTATATGAGGAAGAAATCTGCCTCCTCCGCACCTAGAACAGAAATGCAGTGGGTCGTTTTAAGAAGAATGGCTCTCTCAGC
>NC_056529.1:31967582-31983621 GCF_019175285.1 Sceloporus undulatus
CTCTCCTCTACTATCTTTCAGCAAACTAGTAACTTATGTGGTCTTATCTACAAAGCTGACGTATTTGAACAATTTCTAGAGGTTAGGCTCAATGTTAGGCTCTTGCAACAAAAGCAACCAAGAGTCTTATGACATTAGATGAACTGGACTCTAGCCTTGAAATCCCACAAGACTTCAGTCAACAAACCTTCTCCAGAGGCTCACACAAAGCCAATGCAAGCAATGTAAAGTATAACTTGCAGTCAATAAAGCAATTAAACCGAGCAAATTATCTCAGTGAAAAGCAACATTATCAGCACAACCGAAAAATCTTTAAAATTCAATATAAAATATGTGCAGCAGGACAATGCCCTGGAAATAAAGACATTTTAACTGGCGTCGATAATAAAATAAACACGGCACCAGGGAACCCTTCTGGGAGGTCATTCCTATGGTACCTATAAAAAGTCTAAATAAAAGTCTGAATTTAGCAGGCAGGCACAAAGCAAGAAATCCTGAGCTAGTATTATTGACTGGGAAGGTTCATGTGGGTGAGGTCCTTTGGGTACTGTACTCCTGAGTTACTAAAAGCAGAAATTTTATCACTTGCCTTGCTTTAGAATGGTGATGGTGGTGAGAAACCTATTTCCTAGTGCAATTTTATTTTACTACTGCACAAAATGCTGTCCAGCTGCACTGTAGAATAATCTGTGGGGATGAACCCTACAGAAAACATGATAAAGACATAGAAGCAAGAGGGCAGAATAAAACAGCCTTCTTTGCTCCCTCCAGATGTGTTGGATTCGCACCGCTAGCTAGAAGGGCTGATGAAAAATCGGTGTGTTTTTAGACCAGCAAATCTGGAGGTTATCAGACTAGGGAAAAACTGTCTTCAGATTTCACTTCTTTTACTGGAGCGTTGGAAAAAGAGACAACCCTCTAAAACTGAATGAGACCTTGCGACTAGGTTGACACAGCAGCTGGCAATTTTATATACACTACGATGTGTTTCATCATTGTTACCTTGCCATAAAGTGTTGTGGCGCTTGCGTCACTCCTCTGCTCATGCATGGGGGCTATCAGGGTCCACTGGTTGGTTTCAGGCTCATATCTCTCAGCTGTGTTGAGACGCACATAGCCATCAAAGCCACCCATGGCATAGATGAAGTTATCAAGGACGGTGACACTAACGTAACAGCGTCTCGAGTGCATGGGCGCAACCTGGTGCCACGTCTTTTTGACGGGCTCAAATCGCTTGACGCTGTTGAAGTAGTCCACACTATCAAACCCCCCTATGATGTAGACATAGCCCTTTAAGTAGGCAGCACCGTGATATGCCCGGGGACTCTCCTGTTGGCAAGTCACATTCACCCAGCGGTCCGCACGGGCATCATATGTTTCGATGGCATTGGTTGGGCTCCCCCCACTCCAGCCACCAATGGCAAACAAAATGGCATAGGGCAGACGGGGTCTTGTCAGTGGGTTGGTGAAGTCAGAGCTTGAAGGGCCATTCATGTTAAGGTCATACATGGCTTTCAGGGCATCAATAACAATGGGCTTGCACTCCTCGCTATCTTTCACGTAGTCATGCATTTTGACATTGTTCATAAAATATTCAGCATGCATCAAGGCCAGGCGGACCTGAAAAAGAAAGGAACACAAACGGGACTGTGGATCATATTTATAGAGAAACAGGCGGAGACCAAGAAACATGCTAGCATCAATTTTGTGAGACAGACCTATTATCGCACTAGCAGTTTGCTTGCAGTGACTACAATCTGCCTCAGTAGTCATGGCACAATAGGAGCTATTGGATGAAGCAGTATCCATCTTCTCATGAAAACGAACACCATGACTAAAGCTTGGCACAGCTGTACTAGACAAATGTGATAATAGAAAAGTCTGCCTAATATGAGGAAATGGCCCTAGGAACAGAAAGGGACCACAGCTCTAAAAACAGTGTAATGCAGAGGATGGTACCATTATCAAAACCACATTATGTTCCATAACATATTGACTGGAACCTACCCAAATTCAATTCTGAGACCAGTTGTGGAATCTCTAGTTGCTGCTGTGGTGTGCAAGTCATTTCGGACTTATAGCAACCCTAAGGCTATTTTGGGAATTTCTTTGCCCTTGGCTTCCCTTGAGGCTGAGAGCATGTGACTTGCCCATGGTCACACAGTGGGTTTCATGGTCAAGCTGAGAATTCAACCCTGGTCTCTAGAGTCATTGCAACACTCAAACCACAATGCCACACCTATTGCTAGAGGAAGCTGGAGAGCAATAATCCAGCTACTGCTCAAGTTGTAAGTACAGCTGCCAGCCCAGCAACTATTCATGTTTATTCATCTGATGCTTTGGAAACCACAAGGACCTCCAAGCTGGTTACTGGGCACCCTTACCCACCTATCCCTTGTCTCAGCAGGTGAAAACTACTGGACGATTCTGACAACTGGACTAAGTACCCAGTTAAAGTATTTGCCACTGAGCTCAGTAAGGTCTATTCTGACCAGTATCAGAGTAGGATTGGCGTCAATCCAGAGTAGGATTGGTGTCATCCAGTGTGGTAACTCATGGTGTCACACCCCCACCCCATTGACATCCTCCCATCCCTTGGTATCCATTGGGGTTTGGTTCCAGGACTGTCCATGGATACCAAAATCTGTGGATGCTCAAGTGCCATTGTATACAATGGTGCAGTAAAATGGAGTCCTTTATATAAAATGGCAAAATCAAGGTTTGCTTTTGGAATTAATAAGCCATGGTTGGTTGAATGTATGGATGCAGAATCTGTAGACTCCTAGAACACCAGAAAAAACAGCAACTCAGGAATAGGAGATGCTTTGTTGGAGAGCTACTGTCAATCAGAACAGACAGTGATGGAGGTAGATTGATCAATGGGGTTGTTTTGACATTAAGACAGCACCACTGAAGACTGGTTGGGAAATTTCAGCCTGTGCTGCATATCTGGAAGCAAATCACTGGAAACAGGGTGGACAGGGGCACAATCCACAAAATGTTCTTAAACGGTCTAACCTTTGGGAGCAGGACTGCCATGTGCTGCTTTCTGTTGGGAGGATCGTGGGCAATCCATTTGAGTATGGCTTCAAAGACGGCGTCTTCCTGTTTCACATTGAGTTCGTCCTTTTCAATGATGTCTTTAAACTCATTGACTGAGAGCTCCAGGAATTCGGTAGACGCTTTCACCATCTCCTCAAAGTTGTGGAGGATGAACATGTAGGCTGCCTGTCGCAAATCAGGGCAGTAGTAGTACTCTGTGAATTTGCAGATGCCAATACAATTCTCCAGGCACAGCTGGCATTTCATGAAGTCGGAACAAGCCCTGACGATACCCATCACGTTAAATTGGTCGGCAGCGACAAGAAGCCTCTCTACATTGTCCACGGTGATGGGCACTGTCCTTGTGTAGGCATATTCAATAATGAGCTTCATCATATCTGGGGTAATGCCAGGGATATTATATACTCTCTTCTCTGAGTTGTTCCAGCTACTGGTAAACAGAGCTCTGAAAAAAGAACACACTCATTGGTCTTTTGGTACCTATTGAAGTCTTGTCCTTCGATAGGATGCTGTTGGGTTTGCTAAGCTTATTATAATGTTCACTTACTTGATATTCATAATGTCACCCAGCATCATATTATATACTATCCAAGTAGTAGCAGTTAAATGATGAACCACCCATAAAAACCTGAGCAACACTTTTAGCACAGAAATGCAGCTTTGGAAATGACAGAATTTCCATTGTGAATGTAAAGCACTGGAAATACCATTCATGTTGAACTTTATGGATCTAAAACCACATTGTTGTGATACTTTTATGAGGCCAAACGAAAGGTGCATGATAAATGACGCAAAATTTTGGAGCTCATAGGCTACTTTGTTAGGTGAGGAATCATGCCTTCGTTGTGAAGTGACTTTTAACATCCAGGCTTAATGAACTTTTGCACATTTGACTGGTCTCATAAAGTTATCACCACAACATTCTTTGTTATATTTTGCTGCATGGCCAACACAGCAACCTCCATAGATATAATACGGATCAAGGCAATCATGTACAGTATGTTCACTTCCACACCATTACTTTGCTTACAGTACTGCAACCAGTATTTATTGTCAGACAAGCTTGCTATGGTTCAGATGCGCAGTAACTCAAAAGGATATGTTGGAAGGGATATTAATGAGTATCTGGTATGGCTCTAACCCATGAACTTGTGCTTATGCCAGCAGTCTGTGACATTTAGAAATGTTCAGCCCCTCCCTACTTTTTTAATATTATGAAGTTTAGAAGGAGCCCATTCTTTTGGTATGTTAGAATATGATTAAAAGAGGCATGCATGCAAAAATGGAGCTTGCTGGAAACGGTTATCTCAGAGTAAGTGTCAAAGAACTAACTAGTTTTGCTCCACAGACATTATGATCAGCTTGTGAATTCTGTAGGTCAGCAATGATTTGGAAGCGTACTACTATATCTGTTCCATGTGGGGCCGAGCCTGATAAATCCTACTTCTCAATAGGTTGCGTGATTCTAAAAGATCTTTCCATTGGGATGAATATTCTCTGAACAATAAAATAAGAACGCAGCCAGTCTCAAAGGACAGCTACAGTTTCTGCTTTCTTCCTATTCTATAGAATCGGAAGCAACTTGTGGGCAAGCATCTTGTGCCCTCTAGATGTTGCTGGAACTGTTGGTCACATTATCCTTCACCATTGGCTATGTTGGGGCTCATTGGCCAAAACATCTGGAAGGCTCAAAGTTCCCCAGCCCTATTAATTCCATGCCTGCTCTCTTGTCCTGCACCTCCTACTTTTCTGTGTCTTACTAGGTTTTGATAGAAGACTCAGACTCTGAGACCATGCTTTTGGCTGGTGCCATCTGGTATCATCTTAGTCTGAAGCTTTAATTTGGTGGAACTCTTAGTTAAGGACACGCTCTTTTATATTTTAGGACTAGCTGATTCATTCTTCACGAAATAGGCCTGAAAGAAAAAAATACTATATGAGGACCATACAACAAGAGCTCTTTCTTTTAGCTTTTGTTTAGGCACCTGTAATGTGGCTTTGGTAATAGGATCATTTATTTAAAAGCTAGATGAGCAGCTAACTAAACCAACTGGCTATTAGCCCCAGCAATGTACTGTTATAACTTCTTCACAAAGACAGGAAGGAACCTGAGTTGCACCTTTTAAGACTTTTGTAAAACAAGCCCTAAAGTTGACTTATTTCTGGGAGTTTGACCAGAGACCCAGCTGCCTCTTGGGCATTTTAAAAAGTACTGACCTAAAATAGGAGCTACAGCTACAGAGGATGTTCTTGTGGGCATTGAACTCGCACCCGTTAACCTTGATGATCACGTCACAGAGCTTCCCTTCCAGTCGAAGTTCATTGAAGACCGTACAAGCCATGGCACTCATCTTCCTCTCCATGTGGCGGTGGGAATACCCTGCCGAAGCAGAGGCGTCATCCATTTTTTTCAAGGTGGGGGGGAGGCAGCAGACAGCTGCCAGGCCTTCCACTTAACCCTCCTCTTGGAAAAAGGGTGTGATTGGTTCAGGGGTTCCAGAACTCTCCCATAATGAGACCCCTGACATGACCTGGTTCTAGAACCTTGGCTATCCTCCAAAGCGCAATGGCCCAGCTCACAGCAGACTCAGAACTCAAGGTTTGGATATCCTTTCCTGTGGGATTTAAATTCAATTTCATTCATGAATAGATGGCCTCTTCCACACAGTGGGCTAGATTGAGACATCTCAAGCCAAACAACCAGGATATAATTTTCTGTGATTTCTCTAACTTGGGTGATTATCACACGGATTAAATCACGGGAGGCAAGTGCGATTGGCTATCACACCAAGTTTCAGGGACGGTAAGGCTCTATGTGATAACTGCCTTGTACTCAGCCTTATAAAAACACAAATACAAGGACATTATACTCATTGAACACTGAGACAGCTGTCTGGGAAAATACTCCTATAATTTCCTCCTGTGTAATAGTCATAATAAGGAGCATTGATGTAGTGATGCTGTATAGGATACAGTACTTTTGTAGACTGGGAAAATAACCTAACCAAACCTGTATGTTGTCTATTATCAGCTTAATCTATGATTAAATTTTCACCCAATAGATGTTTTATCTTCACAACTTCTAAGGATGGGGTACAGACAATGAACTTAGAAGAGTAGTGTGAAGTTGAAGGCTTTTATGGCCAGAATCCATAGTTTTTTGTGGGGTTTTCGGGCTATGTGACCATGTTTTGGAAGAATTTATTCCTGACGTTTCACCAGCATCTGTGCCCCAAAACCCCACAAAAAACTATTAGAAGAGTAGCATACATATGAAGCAGGTGTAACCAGATAGACAAGCAGTACTGAGACGGAATTAAGGGACATGTGTTTTGATAAACTGAATCTATGAGTGTGATCTTTTAGTACAGAAGGCTAAATGTTGCAATATGACATCAAAAGAATAACAACACCAAGACTTTGGGGGGGGGGGGGGTACTATGTGGTTTAACTTGGCATTCATTTTATCTCAGGTGGACTAGTTTGTTGCTTTATTTAGCTTATAAGAAAATTCACTTTTAATCTTCTCTTGACTTTTAAAACTCTTCATGACTTGTGACTAGTGTAACTTTTTAAATCATGTATTTCTCTGTGACATTCTCCTGACACTGAGGACATATGCAAACCCTCGCCCAGGTGTTCCTATCATTGCAGAAAGGGCCTATGACAACTAGAAAAAGGGCAAGCCTCACCTACTTTCTCCTTTGATGTATTTTCAGTGACTGGTAAAGATCTTATTTTCCCTACAACTATTTATTTTTTATTTAAGTTTTAATATGTATTTTAACAGTTAGTACCAGATCCCATCTGATCTTGGATTACTGCACTTCACCTCTTTCAGGAAATTCAGATTTTGGCAGCTAAAAAGATGTATTTATCTTCATTTATGAGCAGTTGTTGGCTACAGAGCAGCCTGATTTCAACACAGTTCTTATTATTCTAGGCACTTGTCTCTATAACAGTCTTCTCTGTTCAGATACAAATTTCCCTCTGTCAACAAGCTATCTGATTTCATTAAGTGCTAAAAAATCTTTTTAAATGGCGAGACAGCTGTGAAAGGCTGAGCAAACAGAATACGATTAACCTATGAGACTGAAAGTGATTCAAGGAATGGAAAAATGATAAAAGAACAATTATCAGACTTATTCACTGAGGATAAGATGACCAAGAATGTGATTCAACAAGCCAATGCCTATGTTGGCCAGCTGAAAATTGTACTAGTTTGAAGATGGACAAATCCTTTTAACTGCTTTTGTTGCAGTAAAATAAAAAAACACTAAGCAAAAAATTGTGGGACTTTAGTAAACCAAAGTCATTGTTAAGTGGGCTCTTTATCTATCCTTTGTCTTAATACTAAGAAGACTGAAATTCTATGCACACTTACCTGGGAGTAAATTCCATTGACTACAGTAGGATTTGCTTGTAAGCAGCAATAATAGGATTGCACTGCACAATCATTTTTTTTCATCTGCAGAGGCTTGTTATGACTGTCTTTGGGAACTCTCACAAGGCTTTTTTAATATCAGTTTCCTACCAAGCACAGAGTCCTCAAATGGTTACAGCAATCAGTAAAGTTTATTCTGCACTTTTAATTCAATATAAAAATTGTCGAAAGCTCCCTGCTATTCTCTTGACTTACTAAGAAGCAGGTTTGTGTAGAAATGTGGTTAACAAAAACTGTTTACACAGCAGTAAAAAAATAAATAGAAGACTGTGACCAGGTGAAACTTTCCAGAAAAATCACCTGAGAATCAGAAGTTTCACTGTCTTTCATGAAGCATTGAAGATGCCTTCCCCTTCTTAGCATCTGAAGCACCAAGCTCTCACATGCAGTTGTTCAGCACACTGACAACGGTGAGCTCTAATGCCTCCCACAGTTTCAGTTCCCATTCTATGCTGCCACTGAAACAAGTTTTGCTTTCCAGCAGACAACACGCTCCATTTGCTTCAGGTGTATTCACAAAGGTGTCCGCATCCTGCTGGGCAATGGGAGCTGCTCTCCAGCCATTTCATGATGTGCTGCAGATGGCCACCATGACTGCAGCCCTGGCACCACACAAACAGGCCTTTCACCACGTGGTGACACACAGCACACATGCTGGCACACTGTCGACATCTGTGAGAGACGAGAGAGTAAAATCAACAGGAGGAAAAAAATAGAAGAGGCTATTTTACCTGTCAAATGCAACTCAGATAAATATGTGAACAAATCAATGTGTGCCTCAAAAAGCCAGTTAGACTAGGAGAAGTAAGACTCCTCATTCATCCATGATTGAACATTGGGCAATCATGGGCCAGTTCCTGTATCTCAGCCTAACCTACTTCACAGGATGTGCTAAAATGAGATTAAAATGGTATGCAAAGAACCACCTGAGCTTCCCATGCAAGAGATGCAGTCTTTCTAGCCATAGGAGCATGCCCTGCTGAAATTAAGCATCAAATCAGGTTGCAGTTAGACTTTGGATGTAATATGTTCGCCACAGAAATAGATCAGGTGGCTATATGAAAAAGATACTTTCAAGATCAGGTCTGCACAACAGTGACCCACAGAGCACACCACTCATGGACAGATGGAAGCCCATCAAGAGGAAACTCATTTTAGCTGCCTTCTTACTGTCATCAAGCACCTGATGGATCATAATCATGCTAAATTATAAAATTCGTTATACTACAGCAATCACTGCAAGCTGCTTGAGTTTGGAGATGCCTTATTCCTTTTATAGGCTCTTATATAACATGCCATATTGCAGCCTAGACTAATTCCATGGGTTTATTTTCGGATGGAGACTAATCACTGAATAGGCTGCTGTGCAGCAAAGAGGTAAAATGTCTATGTTTTTATTCTCTTCCGGCTTTATGATTTCATGTCATCCAGTCAAGCTGCTGTGAACATGCAACTTATAATAGCAAAAGTATTACAACTAAGGGAAGATTTATCAAGAAATGCCTATGCAAAGCATTACTCGGCTAAGGGATCATACATGGGTTCCAGATGGATTCAACCTCTGTTTTAAAATAGCCTTGGGTACCAAGGTTAGTACAGATCTCTGCCTGTAGTGAAAGAGCCACTGTCAATCGACAATACTGGAATGCTAGAAGCACCAGATGACTGTCTCAGAATAAGTGATTTCATGTGTTTATGATTTTCCAGTATGTCACAAACTCTTCATGCATGTCTCACCTGTCACAGATCCATCCCTTGTTGCTCATAGGCCGTTTGCAGTTGCTGCAGTTAATATGCAGGGTAGTGGAGGCCTGGTTGAGGCAGTTGATGGCTCTGCAAGTACTTAGTTTGATGACTTCATTGGAAATGTTCCATAGCTGGAATCGCTGGAGCAGGTCAATATAGGAGGTGTACCAATGTTCCTGTTGGAATTTAAGACAGGCACATAGTTTCATACAAGCTTCCAAAGATCTCTTGTAATCCTTTTTTTTGGGCCTCACTTTCCTCCGCTATTTATTTACTGAAATATATGTTATCCTGCCATTTTGTTTAAACAATTAAAAACAACAACAACAGAGGCACTGACGGCTATGAGACACTTCTAATACTGTTGAAAAATGAACTGAAAAATTCATATGTATTTGAGCATTACACTTCTATGTACATTACTCTGTTAACAAATCCTAAGTTAGTCCTGGCTTTGTTTTCATCTTAAAAATGCCTACCAGGTGTATAAACTTCATTTTGCTATAAGGATTAACATTAGGAGAAACAGTGCTTCCCAAGGTAAAGGACAGGAATTCAAAGCACAAAGGGGTCCTAGGCAGATGCTGACCAACTCGAGACCTGCATGGCTTCAGTAAGGCAATGGCATTGTGTGTACTGAAGAACATGTCCAAGAATCTGCTTCGTTCTAACATCCTCTTACTTATCTTCCATCATATCCAAACCTTTCTGATTGGTTAAGCTGTCAGAGAATTTGTCAACCAGAGTGCTACAAATCATTACAACTCAAAGTGATGCTCTCTAGATCAGTGCCCGTCCCTGAGACATGGGCATAAATATGTTACTGGGGGGAACATTTGTCAGTTTCCCACATCAAAAAGCCTGAGAAGCACTGAAGCTCAAAACCAATGAAAGGCACAAGAAGTCTGAGATTTTTTCCTACTTCTCACATTTTTTAAGTGTATGTTCTCTAAGCAGATCATATCTAAAATGAGCAAAAGCTAGAGTACAACGTTTCCCCATTGTCCACCTTACACTTTCTAGTGGAGGGAGAAAAAAGAAAGTAAGGAAGCTGGGCTCTAACATGCTAGCAGTCTGGAAGGATATACTGTTCCTAGCCAAGGAATACACAGAGAAAGGCATCTTGAAGGGGGAGACTGGACTGTTTGTATTTAGATTTGCTCCCCTAATACCCACCCCAAAGCCTTTCCAAGGAACATCTGCTTCCATGCCTTGGGCCAAGACCACACAATTACAGTTCCAGGCTTCTGGGGGTTGTGGACAAAATGGTCTCAGTGGGGGCCCACATTCTTCTCCCTGTCACTGCTGTTGTCAATGGTCATTCATTTGCTCCTACTTGCATGGCTAATATCATCTGCTAATTTATCCAACACATGAATGAGCAGTAGCACGCGGTACGTCCCTGCTCACAGGGGAGAGGGCGGATGAATAAACAATAACTAAGAGAAGCAACAGAATTGACAGCTGCCCCCCATGGGATGTGGGGTTTGGTATCCCTGAACCTGCATCACAGCATACAGAGGTACCTGTGCCTGGTCGTCAATCTCCTTCCGGATGCGATCCCCCAATACAATAAGCACGGACACAGCCATCTGCACATCCCCCTGTTCGGCATAGAAGAGCAACATGTTGCGAACAATGGGGCTGAAGAAGTCGGCAGGCAGGCGGTTCTCATACAGAGAGTGAGAGATGGAAATGAGGGAGAAAGACTCCACAGGTGTCAGGGAAACAGTCTCTGCCTCGTTGCCACTGACGTGGGGGGAGTCTGCTTTGTCCTGCAGGTGGTCCAGTGCAGAGGGGTTGTCCACAATCTCGTGACGCAAAGGAAAACCCTCCTGAGGAAGGATGTACTCCTGTTCCTCAGCTGTAAAAGTACATGGATCCATGAGAACACAGGGAACCATCTAGCAACTCTACTCATCAAAAGTCCAAAGGAAGCAACTTACTGTGGGGATTTTCATGGTCCATCATGTACAGGTCATCTTCATCTCCTTCCACATCTCCAAGAAGATAATCTGCGGGGACGTCACTTCCTTCCGTTTCTTCATTCTCTAGACAGAAAATAAAAAGGAAACGGAGATAGGAATGTGAAAGAATTCTTATCAATTCGTAAATAGCATTCAGGCTTGGAGGGATGCGTGTTCTACCTGTCTAAGCAGGATTATAGGTATAGTTATGTGCTCCTTCTCCATCCGTCCTTACCATCATTATTGATCAAAGCAGAGGAAGAATCCATGAGGATATTTTCAGGGCGGCCCTCTCCCTTGTTCCGCTCCAGCCTTGACTCACTGCCTATTCCAGAGGAAATATCTTTTAAGTTAAAGCTGGGAGGAAAACAAAGATCTGTTTCAGTCCCTGGCAAAATCAGATGCCTGTATCCCTGCTCTCAGCTTCCTCTTTATCTCCTCTCTACTTCTTATGACCTCTAATAACTAAGAAAACATAAACAGTTCCACATACTTTTTAATTCAGTTTTTCTCACTGCTACTTAAGCCACCTTACATTACATATGAACATCAAAAGAAGAACAGTAATGTATTTGGATTTATCAAAAATAATTTTTGTTTTTAAAAGAAGATTTACATCTCTGTTGTAATTGAAATACCCATATTTCTAACAACGTGATTTAAAAAGTAACTAATTCAAAAAGTGCAAGGAGAGACCATTTGGGGTTGAAGAACCTCTGTAAATTGTTATCCAGATTAATACCTTCTCTGATCCATTTGGCACCAGCATGTGTAAATAAAAACCTCCCATACCGTTTATCTGTCAGACCAACTGTATTTACATCAGCTTTCCACAACTTAATGCCCTCCAGATATGAGCTAGACCACAATTCCCATCATCACCAGTCAGCATTTGGGAGGTAACATATTGGGGAGGGCTGGTATAAATTATATTTCACAACTCACAACCATGTCAAGTTCAACAATGATGAAATGGTTCCCTGCTCCCCCACTTTACCTATTCATGAGTGGAAGGCTGGAACTAGTCTTTCCTATACTGTGGTTTAAGTTTGCTGTGGATACTGTACTAGGGCTAGAGTAAATAACTCGGAGCATTGTCCATGTCTGAGCAACCTGGCAAAAGAGAGAAAAAAGAGGAAGGGTTAACAACCAGAAGACATGTTTTATAGCTAAGGAAAAGGAACAGAAGCATATGCAACACAAGGAGAAAGCACATGAGTTAGCATCCATCATAAAACAGTCATTGTAAGTCCTTGCAGGACAGCAGAGGGCCCAGACACAAGCCTTTCACTTCATGTGATAGTAACCTCCTAGCCCCATCCCAGGTTATGAGATTGGGAGCTTGTAATGGTCGGCAATGGAGTGTACACTCTTCAGTCTCACAGCCTTCTTCAGGCATAAAGGAAGAGACTTCCAGAGTATCAGCTTCTACAATCAGAAGGCAGCATAGATTGGCCTACAGACTGGTCAGGCCTTATTCTTACCAGCACAATAAAGCTGCACTTTCTGTTTGTAGCATTTCAAGGTCTAACACAGGTCTCACTCCATCCCAAGCATCCAGTTTCAACAAAAATGGCAAGATACCCTGGGTCGGAGCACCTATGGAACACAATCAGGTCCAGATTTCAAAATAGCAACACACAAGTCCAGCTAGTGGTGACACTCCTCCAGTTCAAGTAAAGTAAGTGGCTCATATCCTTACCCACTCCAATTCTTTGCAGTATAAGAGTGTATCCATGACATGCAGCAGAACAGCTGCAGCCCTTACCTGGTTGCGTTTGAGCTCCTTGGCTACTTTGGCATTATGGTCACACAACTCTGCCAGCGGTCTCCCTGTCAGCACATACTGTTTTGCAGTCTGCACAAACCAGTCCATGCTGCCAGCATCACACTCTGTTTCTGCTTCGAAGACACTCAAGGCGCTGGAAGACGAGATGAATTCAAACTGCTCTGTGGGGTCTAATTTGCGCTTGAAGAAAATAGGATGTCGTCGGTCACCAATATAAGGTTTACGATTAGAATCAGAGGAGATGAGGCTCTCTTTGGCAGCAAAAGCCAAGTCCCCAAAGAGGCTATAGCAAAGCCCTTCGGGGTTAGCCCGGTCAATCGGCTGGCTAGCATCCTTGAAGATATGCTGGTAAAGAGTACTATCCTTGGAGCCAGACAGGAGGAAGTAAGGATCATGGAGATGACGCCACACAATCCCTGTGGTGACATCTTTGTGCTCTTCGAACATGGCTGAGGGAATGAAAGGGCGGCGTATGTCCCACACGTAGATGTTGTGGTCCACCATCATAGAGCATGTGGCAATGTGGTGCTTGCATTCAGGCCTCCACTTGACCCTTGCCACAGAGGCTATTGTCTGTACACAGTAGATCTCTTTGGCCCGGTTGGTATTCATGTCCCAGACCTTCACCATCTTATCTCGGCCCCCTGTGGCCAACCAACCTCTAGTGGAAAGGCAGCATAGAGAAAATTCAAGATCAAGAAAACAGTTTTCTAGAATGATTTAAAAATTAAAAACTGCACAAGAACCCTTTAACTGAGTAGTCAGTTTTTAAAAGGTTAATTTTCAAGGGACTGTTTGTCTATCAAGTCAAAGATGAGCGAAGGACAAAGACAGTGAATAAAAGAAGAAAGGGACAAGACAAGGATACACAAAGACCAGGAACAATAATTTGGGATGGGGGTAACCAACAACATACCTGTCCTCTGGATGCCAGTCACAACAGAATACAGGCCCATTGTGGGCTGTGAACATCCTTTCATAGCGGTCTGGACGGCGGATATCCCACAGCTGAACGTTACCATTCTCAAAAGTTGCAGCAAAGGTAAAGTAATCCCGTATGCTAAACTGGACGTCCCGCACACTTTCTGACTGTCCTGAAGGAGGAGGCAAGAGACAACATGTTCAGCAAGTCTCACATTTGGCAGATGCTGGCCTGCAATTCTGGCTTATCAGAGGCACAGCAAACAAGAAATCCCAGTTCAGATAATATGCTAAGTAAACTCATCCTAGTGTCCAAAGATGAAGTAGACCTAGCTTATTCTACAAACGTCTTTCCTTCAGTCAGTCTCAAAAGGTGCTGCAAGATCCCCTTGTTTGTTTAGCAGTTACAACAGCAAGGAAGAGCAATGGGGTAACAAATGGGCTGAATGCACACACCCAATTCATTCTGGAAAACCAGACTTCCCATACTGAGTGACTGCTGCCAGTATGTGGAAGCTTTAAAATAATTACATTGCCCTTTGATTTTATTTTTTAAAATCTTTATTTATGTTATGCCTACAATACAATACATAGGTAGTTTAAAATACACATTGTTCATTACATGAGCTTCCCATTTCGGTTGTATTTCCTTAATTCCAGTCTTTTCTTGGTCATCTTTTACAGTGCTCATTCTATCTCATATATTTGTAATTTGTTCATGTATCATGTCTTTATCTATTGATATCCTTTTCATTTTACCCATTTTTGTACTTATACTGGGTAACTGATTGCCATTCTGATCCCTAGATTTACTATTTATTAAAGCCTAACTTTATTATTATTATTATTATTTATAGTATTTATACCCCGTCCTTCAGTTCTAAAGGCTCTCAGAGCAGCTTTAGCCTTAATTCTGTTAACCTGAATCTGTGGAAGGAATGAAGGCATTTGCAAAAAGGTGGCGAGAGAGAGAGAGAGAGAGAGAGAGAGAGAGAGAGAGCCTTTTGTCTAGGAGGAAAGGCAATGGTTCTGATCCGTTGCTGAAATGAGAAGAGCCAGACACACAAAGAACCAAGTCCTTACCTGAGAATGTGCTCACAGAATCTTTCTTGCGCAAGTCAAAACATTTCATGTAGCCGTCCTGGGAGCCACTGAGAAGCATGTACACTTCTGTCGGGTGGAAGCACACCTTGTTGACTGTCCGCTTGTGTTCTGTAAAGAGCTGGTCCTGCTTGTTCCGGGACGGCTTGCCGAGGTTCCAGGTCACAACGACGCCGTTGGTGGCGGCCGTGGCCAGCAAGTTCTCATCCATCTGATGCCATACCACGTCGGCACAGCTGAAGTTCAGAGACGGTTTGCGGCCCACACGCAAGTTCAGCTTCTCTATAAACTGGTCTTCTTCTATGGAGTAGATCTTAAATATGTTGCGCCCAGCAACGACCACCTGGGCCGCGTCGCGGCATACGCTAATGGCGTTGGAAGGGGCATCCAGGTGGCAGAACATGGTTCGTCCAGTAATGGTATTGCCACCAAGGGCAGTGGTCACCCTAGCCATTTTCTCCATGCTTGCCTTCCCTAAATTTCTTTATGATCGCAGAGAAAGAGCGTCTACAGCTATACCTTGAAACACACCATTATAAAACTAAAATAAATTCTGCAGGCTGCTTACCCTTACAATCCAGAATGTCAGAGGAGTCTCTGTGCAGATGCGGGCGCCATCTTAACCTAAGCAGAAGCTGTCACTTAAACGCACAGATGTTATTGTTAACACAGTCAATTGCAATCATTTCAAATCTGTACCTAAAGTTTAATCAGCAGTCATTGTTATCTCCCATCGAAATCTCGCAGTGATACGTCAAAGGTATTTCCTTCTACTTCAAGGAAAGATTGGGTGAAGATTTTCTGCTTCCAAGAAAGCTTCTGACTGGAGAAATCCAACTGGCATAGGGCAGAACTGTCTTGGAAGGAAACACAGCAACACAACGCATGTAAGGAGTGAGAAAAATATGGATGAGGATAAAAGTTTTAAATCTATGTTTTATGTTTAGTACTATGTAATTATTATTATTTTTTAACTTTTGTAATCAAATGTTTTAGCTTTGTCTTTTT
>NC_056529.1:31988621-31988764 GCF_019175285.1 Sceloporus undulatus
TCCCAGGATTCCATACTGTCTTCTCTTTTTTTGACTTCAGTTCCCAGAATTCCATACTGTTTGTTTGTTTTTGGACTTCAGTTCCCAGAATTCCATACTGTTTGTTTGTTTTTGGACTTCAGTTCCCAGAATTCCATACTGTT
>NC_056529.1:31988774-32017470 GCF_019175285.1 Sceloporus undulatus
GGCCAAACTAACTGGGGCTTCTGGTAGCGGAAGACCAAAACAGGGCTATCATTACCTCTTATCACCTCTGAACCATCTCTTCCCCAGGCTAAACATCCCCAGCTCCCTAAGCCTCTCCTCATAGGGCTTCATGGTTTCCAGACCCTTCACCATTTTAGTCACCCTCCTTTGGACACATGGCTCCAGTTTTACAATGCCCTTTTTGAATTATGGAGCCCAGAACTGGACACAGTATTATTCCAGGTGGGGCCTGACCAAAGCAGAATAGAGGGGCACTATTACTTCCCTTGATCTAGACACTATACTTCTATTGATGCAGCCTAGAATTGCATTGGCCTTGTTAGCTGCCGCATCGGACTGTGGATTCATGTTCAACTTATGGTCTACTTGGACTCCTAGATCCCTTTCACATGTACTGTATAAGGCTCCTTAAGCCAAGTGTCTGCCATCCAATATCTGTGCATTTCGTTTTTCCATCCTAAGTGCAGTGCCTTATATTTCTCTGTTCTGAATTTCATTTTGTTAGCTTTGGCCCAGCTTTCTAGTCTATTCAGGTCTTCTTGAATTTTGATCCTTTCCTCTGGGGTATTAGCTACTCCCCCTCATTTGGTGTCATCTGCAAATTTGATAAGCATGCCCTCTATTCCTTCATCCAATTCACTGATAAAGATGCTGAATAGCACATATAGAAGTAACGTAAAATGCTTGTAGACAAACGATAGTACGTGGGCAATAGACATAAGTCGCAAGAGGTGTTGTGATATAAATAAAGTCAATCAGCAAGAACAATGTATTTTAAATTGCTACATCAAATCAGAAGATGGCAATAAATAGATCGATTTAGAAGAGTTCATATAGGAACAAGGAGAAGTAATGAAGAAGGAGAAAATTCTATATTTTTGTCCTGATATATATAATCAATATTCCTGAATGTTAGTTCGCGAAGAAAAGCCAGAGAGACAATCTAGATTAATATTTTACTTACCTATAGGTTTCATGTTACGTATATGAGATGTATACATCCATTCTCACCCATTCCTTCACTTTCTCTCTCCTCTTCTTACTTTCACACTTACTCAAACCTTCCTCCACTTACTCAAGCCTTCCATCACTTACTCAAACCTTCCTCCAGTTACTTAACCATCCATCTATTCTTACTTAAATTACTCATCATTATCACTCTTCCATACCTTTCTAGTAGATATATTCTATCATGCATATCCCAACTTCCTTCCTTGTCTCCCCTGGGATTTCCTTTGCTATTTTAGGACTATAAGAGATATTAAATGGCGTCAACTAAATGAATAAGTGGTCTGGAAATAAAATTCCAGATAAAAATAAGGCAGAAGGAAAGTTGGTCCAGTTGGAACAAAAAGCAGATAGGAAATCATGTAGACATTTCCCTTAACATTTTCCCTCCTTTCTCAGAATATCAGGAGCTGGTGCAGAAAAAATGTCGAATATATATATATAGAGAGAGAGAGTAAACTATGATGGTGGTTCAATAATAATAATATCTAGTCATTTGGTATTTTTAAATTTTTAATATATATTTTTATAAACAGATCACGTGGTAAAATAGCACAAGAAACACTTACCAAATATAAGGTTATATCTTCAGAATATACAGGAGAAGGAGGCTTGTATGTACAGTAAGAAAATGATTTTCAGGATTTAACTTTATTTTATTCTTCCCCACTCCCCCCCTTTTCCCCCTTTTATATTCATTTGAAACATCACAGCTTCAATGTTTTTAAAACTAATACTTTGGACCGGTGGACGCTTTTTTAAACCAGGGGTGCTACGGGACAGAAAGAAACAACCCACCGGAGATGTCTCCCGTGCAAAGCCTCGCGAAATCACTGCGCAATTCACATTTGCGTGGCTCTCACGAAAGATGCTCCGGATGGATTGTGGTCAAAATTTGGACCAAGATGTTACATTGGTGGAACTCTTGCAGAAAATGGAGTCAGCCCTATTAACCAGATCCCAGAATATGAGTAATTTAGGATATTGCTATTGTGTTAGTCCTGATTTCTTAGTATTGAATTGCTGTCTCTAAAAGACGTCTTTAGCTGAGAGTAGCAGGAAAAAAATGCTTTTGTCTAAGTTTATCACACTGGGGATAACTTCGGCATTAAAGAGAGATTAAAACGCATTTAAAGCATCCCGCAAATAAAGCAAAAATAGCGAGTGATTATCGCACACAGTGGCGCAAATAAAGTGATATCGGGAATGCATTGTTCCTGAAATCCCTAAAGCAAAAAGATGTGCGTTAATGCTTCTTTATGGTCACTTTTGTGTAATTTTGCCATATTTCTGGGATATTCACAGGATAAACTCCGATCTCCTTTGTGAGGAAACCGATGCCAGTTAAGAGACTGTATTATGCTATTTCAGCAAAGAATAACAGGTTGGAATATTTCTCTCTGTGAATGTATTGTGTTCTGCTTTCTGCCTTTTCCGTACCTTTCTGGGTTAATATGTCTGGTGTGTGTTAGAAGATATGTGTTGAATCTGGATATAGTGGCTAGCATTACCTTATTCTGTGATATTTGTAATGTATAGAACCTGAGATCGGTTGCGTTCTAAACATAATGATTAGGATTATTAACCCGATTTATAAAAAGGGTTAAGAATCTGTCCTTTCTTTGCTAAGACCAATCTGAGTTATAATACTCCGGTGTTAGCCATCCTTTGATTTGCAAACCAAATAAAACCTTGTTCCTGTTTTAATCCTCTGACTCTTCTCCAAACATTTATTTTATTGGACAAGAGGAAATAATGACCTTTTTTCTAGGCTGCAACCATCTCAGAAAATGGCCAACTCTATACCCCAGTCTTCAGCACATTTCTCTTCTTTGACTCAGTTCTTTCCCATCTGATTCCTCCCTCTTTCTATTGTCTCTTTCAGACCATTTGCCTCGATCCTGTTTACGTGGCGTGATTCAATGGAGATAGAAAGCTCCCATCCTTGAAGATGCAGTCGAGAATTTGGGAGCGTCTGGTCCAGAACACACTGCAGATATAATCCAGTTTGAGACTGCTTGAACTGCCCTGGCTCAATCCAAAATAATGCCCCAATGGATTCTGCTTCATGGTAATTAATGTCTGAATAGAGGGTACCATTTTGATATTTTCCCTCAGATGTAAACTACTAGAAAGCATAAGATCTTTCTCCCTGGAAGCTCCCACTTTGCCTCTGAATTCGGCTATTTTACTATTTAAGAAATAATACACTGCACGTGTGTCCTTTGCATTTTAAGCACTTCTTGAAGGTCGCTCCTTAAACCGCTGCGGCAATGAAGGCCGTAACAAACGTGGCATTAAAACAATGTCACCGCAGAGAGACTAATAATGCCTTTAATAGGCTTGATGCAATATTAACTAGAGGGATTGCATCTCTCTGGAAAATGGTGTGAGGGCCAGAGTTATTTCTTTGTTCTGTTTGACTTTCAGATCTGTTAGTCCAGTGACTTTGGGCAGAGTCCCTTCCCTAACTGCTTCCCTAACAGTATGTAGAGAGATCTTATAGCACTTTTGAGACTTGCTCAAAGAAAGCCGTTGGCAGCATGAGCTTTCCTAGACTTCAGTCTGCTTCCTCAGATGCATTTGGACATCTGAAGATCTGATGAATCTGAAGACATCTGATGACATGAGTCTACATAAGCATATTTTTAAATACTGGGTAGATAGGCAGTGGTCAACCTCTCTGAACAAACCTTGTCAAGAAATGCCCACGATTGCTTTGCCTTAGGATCCCCCTGAAGTCAGAAAGAACTTGAAGGCACACCACACGAACAATAAAATGTCTTGGAAATTATATTAGCAATGATACAGCTATGAAAATTAAACAGGAAACAACTGGGAGAGAATTGATGGTCAGGAAGAATGCGATAAAGCTCTCGAAGCGCATGAACAACCTGAAGGCTTAGAGTGTTCTAAGCACCGCATACGTTTATCTCACTGCGTTATTAGTAGTAGTATCCCCGTAGTAGAGATGTGGTTTGAGGGTGAGAGGGAGTAACCTGCCTGAGACCATTGAGTGAGTCCATGGCAAATGGAGATGTGAATCAAGGACTTCTTGACCCAAATCTTAGCTATTTGTACTACACTCATTGCCCCTTTTCCTTACCCTTCATCAATGCTACCAATGATGACAGTATATTATTTCAGCTATCTGTGGTCATTTGCAAATGTAAAAATTTAGGAAATCTACTCTTTATTTTCTTATTTGGAATGTGACCTCTGTCCCCTTGCAACCCATATCCATGTTTGACTCCAGCAAGAGAAGGCAATTTCTGTAAAGATCTGGTCCAAGCATCGATTTTGACAGCACCCCAATCTTTTACAAGGAAAAAAAGAAAAAGAAATATTAAAACTTGGAGAAATGACTTCCTTGACTACAGCTCCCAGAATCCCATAGCCATTTGTGGTTGCTGATGGTGCTGGCAGGGGATTCTGGGAGTTCTAGTTAAAAAAAGAAAAAGCGACATCTCCAAGCTCCAGCGGGGAAAAATGCACCCTTTCTGAAGGCACTCTCTGCTCAATGGCTTCTTCTTCTTCTGCACCCCACCTCAAACCTTCTTGCCTCTCCCTCGTGATAGTCTCAAAGGTGGCCTATGGGAAACTCTGAACACTGCGCCGGAGGATCCTGCAGCGCTTCTGAGACTAAATGAAAGAAAGAAGTTGGTTGCATACACTTTTTGTAGACTTGATGCATGTACTCAAGTTTACGAAACAGCAAGCAACAAGCTTCTTTCTTTCAGTTCGTCTCAAAGGTGCTACAAGATCCCTTTGCAGACTGGTTTTTGTGTACACTGATCTATTGAAAGCAAAGGTGTCCCTATCTCAGCCAGCCATGTGACAATTTGGGATTTTGGAATATTTCAGACTTTGGAGTTCTGCATAAGGGAGACTCAACTCATCATCGTCATCAATCTCGGCAATGTGCAGAGTTTTCCAGAGATCTAACCTTTGAGAAAACTGAAGCGAATGAATACTATGTCCAAATACATTTCCCTTTGGGAATCACTGAATCCAATCCTCTCTCCCATCAAGCTTCGGGAGAGTTCAAGGAGGGACTTTAAATCATGGAACCCAATCTGTGACCCCCGACAGGCAAGACCTCCCTCCCTCCCGCCCCCCCCGAAACCCACCCCGATTCCCACACTTACCCAACCCTAACAATCATGCAGTTCTGCAGGATAGGCAAGGCAGGCGGAAAGAGCAGGAGGTTGTCAAATGTCATCCTAAAAAAATAGGCCGCTTAAAGCTTTACAAAGATGTTATGGCAACAAAATCTTTGCACTCAAGTACTAATGTAAAAAAAGTGGTTGTCAAAGCAAGTTTTGTCCGTGAGTCCCGTACAAATGAAGAAGCTGGCGTCCAGGCACATCCTTGAGAAAACGATGGGTATGGGATGTGTTTGGTCGGTCGCCGTGTGCCGTGGGAACTCCGATAGTCCAGGGCAGGTTGCGCGATTGCTCTTGTCCTGCTAGGTGATGGAGAAGCTTAGTAGTAGGCCTCTGTGCGGCGGTCGAGCCGAGCCAGTTCATTTTGCCCAAGGAATAGGGTTTGTTTGTTTTTTGGAGGATGGTTGGCTGGGATGGATGGTCCTGTTCGCAAAAGATTCACAAACAAGTTCAGTCTTCCCCCTAGCGCATCATGCAGAATGATCCACGCCGGTTCCTCCCTCCCCTTCTCCGGCTCTTTGGATCCTAACATCAAGTTGGGATTTTTTACAATATCTCCTTGTTCATAACTGCATGAGCATGGGTCCTACCAGGTTTCTGATGTGGGCTTTTACAGAAAGGCATTTTCAAACACCTGTGGCTACCGTTATGGCCTACGCACATCTCAACAGTAACCTGTGGGTCTCTAGTGACAGCCGATTTGGAGAAATGGGGTGGAGATGGTGAAAAGTGTGATAGGATGTACCTGCCCCTTTTGTGGAATAAGCTCACCATAGAAGATAGAAAGCTGCCCAACAGACCATTGGTTCATCTCATGGGAAAGGGACTTCTTTGGATTACAGCTCCCAGACCATTGGATATGATGGCTGGGGTGTTTGGGAAGTGTTATAGATGGAAAAAAGAGTAACTTTCTAAGCTCTGGTCCATGCCTCACCTTCATTGGCGGCAGCTCTCTGCCGTTTTGAAGCAGAGGTCTTTCCTAGACCAACGTGAAGGTGCCAAGAATGGGTTCAAGGATCAACACATGACATTTTGGGGCAGCCGCAATTTTGGCAGAGCGTGTCAGTGTATTGGCACCCACTCTTGGCTTCCAATCCGTATTTTAAATCTATCTCAATGTCCTGGGACGATGCTATATAGGGGACGTTATAAGGGATTTATAAACGCCAGCTGTAAAGTGCTACTTATCAACATGGCAGGGATATATAGCAGATGGCCTTGTCTCTCAGGGTCCCTCGGACCTGGAGCTGGCCCTTTACACACTACTTTTTGCATGCAAAGCCAGTGACCTAACCCTCATCCACAGCACTCCTTGCTGCAAACATGGTGAGGAGGGTGCCTAACGTCATTCAGAACCAGAACCTGGCAAGTTACTTTTCAAAAATAATTCAATGCTGTTACAATTCACAGTGACTTCAGACTAGATAGTTAAAAAGAATTTTAAAAAATTCATTATTCAAAAGTAACTAAGTTATTCCTTTTTGATACTTTAAAAAAAATTCTGCAAGCCACTGGCCTGTTGTAGAAAACACACCCAAGCAATGATCTATTCCTTCCAGTTGGAACTTTAAAAGTAACTGAAGAACAGGCATATTCAAACAGCAGTAAGGTTACTCGCAATTGTAGTTTAACTGGGTTATGCCTTGGTTGCTGCACAAAGGAATTAATTACTTCTTTGTAATGCATTCATTCCTAATTGTGGCCAGATCCATCTAGCTCAGTGTAAACTACTTTAGCAACTCTTCTTGGTCAGGAATCTTTCTCAGCGTGTCTGAAATTCCTGTAATGGCTGCCTAAAAATTGTTTTCATGAACATAAGATGATGATGATGATGATGATGATGATGATGATGATGATTGTGATGATGATTGTGATAAGTGAAAAGAAAACAACCTATGGCTTTCGGGGGGGGGAGAGAAAACATGGAAGATAGGTTTAATTTGTGACTGCTAGCCACATACTAGCCTCACATATACTGATAGTATGCCTCTTACCAAACAACAGTTCCCAGAAGTCTTAAGCCATAATAATATTGAAGCAATATGGGAGGCAGGTAATTATGTATTTTAGACAGAGTCTAGTTCTTGATTTATTATGCTTTTCTGTAACTGTAAGTCACTTTGGCTCCTTTCCTCAACAGACAGAAATATGTTTAATTTCGGACTGATATATGCGAGGTCAAACCTGTCCTTGAGCACTTGGAGACTGGTATGCATATAGAGCATCTGCAGGTATGCGCGTTTTTTTCCTTTGTTAACCGAAGCAAATGCAATTCTTAATGCCATCATATTACTATAGAAGAGTATGTATTATAAGAACCCCACTTGGAGTTTATTTGGTTTCTTTTTTAAATATACACTACACTTGCCCCTCCGTTTTCTGCACTAGAGAATCTGTTGGACACCTAGATTCATATTTACTATATCTATGGGTTGGCTCTTTGTGTGGTTGTGTATAGAGGAGACCCACTGAAACCACTACAAATGAGTAAGATTTAAGCAATGAAATCAATGGGTCTATCCTGAGCACGATTAAGCCTTGTTTATTACCTGAATTTAGAATGTATTCAGAAATACATTCAGAATCTAAAATGACTTTTAAAAGGTTTTAAAGAGACAACCAGTTGTTTAAATTGAGAGAACCTGCCTCAATCCGTTGGGAGAGACGGGATATAAATAATTTTATTATTACTTATTATAATTTCTTGTTAGAAAAATCATTCAAGAATCCTCCATAGACTTCCAATCCAAGTAAGGGGAGCTACAGCGGTTTAAAATTATCTCGGATTGAAATTATGGAAGCATCCAAAAAGCAGTGTGTGTACAAGTTTTGATGCCATCTGTCTATACCACATTGCTTTCTACATGATGTACATATGATTCAATTGTACAGTTGTATCCGCATTCCCAGACTGTCCCAATTTTACTTTCCCCACTTGTCCTCAGCTTACTTCCGTAGGGGCAGTCTGAATTCAAAGTGGAAAAAGTAGTTTGTACTTAAAACTGAGTAGTTTTAACTCAGCTGGAGAGAGAGGACAGGAGGAATAGGATATTACTCTTCCTAGGAGGTTCAGGTAAAAGCAAACTGCTGCAGCATCTCCTCACTTGTGTGCTTCTTCACTGATAACTTTTGCAATCTTGACCACACTTGTTTGTTCCTTAGTAAAGATTTTCATCTGGGAAATGTTGGATGTATGCACTCCTGGTCTAGTGATGGATTATGCTAAGAAGTATTATGGAACCTAACATGGGAATACTCATTTAAATAGTCCCCCATAATGACCAGGGGATTAAAACTCCCAGGATCTTTCATCCTCCGACTGGCCTTCAAGCTATTGAATCTCAAAAACTGAAGCCCTGGAGGAAGCATTTCCAAAGTTTGATGAATGACTTAGCCAGAATTCCAATACTAAACAGCAACTCTTTCAATCGCTGGTTGAATTATTTCACCTCCAGCAAACAAAGGTTGATTTAGTGTACATACCATTCCCTAAAGAGATTAGATGAGAGGTATCTTTTGTTTTTCTCGTAATACTGGAACCCAATGGGGGTCTTCTGCTGAAGCTGAAAGGTGTGAGATTTAGGAGAGGTAAAAAGAGGTACACCTTGCACCTCACATAAGTAAACTGTGGAATTCATGACCCCAGGAATTAGTGATCCTTGCTTTACAAAAAGGTAAGTCCTTTGAGGATGAGGGCTATCAGTGGCTACTAGTCCCGATGGATATATATTTCCTTAAATTTCAGAGGAAGAATGTCTCTGAACTCCAGTTTCTAGAGAACATGAGCTGCTGTTGCATTTATGTCCAGCATCTGGGTTTCCTATAGACAAGGGTTGTCCTTTTGTGGAAAGACTGCTGGCCTGATCCAGAATGGATCGTCTTACGCTCTATATCATTTTGGAAAGAAAATTACTTTTTAAATATATGCATTAAAATGGTTTCATAGTATTTTTATATATATATATATTTCATAGGTAAATAAGACCATAGTTTGGAGTATTGTCGAAGCAGGGAGCAGGGACTGAAGTGATGGGGTGGATGCTATTCTTCTTTACTAAAAATAATATCAATGTAAATGTATTACCAGTGTTGAAGCTTGGCTTATATCAAGCCCTGGACAGAGAGCGGTAGCGGCGGTGTTGGGAAGACTCAAAAGAGAGAAGGTGGACAGTGCCTGTGGTCTCATTTTGCTGGTGTTGGGGATGATGGCTTAACTGCTGGAAGAGCTAAGGCAGCCTCCCCCAACTTGGTCTCCTCCAGATGTGTTGGACAAGAGCTCCAGTAATCCCCAGCCATCATACCTGGAGGACAGGAATTGTAGTCCCAACACAGTGACCATACTGGGGAATGGTGAGCTACAGGGACTTGCTGTACAATGTCAGGGCAGGTTAAACACTGCTGAGTCCCCTTCCCAAACTGTAACAAAAAATGAGAAGGCCACCAAAACACCCATGAAGTGGAAACCTGCACAGTGTTAAAGAGTAAAACATCTGGGGCTGGATCAAACCAATAGGTGGTTCAGGCAGTTGTTTTGGGCACTGGGGTTCCATGAGCACCTGGCGAACCCACTAGAAGGAAACACGGCCCTCCTTTTGCAGGACTTTGGGACAATGTGGCCTGAGGTCTGGTGACAACCGCAACCCCCCTTTCCCATGCTTCATACCAGTGGATGTAATAATATGGCATTAATTTCCCTATGTTGTAAATGCGCCTCCCTGTACTTGTTCCACTTGTACAAAGCAAGGAAATGGGATGAGAACCACCTGGGAGATCCTTGGAGAGGAAAGGCAGCTACCATTGCCCCTGCCAAGTTCAACAAGATGCCAGGAAGGCACCAAAATATATTTGGCCCTGAAAACTCTCTTCTGATCCCCCTCCCATCTTATACAAGTCAGCATGACACAGCTCATGGTTGTCATTGTTTTCCATACATTCTAAGCATATTGACTTAGATGTAAGGGCCCTGCATTCAATCGGACTTACTCCTGGGGAAGTCTATTTGCACAGGGCAGCAAACAGGCAGTGACATTTCTACCACTCGAGGAGAGAAGGCACCCAGTGCTCAGGCATATTCTTTGAAAGAAGAAAGGCGGGCGGGTTTAATGCCACATGGGTGGACACCCTCCCACGCCTGGTGAGAGGACTTCTTCCTTTATCTTTTAAAGCAGCCAAGAGGCCCCAAATGCACAGGCACTAAAGCGAGGTGTGACAGCGGGCAAGCACTGCTCATCCAAAGCATGCAAGCAGCTGCTCAAGATGCCCTGTTTTCCTGACGCCACCTCGATACAGCTCAATGGGCTGTGCCCATCCAGGTCCTGTCCATCTCCATGTTAGCTAGTGGATGGAGGCGGAAAATGATCGCCTAGGTGCCGAGCTGTATTGGAGTTGACCATCTCCTTTGCAACAATAGGGACTTGTAGAAGCAACTCGGCGCATGCGACATGGAGCGAGCCAAGTATAATCAAAGAACTGCTCCATATCCTTGGCCCAATAGAGGATGAGAGGAGAATATACACCACAGAGCCCCTTGCTGGTGGTAGGGTTGAGGAAAGAGAGGGCAGGTTATGACTGGTCTGTAATCAGCTAGAGAAAAGGAAGTGTAAGGAAGAAGATGCCTCTATCTCCACTGGGCAGGAGCAGGACGCCATCAGCTAAAATCCCATGTCTTGATCAATGGAAATATGGATGGAATACAATGCCACATCAGTATTACAGTGGGACAGACAAAGCCAAGCTGGGGTTGAAACTGCCACCCGGATCCCTGCCCAGCCGAAGCAGGACCCAGAGTCTACCTTACAACAAGACAGAAGCAAGCTAGCATGCAAAGGCTGCCGGTTTTGTTCTGAAGAGAGGAGAAAAGGGGAGAAGAAAAAAACCTTATTTGTTAGCAAAAGAAGGAATTAAAAATTAAAAACGAAATTTAAAAAAAATGGAAACAAAAGAAGGCAGACACTGTCTGCCGGGTATCACCGCACGACCGTAAAGGTCAGCCAGGATTGTTCAGGTGAGTTTGTTAAACCTGTGTTTTCCTGGGAAAGTTTTCTCCTTGGTCTGTTCTTCCGATGAATGCAAACGCCAGCTGGCAATCCGCTTCACTTTCAGGATCCCAAACTCCCAAGCGTCTCCAAGACAAGCTTCAAGGATTTCTTTCGCAGCATCCACCAATTTCCTTGTGCATTCTTTTTTGCGCCACTGTTTCCCTTTAGGAACACTTTGCCGCAGCGTCAGTTTCCTGGAATCCAGAATCAAAGCCCATCCGCATCCAGAGGTGCTCCATCCATCCTTCATCCCATGCATCTCCTTTCTCAGGAGGGCTCTCCTCGTTTCTCCATTAGCTTTCCACCTCAAACATGAACAACGGCGACCATTTCCACAGCAGGCTCAACCGTACAGGATCCGTACCTGGGAAAACCTTCAAGAGGACTTGCCCCTTAATCTTGCCTCACAACCCACCCTGGTTAGGGTTGGGGAACAGGCGAACTTCTATCCACCATGACATGAAACGTCTGGGCGAAAACCGCATTGATCCAGCACTGGGTGGCAATGGCATGCCCACCAACTCACCAATCTGCCATTGCAGTTTCTTGTTCGTTTGTCTATACCTCTTTCATTTGTTCTTATTTTTTTGTGTTTTTAGCATCGTCATTTTTTTGTTTCTTTCCAAAAATTAAGACTTCAGGACAGATCACTACAAGGAAGACGGGAGATGACAGAGGCATAGGGATTTACAAACTTGAGGAGGGAATTCATCCACGTTGCCGTGGCCATGTCCTTGCAGGACATGGACATACCCACCAAGTGCGTTGTCATCATCTAGTTCTTTGTTCATTGTTCATCGCACTTTGCATTGTTTTCTCTGTGAATGCGTGTGTGGGTTCAGTCATAGCCTCTCTCCCGGAAAAGAAAAGCTATATAGTATATATATATTTATATTTATATATATATATTTATATATATATATTTATATATATATTAAATGAATAAATAAAACCATGACTCTGATTGGTTGGTCAGTGCTGGGTTGGGATTGGAGGACTTGGCTCCAGACGTTGGTCAAATTCTTCCAGGGAGCTGCTTACTCGATCACCATGCAACGGGGCAGGTGCTGGGAGAAATACTTGAAAAGCTCTGGAGTGGCCCCAGGGCAGTTAGTCAACTCCAGCTCTTCTAGGTCTTGAAGCTGGACAAGGCCTGAAAGTCCAGTGGTGGTCAGCAGAGGACAGCCTGGAAAAGCAAAAGCAAAAAGTACCCAGTGAGTGAGAAGCCACCTCTCATACAGTTGCCTAAAATCTTAGACATCACTACAGGCATCACTTAGACATCCTTATCCGGAATCCTGAACTCTGAAATATTCCCAAAAGCAAAACTTTGTTCATAGCGTGTAGGGAACTCTTGTAGCACCTTTGAGACTGAGAACTTTATTGCACCCAATTTTGTCTCCGTTACGGGTACGGAAAGTGGACGCTCGTGTGCGTGCGCGACCTGTCAAAAACGAATTTTACCACACGCCAAAGCATCCTCCACAAGGCCCCGTTCCGTCCCCCGGCACCAAGCTGTCCCACTTCAGTGCTGACAGGAGCCATTTTGCTCGGTTGGAAGGCTTCCGACCAGAACATTTCACACACCTCAGCAGTGAAGCAGGATGGCTTGGTGCCGGGGGACGGAATGGGGCCTTTTGGAGGATGCTTTGGCGTGCTGTAAAATCCATTTTTGACAGGTTGTGCACGCACATGATCATCCACTTTCCATACCTGTAACGGAGACAAAATCGGGTGCGATAAAGTTCTAAGTAAAGAAAGAAGTTGGCAGCATGAGTGTTCGTAGACAAGCTGTTTGCGGCTCCTTTTTCACTTTCTGTAGGCTGGACTGGGGCCTCAGCGTGCGGTTGCCAAGGCCTTGATCCGGCCAGTACAGGGGCGCCTGTGTGCTACCCATCTGTACAACCCTTTATTAAAGAAAGAAGTTGGCAGCATGAGCGTTTGTAGATGCTTCTACTTCCTCAGATACATTAAATGCATCTGAGGATGTAGACTTAAGTCTCCAAAAGCCCATGCTGCCAACTCCTTTCTTTACTTAGGACCTAATCACAATAGATTAATCCCGGGCAGAAACAGAATTTAAAAGTGAGAAAAAAACCCTGCAAATATGGGATGTTTTTCAGACAACGTTTCTTCCAAATAATAACGTGAAAATAAATTGAACAGAAAGTCGACAAAAATGACACCTTTTTACTTTCGGGAAAAGGTTTCCCATGTTTCGTTCTCACCTGCAAGAGAGAGGAGGCGTAAACTTCTCATTCCCAGCAAATGCTTCAGGCCAAAATCTTGAACCTGTAAAGATCAGAGAAGGCAGCACTGTGAGCAAAAATGAATGGCTCATAAATGGATGGATGGATTCTAGGATTTGTAGTCATAAGCAATATTTTAGCCTTCTTTGGAATCACAACAAATGACAAATCCCAGAATTCCGTAGGATGGAGCCATGGCAGTTAATGTAGTGTTAAATGGCCTTATTTCTGTAGTGGAGATGCAGCCTTGCCTTTTTTGCCTTTTTTATTGCTAACAGAGCAAACACCCAAAGAATGAGCCAATTCTTTCTCCATCGCCTACCTGGCAGCACCAGCGGAGATATAAGTTCCTAAGGGATGACATAGTGGACAGGTAACTGAGTCCGGTGTCCGTGATCCGTACACACCTGCAAGAACGGTGGAGAAATCACAGTGGTCAGCAGAAAATATTCAACTGTGGATGGGAGAAGAAAGAGGGAATTTTCCAGTCAGGGTAGACAGTGGCAGAGCTAGTATATTTGATACCCGGTGCGGATCATTTTTCAATACAGTAGGCCCTTGTTATCCACTGGAGTTTGGTTCCAGGACTCCCCCCCCCCCAATGGATGCCAAAATCCACGGATGCTCAAGTCTCGTCAAACATAATGGCATAGTAAAATGGTGTCTCTTGTATAAAATAGCAAAATCAAGGTTCGTTTTTTTGGAATTTAATATCGTTTTGGAATAACCATGGATGGTTCTGAGGCAGACAAAGGAAGAAAAGACCATAGCAAGACGAAGGTTGTGGGTAAAAAAGCCAAAGCTGAAAAGGCCAAACGGAAGATGTGGATTGTGCTATTAGCTTGTCCTTTCCTGCGTATGCAAATATAGTCCTTGCTTAACTAGACAGCAATATGAAAACAGCATGTGTATGAGAACTTTGTGAGATAGGTCAAAAGAAAATGTGTAATAATAATAATACATTTTTGTGGGTTTTTTGGGCTATGTGGCCATGTTCTAGAAGAGTTTATTCCTGACGTTTCGCCAGCATCTGTGGCTGGCATCTTCAGAATAAACTCTTCTAGAACATGGCAACATAGCCCAAAAAACCCGCACAAAAAACTATGGATGCTGGCCATGAAAGCCTTTAACTTCACATTATAATAATAATAATAGTAATAATAATAAATTTATTTATACCCTGCCTCTCCAATGAGATCGAGGCGCCTTATAACAATATTAAAAAGTTTAAAATACAATAAGATACAAGGTCATAACAGGTCAGAATGTACTTATGCACTAACATGCTGTGTAAAGAGAGGAGGAAGAGGGAAGCCCAAAGAAAGGGACGGTGGGTAGCCACAGTACACACCTGTAGTGCTTTGACACCATTTTAACTGTGTCCTATGGAATCCTGGGATTTTGTTTGGTGAACTATTTAGAAATATGTGAAGTCGAAGGATTTGATGGCCAGCATCCATAGTTTTTTTGTGGGTTTTGTGTGTGCATGGCAGAGACAGAAAGAGAAAAAGTGAGTGAGAGAGGGAAGATGGTGGCACAAAGAGAGAGAGAGAGGAGTGTCAAAATGAGAGAGCATGTCCCAGAACTGTGTGTCTGCACCATCACCACCACAAGATACCTGTTTATCACACTGGGCCTAATTTCGGCATTAAAGAGAGATTAAAACGCATTGAAAGCATCCTACAAATAAAGCAAAAATGGCAGGAGGGATTATCACACGCACTTGCGCAAATACAGTAAAGTGATATCGGAAATGCATTGTCGCTGAAATCCCAAGTAAAAAGATAGGCATTAATGCTTCTTTGTGACCACTTTAATAGCAGGTTTTGTGCAACGCTGTGTGAAATCGTTTTGTGTAATTACATGATTTTTCCAGGATATTCACAGGAGAACCATACCCTTTGCAAACAGAGTTATGACATTCAAAGATATAGCCATGTTAGTCTGTTGAATCAGTATGTAGAGAGAGATCTTGTAGCACCTTTGAGACTAACAGAAAGAACGAAGTTGGCAGCAGGAGCTTTTGTAGACTTCAATCTACTTCCTCAGATGCGTTTGGACATGTTACATGTATGCCTCTTTATCTCCAGACAGATTCCCTGCTGATGCTTTGATAAGTCACAAGGAGGCAGTGTTGGATTATCATAGTTTTACTGGCAATACTGATGATAGAGAAGAAGAGAAGGCATTTCTAGATGCCAAACTGAACTTGGGGAAAAGTTCACATGGCCAGAAGGAGGAGGATGGGCCCATCTGCATGAATATCCTTCCATACCATCCAAAATGAGGACAACAACCACAACATCTTAAACAAATGTAGGGCTATGACTAACATCATCAGTTCCCCTCTGCTTTCTTTCTCCTGTATGATTTTTAATACCTTTGCCTGATGAAGAAGCCAGTGGACTTTCGAAAGCTTGCAAGATGTATAATGTGCATTTTGGTTGGCCCAATAAAGGTATCATGTTTTTGTGGATTTTGGATGGTACCGTACTTATTTCTTCTTCTTCTCATGCAATAAGGTTCTCAACTTGCCTCTATGGCCCCTGACATAACAACACTGTCTCTGAACTTGGCATCACAGACTTTCTAGAGCAGTGGTTCTCAACCTTCCTAATGCTGCAACCCTCTAATACAGTTTTTCATATTGTGGTGACCCCCAACCATAAATTTGTGGTGTCTCGGTCCTTAAGACCATTGGAAATATGTGTTTTCCAATGGTCTTAGGGAAGAGGTTTCAACCCACAGGTTGAGAACCACTGTTCTAGAGACTGCTGGAACATTTCTCCTCTCCTTTATACCTGTTTCCTAGCATCTCAAGTTCCCACCATTGTTCCCATTTCTCCTGAAAACTATCATGGGGCTCCGTTTCCAACCTACCTATCAAGCACCAGCTCCTCCAGTTTGTGCAGGTCACAGGCGATGTACTCGAGGGCCATGTCTGTGATCCGAGGGCACCAGGAGAGGTCCAAGCTCCGGAGCTTGCGGAGGTTCTCCGCCACCAGCTCCACCCCGTCATCAGTCACTTTGGAGCAGCCGGAGAGGCTGAGCACACTCAGGTTGGGGAGGCTGTGCACCATGTTGACCACCCCGTGGTTTGTGATTTCCCAGCAGGAGTTCAGGCGGAGGGTGTGGGTGGTGTAACCCTGCTTGGCAGTGAAGTAAGCCAGGGCCGTATCCGTCACATGGTAGGCCTGAAGGTTCAGCTCAGTCAGATTGGGGAGCAGCTGAGAGATGGCCGCGATGGCGTCATCGGCCACATTGATGCAGTCACTGACGCTCAAGGAGGTGATGCGTGCATTCAGGCTCGACCAGAGGCCGGCTTCAGTGAAATCATTGCACCCGGACAGTTCCAGCCTCATGACCCCTTGCATCTGTTCCAGCATCACCTGCAAAAGGGAACACACACATTCAGTCATTTTTGTTGTTGCTGTTAACTGCCCTTGAGTCAATTTCGATGCATGGCAACCCTGTGGATGAGACATCTCCAAGATTCCCTGTCCTCCGTTGCTCTGCTTAGTTCCTGTAAATCCATACCCATGAACTCCTCAATAGCGTCCTTTATACTTTATACAATTGTCCCCCGTGAGATAAACTCCAATGGAGTTTATCAGTCATACCCAATGGAGTCATTCAATCATATCCTCCAGCATTTTCAGATGGAAACAAGGACAGATGTGGCCAAATGACATAAAGCAAAAGTCATCTGTGGCGAAGAACACACAACTGTAGCTTTGTGAGACATTGAGCCTTCTCTGTCAGGTTGCTCTGGTGCCACAATAAACTACAGTTCCTAATATTCCCTAGCACTGAACCAGGGCAGTTCAAGCGGTCTCAAACTGGATTATTTCTGCAGTGTGTTTTGGACCTCAGAGGTAGGAAAGCCAGGAGAAAGGGGATAGTGTGTTTATTTTCATTGGATGCAGCAATGACAGTTAAAGCAGTATCAAACTGCATCGATTCTGCTGTGTGGCCTCAGTCTGCTGCCCTGGTGCTGAGCGTAGATGGGCATTCACACTACACAATTACAGTGCTATGATTCCGCTTTAACAGCCACAGCTGCATCTTACAAAATCCTGATGTTTGTGGTCTAGTGAGGCACTAGAGCTCTCTGGCTGATCATTCTAAACTACAAATCCCAGGATTCCACCAGACGCAATGACAACAGTTAAAGCAGAATCATAGGACTATAACTGTGGGGTGTGAAAGTGGCCTAAGACCATAATTTTCGCTTTGGTTCAAAAGAAGAAAAGCCCTAAGAAAAGAGAGGGATGGGGTTTTGAAATTACCCATCAACAGTTATAAATATTGACAAAGCACAGGTCAACTTGTCTATAGCCTTCCACTGTCTGCTGAAATGGACAATCGATCCATTTAAATTAAACTATTTTGCCTCTGCATTTTTCAGTTAAGGTATGCAGTTTTTTCTGAAAACCACCCCTCTGTCTTGGTTCTCTTCTTCTGGTGCCGCCATACCTTATTTTTGGTCAACCCATCAGGCCCTATGCTGAGTTCAAAAGAGCTGACTTTGAGTTAACCGTGAGTAGCATCACAACCTGCGCCTGCCTTGTGTTCCCTCCAGGAGAGACAAAAAGGTATAGAAACCATCTGCATGCCCTTTGCCCCTCGCGGTCTGTTCACTTCTCAGCCACCGCCGCCGCCTTTGTCAAAGGGGTCCTTCGCTTCAGCATCTGTTTCCTTGAAGCTAAATTAAATCTTTGCAAAGACTGGATCTCAACTGCTGAGATCCAGATGGAACGGCAGGAGGAAGGCTTTGTCTCCGCTTTCCTCCCAGAGAGGAGGGAAAGACAGTGGAAGGTTGTGATCCATCGCACAATGACACAGTAGTAACCCCACTGATCTCAACAGGAGGGACTTCCACCTATACATCCGGAAGGACAGGCTTTCAAACCTGTTGCAGTGTGCAAGAGTGTGCCGACAAGAAGAAAGATCATGCATTAGGGCATACTATCTAACTGCAAGCAAGATCATGGATTAGGGCATATCCTCACTGTAAGAGTGAGGTAGAGAAGAAGAAAGATCATGCATTAGGAGTTTATCACACTGGGGCTGATTTTGGCATTAAAGAGAGGTTAAAGCACATTTAAAGCATCTCGCAACTGAAGCGGAAATGGTGAGTAATTGCACAGATGATGACCACATGCAATTGAGCACTTTGAACTCAGTTTGCAGCCCTTGAAGGAAAGAGGGAGGAAGAGACAGAAACCAGGACATTTTAAAAACAGCTGAAAAAGTGGGACAGCGGAGGATTAACTGGGATGCTTCGTACCAAACTGGGACTGCTGGAAAGTCTGGAAATATAAATAAGCACATCAGTCATGACTAAGAGAGCCAGCATGGCGTAGTGGTTTGAATGTTAGACTACGACTCTGGAGACCAGGGTTCGAATCCCAGCTCAGACACAGAAACCCGCTAGGCGCCCTTGGACAAGCCACACTCTCTCAGCTTCAAGGGAAGACAATGACAAACCTCCTCTGAACAAATCTTGCCAAGAAAACCCAATGATAGGTTCTCCTTAAGGTAGCCATAAGCCAGAAACAATTTGAAGGTGCATGACAACAAACAGCAACCAATCATGACCACATCAACCAAGTCAAGGATGGCTCTCAGCTCAGGTTGGAAGAGACCTACCTCAAGGCCCGCATCTGTGATGGTCGATCTTTTAAGGCTCATGGACTTCACTCCTTTCTTGGAGAGGGGATAGTTATCAATGAACTCGCAAATGTCCAAGTCCGAGACCCCAACGAGGCAGAAGCCATCAAAGCCCCGGATGGCAAAGCCCTGGAGGTTGACAAACTCCTTGTCTCCGCTGGGCAGAACGTTGTAGAGCTCTTTGGTGTGCAACACCGGCGTCAGGCCCACCCAGAACTTGGGTTGGTACAAGACCCTCCTCCACGCCTTACACACCTGGGCCAAGATGCACTTCTCGCAGGCCGAAAAGTACATGAACAAGCGGTTGAGGATCTTCTCGTCTACTACCAGTTGCCTTTCGGTGTAGGAACCGGAGAGGCCCTCCAAGGAGGAGAGGACTTCTCCGTTGGCCGGGGAGCCCTCGCTGGAGTTCAGCCCCACCAAGGCAGCGGTGGAAGGAGATGGCACGCCGGCCAGCGTGGCCAAGGTCAAGGGCGAGGCGAGGCTCGGGATGGGCAGTTCAGTGTGGTTGGCTAAGGCTGGACTGAGGATGGCAGGCACAGAAGAGGGCTGGCACAGGCGGTTTTTCATCGCAGGGGTCCCTTTGGTGATGCTGGCTGAGCCGAGTCCATTGGCCTGAGCAGGGAGTTTCACTAGCCCATTCCGGGGTAAACATGGGGGTTTGGTATCACCGTTGCTCTGGTTCGACATCTTCCAGGGTCACTCTGGAACAGAGGGGAGAAACGTATTAGGAGACAGGGACAGAGCTTGGGAAGTTGCTTCCCCCCCCCAAAAAAAACCAGTTGGTTATTCCAAGCCCCAATAGGTTAGCAGAATTCAAAGATATAGCCATGCTAGTCTGTGGAATCAGTATGTAGGGAGATCTTGTAGCACCTTTGAGACCATCGGAAAGAACAAAGTTGGCAGCATGAGCTTTCATAGACTTTAGTCTATTTCCTCAGATGCATTGAAATCTATGAAAGCTCATGCTGCCAACTTCTTTCTTTCCGTTAGTCTCAAAGGTGCTATAAGATCTAATACAGTTACCACTATAGTTATAACTTTAAAGTAACTATTTACTTACAGGGTTCTATTTCCAATTATCTCTCTATATCCATGGATTCTTTATCCAGAGATTCAACCATACATGGCTTCAAAATGTTTAAACTCAATCAATCTGTCTGTCTGCCCATCTATCTGCCCGCCCGCCCGCCCATCCATCCATCCATCCATCCATCCATCCATCTTCCATTGTTTATAATAGTTTTACTAAACTTCCGTACCACATATTTAATCAATTATTTATTTCATTTGTATGCCGCCTTTCTTTCAGAAGTGACCCAAGTGGCTCACCAATAAAAACAATTTTTTAAAAAATTACCAAAAAATTGAAAACGGTCTAAAACCAACATAAATTTACATTAAAATGTACAAAGGTTAAAAGGCACGCATAAAAACCACCCTTTGCTTTAGCTCTTTTGTTTTAACGTATGCTGCAAACTGCTTTTGAGCCGCAGATTGGGAGACAAATGGGTGAGGAGTAAAATAATCAAATCAATGGGGATATGAATCAAATCAATTGAATCAATCCCCTTTCTAACAACTCCAGGTGTGTGGGACTGCGACTCCATCATTCCCAGACAACATAGACAGTCACTTGCAATGATGGGATTGAAGTCCAACACGTCTTGAGTGTGCCAGATGGTAGGAACTGCAGTCAATCAGTCATCAATCAATCAATCAGTCAATCAATCAATCAAAAAGTGACATAACCGCCCAGGGCTCCTCTCCACCAGATCTGAGTCCACCACTTTCCCCCATAAACTCTGCTGAAGGCTGGCATGGAAGCCAATTTTTCTCTAGTGATATCTCTCTGGTGCATTTTTCTTATCCTGCTATTGTCATGCTAACACAACTTTCTTTAGTAACCACAGCAACCGAAAGTGGCAGTTTAATCCTGGGACTTGCACAAAAAAGGTGCAGGGGAGGGGAAGCTTGCAAAAGTATTGGGGGGTGGATTACCCTTCAGCCTTAAAAAGCTGGTCTTCTAGAAGAAAATGGGTCCTTGGTAACAAGCTTTCTCAAAGAGGGCAGAACGGTGGAGGAGAGGATGGCTCCCTTCCTGGCGCCTGTGGCGAGTTCAAATCGAGGGGGGAAAAACCAGATCCCAGATGCAACCTAAAAATAAAAATGCTCCTATAAATATTCATGCGCTTGAACTCGTAATGTATTTCCAGCAGTGCTCTGCTGCCAAGCGTGCCATGGGGAGCAAAGAGCCAATCCCCTCCGCCTCTGTTTCAGGCTACCTGAACTCACAGTTGGCATCAGCAGTGGCAGGGGCATAGTCCGGCCGTGGATGATGGGCTTCTTTCTTCTTGCATTCCTCCGCATGTCCCTACCATGACCATTGGGAGAGTTGTGTTAGTCTGGAATATCAAGGGGTGTCAAACCACTTTATTTCTGCAGTGTGACCGCATCCCCTGTCAAGATCTGCCCTTAGTTAAGCTTTGGTGGTACACTGGGGTTTGGTTCCTGGACCCCCTTGTGGATAACAAAATCTGTGGCTGCTCAGATCCCATTAAATACAATGGCATAGTAAAATGGTGTCCCTTATATAAAATGGAAAAATCAAGGTTCGCTATTTGGAATTTACCATACATTCTCGACTATAAGTCGACCTCATGTATACGTCGAGGGCAGGTTTTGGGGACAAAATTATGGGTGTTGCTATGACCCGTGGATAAGTTGAGGGTAAAAATTAGGAGCATATAGCAAAGGATCCAAAGGATGAAGCAAAGCAAAGAACCTATACAATTCCAGCAGACATAACTCTATGTGCTTACTCTTAAGATTGGATGGATGAGAGAGTAGAAGGGGGTCAGTGCTTCACATATTATACTCCGGCTTTTCATGGGGAGATGGTTCCTTCTTTTAAATAAGAGTTAAGAGACAGTACTTACATTGACCTGTGGATAAGTTGAGTCAGTTTTTTGGGGTCAATTTCTGACCTAAACGTCTAGACTTATACATGAGTATACAGTATACTTTTTGGGAATATTTTCAAGCTGTGGATGCTTGAATCCGTGGATAAAAAAATCTGTGGATAAGGAGGGCCAATTGTATTGCTCTCAGCAATGCATGCCTTCCAACTGCCCCAGTTCAGTAGGGACTGTCCTGATTCAATCTCTGCCATCCCACCTTTTGAGCGGCTTTTGAGACGTTTCCATTTCTCCTCCCCCCGTCATCCCCCCCTTTGTCCTCAGCTCACTTCAACTGCTAGAAAATGAGCTCAAAGTGCAAAAGCAGTCTGTATTAAATGTGAAGTCGAAGGTTTTCATGGCCGGGGTCCATAGTTTTTTGTGGGTTTTTCAGGCTATGTGGCCATGTCCTGGAAGGGTTTATTCCTGACGTTTCGCCAGCATCTGTGGCTGGCACCATCAGAGAATGCATTAAAAAGAATGATTAAAGTGCCATGATCCTGTGAATAACCAGGCAAGAAACAGCAGCAAATCTTAACTATGGAGAATTCGGGATTCACAAAAGCATTGGTAATTTAACTAGTTTGTGAATGAATTTTTGCTTGGATCCCTGGCATGGTGCTTAACACAGGCCTTCAGCAGGCTTTTCTTGGGCCAAGAGAATAATGAATGAATGTAGGAGTCTGGAGGCTGGGTTGTTTTTAGTGAGAACGCAAGCAGAGAATTCACTGTGATGGATTGCACCACAGCATGGAACACATCTGCAAGGTTGGACCAGACCATGTGTGCTCTGGGTTGTAATGTCCTCCGATGCCGACTTCATTATGGAACCAAATTATTTATGAACTGACCAAGAGGTGCAGTAAAATACACTTCCAGTCCTGTACGCCTGTCCAAAGAATTCAGAGGTCATCCATCAATGAACAAACAAACAAACAAGTGCACACTTGTATCTTAAGGGCTCCTCAATCAATAAAGCTATAGCTATCTAATGCAAACTGTTTTCAGAATTTGTTCTTGTCGTTGTGTGCCTTTGAGTCATGGCGACCCTAAGGCCAAAGCGATTCTATGTATTTATTTACTTGCGGTATTTATACCCCGCTCGATTCTAGGTAGCATCAATTTCTATAGTGCCTAGATTAAGGGAAGTAATAGTGCCACTCTGTTCTGCTTTGGTCAGGCCTCATCTAGAGTACTGCGTCCAGTTCTGGGCACCACAGTTCAAAAAGGATATTGACTAGCCATAAAGTATCCAGCGGAGGACAACCAAAATGGAGAAGGGTTTGGAAACCATGCCCTACAAGGAGAAGCTGAGGGAGCTGGGGATGTTCAGCCTGGAGAAGAGACAGTTAAGAGATGATATGATATCCCTGTTTAAGTATTTGAAGGGGTGTCACATTGAGGACAGAGCAAGCTCGTTTTCTGCTGCTCCAGAGAACAGGACCTGGAACAATGAATGCAAACTACAGGAAAAGAGATTCCACCTCAGCATTAGGAGGAACTCCCTGACAGTAAGAGCTCTTTGACAGTGGAAGATGCTGCCTTGCAGGGTGGTGGAGTTTCCTTCTTTGGAGGTCTTTAAACAGAGGATGGATGGCCGTCTGTTGGGGATGCTTTGACTGTGAGTTCCTGCATGGCAGGGAGTGGACTGTGTTCTCTTCCAACTCTATGATTCTATGATCATCTCACGATCCATTTCCGAAGTGGGTTTTCCCTCCCAGTCTATAAATATGCCCACTAATTATTGATGGCCTCTCCGATGCCCTTCCTTCAGCCAGGCCACGAACTCCACCATACCAAAGGACGGCCCCGAGTAGCACCAGCTGGCCACATGTCACTTTGGATTCATCGTGGGCATTCAGACCCGACCTTGTCGAGAGCGCAAAGCGAGAGGCTGCCTCTCAAGAGACTTGTTGGCTCAGACATATTGAAGGGAGGCTGGGCTCTGCTGTCTGGCTTCCTTGGATGCTGCATCAGATCACGTGCCAATGCAGATGACTGACTGCGCGGAGCCAGCTGGCATGGAGAACCCCACACATGCAAGCACACGCTAAGCAGCGGGCGACGCTTCCTCTTCCCCCAAAAGCAGACACAGCAGGCCTTCCTTTCAGTCAAGACACAAGGAAGCAGCTGGCTGGGGTTGGAAAAGAAATACAGATGCTGGATCGTTGCTTTGTCTTTTTTCTTCTTCTTGGCAGCATGGCGGGTACTCTAGTCTCCGCTGAAAACCCGCCCAAACCCAAATTCCAGGCTGTAGTAGCCAAAACACCAGAGCCTGGTTAAAAGATGCTAAGTGATGCTACGTGAACAAAAGTGTATTATTCCCTCTTGCAGAATTGCTAGCTGAGGACTATCTGGGGCCCTGAGATTTCACAGGCAAAGTTATATCCTCCAGCATTTCATGCATGAAAACGGTGACCAAGGAACATTAGTGCATGGTCAAGATGGCAAAAAGGAATTAATGAGGGATACACAAGCTTGGAGAGGGTGCAGTAGTTTGCTTTTGCCTCGGCCTACTGGGAAAAGCAATTCCCAAGCCCTCCTCTCCTCTCTCCCTTTCTAGGTGAATTGAAGAAAGCTGCTTTTTCACTTTGGACTCAGGTTGTAGCAACTGAAGTAGACAGAGGACAAAAGAGGAAAGAGAAAACTGGAACATTTTAAAAGCAAGACCTACCAATGGCACAGGGTGCGCAATGTCATTATTTTTGAGATAGTAAACCATAGTTTACCATTGAGCATGAGACCGTAAACCATCAATCCTAGCTGCTTGGAGTACAGCATTCAAATAATAATAATAACAACAAGAACAACAACAACAACACCAGGTCTAACATATGAAGAAAATCAGCCTGCAAAGAGATCTTGTAGCCCCTTTGACACTAATTGAAAGAATGAATTTGGTTGCATGATCTTCCATACACTTGAGCCTGCTTTCTCAGATGCATGTTATATGTAAAAAATGTATATGCACATACCTTTGTATCCAATGTATTCTTGCCCTGAGATTCCTTGTAATGTCTGGTGAAATTCTGGACTGGCTGGAATGCTAAATGCCCCTCTCTAAAATCCAAATCCCAGGAGTCCAAAGGATGGAACCAGGGCAGTCAGTGGAATAAAAGAGGGCCCTAGACTGGAATTAGGCAGTCATGTAAACAGAGGATGCCCAGAAACAGAGGAGAGTAAGCCCCATGGTCAGCATGCCTGAGCATCCTTCAAGTACCCCTGCAAACTGGCTTCTCAATGTGCCATCCTCCTGAGAAGCCCCAGTATGTCAGGCAAGTAATAGCCCAAGGGAGCTAGTGCCTTTAGGGTATTTAGGCCCTAGTAATGGTTAATGTGCCATCATAGTATAACTTAGTTATACCTTAGATACTGATGGAAAGGAATTCATGACAAGCAACCAGTTATCTGCAGATACAGTAGTTACTTGCTAGCTAGAGCCAGTGTGGTGTAATGGTTTGTGTATTGAACTTACGACTCTAGAGACCAGGGTTAGATTCCCAGTTTGGGCATGAAATCCACTGGGTGACCTTGGGGAAATCACATGCTCTCAGCCTCAGGGGAACACAATGACAATCCTCCTCTAAACAAATCTTGCCAAGAAAACTCCAGGATAGCCGTAAGTCGGAAACGACTTGAGGGCACACACCACCACCACCAATGACAACAACCTTGTAAGCTGCAACAGAGTCACCCTCAGGTTTCAAATCCTGGCCCCTCTTCTCCTTTTTTCAGGGTAAAGAGAAGGAATCTCAAGGCAAGAGCATGGTCTTGAAAAGGGTGTGCATATGTCTCTTTTCCTCCTGGTTAGATTTTATGGTTTTTATTTGGATGACATACTCTGTGAACCCTTACAACAAAAATCCATCAGTGATACCTTTATTGGCCCATTGAAAATGCCACAATATACCTGTTGCAAGCTTTCAAAGCACCACAGGCTTCTTCATCAATCAAGATGGAACCCCTAGTTGATGGGTTAACATATTATGGTTACTACCCCTTGTAACATCACGTCTGCGTCTTTCCTAGGTTATGTTTTGTCCCTGAAACACCAGAACCAAGGATGCTCCTGGCCTGGCAAATATAGCAGCACCTGGCATAGGGGAATGTGGTGCATTATGCTTTATTTGATGCCTCAGGGTGCATGGAGGGAAGAGGCTGCCACTGGAATTAGCCTGACCTGCAGCAGATGGAGCATGGCGATAACTCCCAAGCCAGGTGGTTGACGGGAAGGACAGATTGTAAATCAAAATGAGCAAGTCAGATTCTGTCTCGCTGGCTGGCATCTTAAGTGGGAAGCTCTCCAAGATCCCAGCGGACCGTACCCACAAGCTCTCCCCAGTCTTCCGGCTTCCCAATTCCCATGTCTCCACATCTCACCCCCTTTCCTATAGATAGTGGGGAAGCCACATGAAATCTGTGCAGCTGCTGTCTCGAAAGGGACTCAAATGTGAACTTTGCTACCTGCTTTTAACTGGGTCTGCTCCTAGGCCTTTAAACAGCCTTGCATGAACCCTGTGATGGAGGCAATATCGTTGCCCCTGTTATTTTAGAAGAAGATGCCAAGGTGGGGGACAGGACTGGGAAGTAGAGTTGCCAGATCTTTCACCTGGGTATGATACCAACAAGATTTGGGCTAATTTTTTGGTGCCAGAACACTACAGCATTCTGAAGCTAACTTTAGACTCAGACAAGCAGATCAAGTTAGTTTGTATATTACACACCTTCCAACATTTCCAAAATGACAACCAGACACGTATGGCTAAGTGACACCAGAGTGCTGTCAAGATGTTCAAAATTATTAATGAAGAAGAGCACTCAAGATGGGAAAGTCTACAGCAGTTTGCTTTTACCAGAGCCTACTGGGAAGGGAAAACTCTGCTTTCTTTCTTTCCTCTGCTACTGCTGAGCGAAAAGAGTGCAAACTAGTTTTCCGCTCTGAAATCAATTTGCAGAGACTCTGGATTGAGCAAGCTTGTTTTCTGCTGCTCCAGAGAACAGGACCTGGAACAATGGATGCAAGCTACAGGAAAAGAGATTCCACCAAAACATTAGGAGGAACTTCCTGACACCAAGAGCTGTTCGACAGTGGAACACACTCCCTTGTAGTATGGTGAAGCCTCCTACTTTGGAAGTCTTTAAACAGAGGCCGGATGGCCATCTGTTGGGGCGTGCTTCGATTGAGAATTCCTGCATGGCAGAATGGGGTTGGACTGGATGGCCCTTGGGGTCTCTTTCAACTCTAGGATTCCATGATTCTTATCACTGAAGTAAGCAGAGGACAAATCGGGAAAGTGGGAGGCGGGGAGAAAAAATGAGGACATTTTGCCCCCAGTGTTTCCACCGGAAGTCGTTCATTTGGTAATACACTGAAAGTAGGACATTTTAAAAGCAGGAAAAAATTATTTTAAACTAAGGAACCACAGAGGATTCATTGGGACTCTCCCTGCCAAATCCAGACACTTGGAGGGTAGGATATGGGTGTTTGCAAATATCAGATTCCCTAGCCACCCCTAAGCGCCACAGATGCATCCTCATTGCTTATGCTATTTTACTTTGTGTTTACTCACCCAAAGGGCTCCCAGCACCCCCTTTCAGCCTATCTCATATGCAGATCACTTCTCCTGAACAGCCACCTCCGTCTTGAGCGTAGGCGTGTGGCCCAAAGCCATCCCAAATCTCATTGCGGGGATTTGCGGGGTGCATACGCGTGCGTGTCTCTGGGCCCATTTTGATCTCAGAGGCCGTGGGCTCCACAAATTTCCAACCGAGTGCCTACGTTGCTACCAGGCTTATTAGCACAGATCTTCACACTCCAGAGCGAGAGCTTTGGGCTCTCACTTCAAGAGAAAGGTGCCAATTACAGGCTCGCATCCACCCACACCTCTCGGTTGTGCTGGCAGCAGGCACATCATGCGGTCCTCAGCATGAGAGCTCGAAGACTGGTGATAGATGGCAGCTATGTTAGGAAAACTGCACGCTGACCCTGCAATTGCTCTCTATTATGCGTATCTATGGGAGGGCACTGCATCTTCTAGAATCCTCTCCAGCATTGTCACTGGCAATCCTGGATGGGAGACTCAGTTGTCATCCAAAAAAGCAAGGTTTGCCCTTAGTGAAGCTTTGATAGTACCCTCCAACCGTCCCAATTTGGAAGGGACAGTCCCTATTAATCCTCTGCCATCCCACTTTCTCAGCTGCTTTTAAAATGTCCCGGTTTCTTCTCTTCCCACCTTTCTGCTTTGCAACTTGTGCCAGTTGCAGCAAACTGAATGCAAAAGGTTTGCACTCAACAGATTCTGCTCTCTCTCTCCTTGCTGCTAAATTACCATATATACTCGACTGTAAGTCGACCGCATGTATAAGTCGAGGGCAGGTTTTGGGACCAAAATTATGGATATTGATAAGACCCATGGATAAGTCGAAGGATAAAACAGAGGGGTGTATAACAAAGGATGCAAAGGATGGAGCAAAGGAAAACAGTGCCAGAAAACATACAGAATTCCAGCACACTAAAGGCTTTATGGATGAGAAAATAATAATAATAATAATAATAATAATAATAATAATAATAATAATAATAA
>NC_056529.1:32017480-32055525 GCF_019175285.1 Sceloporus undulatus
TAATAATAATAATAATTATTATTATTATTATTATTATTATTATTATTAGTCTCATATGTTCCATTGACCGGAGGCATTAAAAAAGAGAACACTAACGGTGCTTTATGGAGCATCTGGAATTAAGGCAAGACAGATTAAGATGCCAAGCGCTGGAGCTTGCTAGGCCCAGCTAGGAAGCAGAGCTGGAGGGATGTGTGGCGGTAAATAACATTTCCAGAAGACGAGGGAAACATCCAATTACTACATTTCCTAGAAGTCTGAGCTGAAAAGGCTCCTCCTCTGATATGTGCCGGGTACGGTGTTTCCTGCACTAAGCGAACAGACGGCGGAGAAACTCACGTTCGGCAAAACCCAGCTTTAAAGAAAGGACATCAGGTCTAGGAGCCAATGTCAACAGAAACGAAACTGACAGGAGCTTGCAACAAAAGGTGCAAGATTCCTCTCCCACGTGAATTAATCTCCATTTCTGAGCACCAAAAAGAAGTGACACTGGCTTTATCACCAGCAGCATGAAATCAACTCTTAGAAAGAATGTCACGTAATTCATAAAAATATTCTTACAGCAAACACATCCATTTATGCATGCAGGTATATTAATCCCACCTTTGTGTCTCTCTATGTGTCTGCCTTTAAGTCGACTTACGGAGATCGCATGAATTTCATAGGGTTTTGGTAGGCAAGGCGTGCTCAAAGACGGTTTTGCCAGTTCCTCTGAAATAAACCCTACAGCAACAGTATTTGTTGATGGTCTCCCATCCAAGTACTAACCAGGGCTGACCCTTCTTGGCTTCCACCATCAGATGGGATTTGATGTTTAAGGATATTTAGGCCTCTTATTCCTCTGTACTTAGTTGCAAACCTCACAGTAGCTGGGGAACAATAGACTTTCCCAGCAACCAGGTACAGTTGTAATCTCTAGTTGTTGAAGTCCATAATCCAACACTTAATATTTATTATTATTATTATTATTATTATTATTATTATTATTATATTTCTGCCCTGCTTTTCTCTCAAAATTGGGACTCAAAGTGGCATACAGTTAAAAGACACAGTGCTGCACAGTCAGCCCTCCTTACCCACAGACTTTTTATCCACGGATGCCAAGACCCCATTGCACACCTGCGCAATGGCACCATAGATGCCACTCTGTTTCATAGACTTGGGAGGGCCCTCTGGTCCCATGGCTGTTGCTGGGTTTAAATTGCCATAAGCCCAAGACAGTCTGACACAATAACGAAGCACGATGCGCCAACATCTGGAACATCACAGGTGCTCCACTCCTGGACTAAAACATGCAGAACCAAATTCCAGGTTTGAGGTTTAGACCCTAGACCTGGTTAGGCTTAGTAAGAATTAAGCTGTGAACAGCGCTTCTATTTTTCTCATATGTGACACTCCTAATAATAGAGCTGTGTGCTATTCTGACTGCGGCGGAGAGATATTTCTGATCTATTTCTAGCATTTGGAAATCTTGGCTTAAATAGCGGGTGCCATTTGGTAAATGGCATCTGCCATTGAGTACCTGTTGAGAGGACCTCTGCTCTCATTGACTAAAGGAAGACACTTCTTCAAAAGCGATGAACGGATACAGACAAAGCACCAGATTTATCCCACGATTTACACTTGTCATCTTAGCAAAGCATGAAAATGAAACCAAATGGATTTCCTTTGGCTCAGGTTTTTATTTCTTATGAAACAAACACACAGCTCTATTATTATTATTAAACTGTATTTATAAAGTGCTGTAGATTGAAAGCGCTGTACACAAAACAGAGTAAAATAAAATCTTTCCAACATTATATAGTCAGTCCTCTGTATCCACAGATTCTCCATTCATGGATTCAACTGTCCACAGCTTGAACATGTATTTTTTTTAGTCTACTTCCTCAGATGCATTTAGTGGATCTACTTCATTTCCATACACAAAGGATTTTGAATTTGAATTGACCTTCTCACATACCAATGGCATATATATAGGTATGTCCCTGGTTTCCACTCCACTCAATGCATCTGAGGAAGGAGACTTAAGCTCATGCTGCCAACTTCTTTCTTTTGGTTAGTCTTAAAGGGGCTGCATGATCTCTCGTATTTGGGGGCATGGGTCAATCATAAAGGCAGAAAAGTGGCATTGTGTAATTTATGAACATGGACGGTGCGTCAATCTTGCAGAAAAATACATGGCTAAGTGAAGTGAAATCAATACTTGCGTTTCATAGTTAAGTAGAACAGAAACCTGTCAATAGTGACTTCCTGCCTGGGAATTCTGCATGTTGTGACTTTCAACTGTCTCTTATTGCTGTTTGGAAAACCTGGCAACACCACAACATCCACTTCATCCTGGTTGTTATGTTCATTTAAACTGACTCCTACTTATGATGCTACTATCACAGAGGCTTCTTGGCAAGATTTATTCAGAGGATAAGGACAATATGACCTAGTAATCCACTGGGTTTCCATGGCTGAGGATTTGAACCCACACTTCCCAGTCTGCATCCACACTGCAGAAAAGATCCAGTTTGACGCCACTTTAAGTGCCATGGCTCGATGCTATGGGATTCTAGGGATGCTAAGTGAGACATTTAGCCTTCTCCGTCAATTGGTGCCACAACAAATGACAATTCCTAGAATTACATAGCATTTTCCCATTTTTTCTATTCATTCGTTAGAATAAAATATAACATGCATTGAAAGCAAATAAAATAAATCTTCTCTTCATGTAAACTTCCATATAGTTCATCACTCAAACAACACCGATTTTCTCTTTAACATCTTAACCTCGACTTAGTTTCCAACAATCCCCAAACATATATTTTTATTACAATCCTAAATGATATAGTTATGTAAAAGAGAGGTGTTCTTCCTTCTACAGCACAGAAATCTTAAATATGAAGATGTCTATACTTTACATATTCTCTACATCTCTACATCTTTTTCTTCTATTCCTCTGGAATATGTTTGCTAATAGGTCAATATGTTTAAGTTTACACATTTCTCTTCTATTCCTCTTGAATATGTTTGCTAATACATTAATATGTTTAAGTTTACATGTTTCTCTTCTATTCCTCATGAATACGTTTGCTACCCATTAAGAGAATTCCATAGCATTGAGCTATGGCAACGAAAGTGGTGCCAAACTGGATTGCTTCCACAGTGCGGATGCAACCGCAGAGTCAAACCTCTCCAACTAGCGGATCATCGGTGCTGGCAAATTCCTTCTCTGCCACCTGCATGCCACTTTTCTAGAACCCAATCCAACCAAGAAGCACTTTTGGGGGGATTTGTAGACCAGCACATTTGGAGCGCACTGTGTTGAGAAAGGCTGCACTGATGTTTGTGATAGATTTTCAGTTTGGGAAAGTGATGGCATGACATTTCAGCAAGAGAGACTCACCTGCCATTCCAGTGCCACGGAGAGCATCAAAAAGTTCAGCAAACTAGAGGGAATACATACACGTACACGCACAAACACACACACTCTCCATTTTAGCTTGTTTTCTCAATGGTTGGAGGCTACAGAAATGAACTAAAGAAGATCTGTGGGAATAACTGCTGCCTCTCTTCAAAGCACACAAAAGCTCTTTGGCTTTCAAAGGACCCTGGGGTATTCCGAACCATATTTTACTCTCCGACTTTCCTCTCTGCTTTTATGCCGTCTGGGGGGTAAAGAACCTAAATATTTCCAGTTGCCTGTGCAATGCAATGCACAATGCAATGCACATACACACACAAATACACAACCCTGGGGTGGGGAAGGATGTGGCTTTATTTTATGCATGCAAAAGAGACTGGTTTCTCCTTGCAATATTTCCAAGCCAGGCCTACGTCTCTCACACGACTCTCTGCAGTTTCTCTGTCCTTCTCTTTCTGAACACAGCAGATTTCATGCAAGGGATCTCCATCCCTGATTTGTGCACCGGAAAGATATTTCGAGACCTGAGTACAAAAACCCACCATCGCTGACAACGGCTGTCTGTGTCTGGCAAATGCTGCAAGGCAAATCCTCTCTCATTGCCACTCCTCAAGTGTATCGAAAGCTACATGGGGAAGCCAGACTCTTCACAAATATTTACCTGCTTCTTATGCCTGATCAATGAAGGAGAGTATTAGAGAGCCAGCATGGCGTAATAGTTTGAGCATTGGACTACAACTCTGGAGACCAAGGTTTGAATCCCGGTTCAGACATGCAAACTCACTGGGTGACATTGGGCAAGCCACACTCTTTCAGCCTCAGAGGAAGGCAATGGCAAACCTCCTCTGGACAAATCCTGCCAAGAAAGCCCCATCATAGGTTCGCCTTAGGGTCATCGTGCGTCGGGAACAACTTGAAGGTACACAACAACAACATTAGAGGGCCAGCACTGCATAGTGGTTTGAGTGTTGGACTACAACTCTTGAGACCAGGGTTTGATTCTCTGAAGATGCCAGCCACAGATGCTGGTGAAACATCAGGAATAAACTCTTCCAAAACACAGTCACATTGCCTGAAAAACCCAACAAAAACTACCAAGACCCTCCACAGGCCAGATTAGTTTCCAGGGGCTGCAAGTCCTTCACCTTTGCTTTGGTCAATCAGTTTAAGAACTTGAGATAGGATCCAAAACACACTGCAGGAATAATCCAGTTTGAGACTGCTTTAACTGCCCTGGCTCAATGCTAGGGAATTCTGAGATCTGTAGTTTTGTGAGCCATTTAGCCTTCTCTGCCAGAGAGCTCTGGTGCCACTAACAACTACAATTCCCTGGGTTCCCTAGCCCTGAGCCAGAGCAGTTAAAGTGGTCTTGAACTGGATTCTTTCCGCAGTGTGTTTTGGACCTCACTGAATGAAAGAAGTTGGCAGCATGAGCTCTCTGTAGACTACTTCCTTGGATGCATCTGAGAAAGTAGACTGAAGTCTACGAAAGCTCACGCTACCAATGTCTTTCTTTCCGTTGGTCCCAAAGGTGCGACAAGATCTCTGCACTTGCCGATTATACGGAATTGGTACAATTGTGCCAAATTTGCCGACTGGTGCACACAGCCCTGCTTGCAATATACCAAGGGTTAACTTTTGCATGGCTGCATTTCAGGCTGTGTGTGTGTTTCTTTTTTCCTTTTTCCTTTTCCCTTTTTTCTTTTTTTGCTAATGCAAGCACTTCAAGTTGCTCTCAAGGAAAGGAAAGAGGGGAGGGAGAGGGTTGTTTCAAACCCACAAGGCAAGAGAAGCCTTGGAATATATATAACACTGTCGAGTAGAGGAAAAGAAAAAGGAAAAAGCCAGAGAAAAAAGAGTGGCTTCACTGAATCCTTTGGCTGGGCGCCTGGGGGTTTAATTAGCTGCGCAGCTCAGCATTCAGCAGGCTTTGGGTGTTGAACCATGCCAGGCATATGGTAATGATAAAGTCATCCTCTGATAAATAATGCACCTCCTCGGATCCCTTTTACCGACGGTGAGGATGAGCACTCGGCAAGCTGATGTCATCCAGTTGACCTCTGCTTGGGCTGTTTAGTTTTGGAGGATCGATACGAATTACCCGTCTCAATGGTAAGAACCTTCTCAGGTGCTTGGAACCGACTGGGAGGCTGGGAACGTGGCACATTCCTGGAAAGGCAACATGCGGCTATGTTTGCGCGCCTCTATGATCTCATCTCTTGCCATGCCTTCCTTCCATTAGGGCCTTACCGCTGGCTGGGCTGCATTGAGATGTTTCTTTATGTTGCAAAGGATCCTGGAACACATATGCCAGGGGACAACAACAACAACAACTCCAAAAGGCACTGGTTCCTTCTGTTGCACCTCACTTTACCGTGTATGGATACAAGGGCTGGACAGTCAAGGAAACGGATAGGAAGAAAATCAATGCAATGTGAAAGCGAAGGCTTTCATGGCCGTCATCCATAGTTTTTTGTGGGTTTTTCAGGCTATGTGGCCATGTTCTAGAAGAGTTTCTTTCTGACGTTTCACCAGCATCTGTGGCTGGCATCTTCAGAGAATGCTGGCATGGAAGAGAGTGGGGTGTTCTCTGCAGATGCCAGCCACAAATGCTGACGAAACGTCAGGAAGAAACTTTTCTAGAACATGGCCACACCGCCTGGAAAACACCACCAAAAACTATAAAATTAATGCATTTGAGATGTGATGCTAGAGAAGAGTATTGAGGAGGCCTGCACAGCGTATGGTCCGGGGTCCGCATATGGCCCGCCAGAGGATTTTGGGTGGCCTGCAAGGATATGGAATGATTTCAAGGCTCCTCCGCTGTTCAGCCTTCTCCTGAGGAGAAGGCCAGGCAGCGCAGGAAGAGGATAGGCAAATGCTTGCTAAGCAAGGCTCCTCCACCATCCAGCTTTCTCCTGAGGAGGAGGCTGGACAGCAGAGGAGGAGAATGGGCAAATACTTGTCCTACAAGGCTCTTCTGCTGCTTGGCTTTCTCCTGAGGAGAAAGAAAGATGGAGAATGAGGATGGGTGAACACTTGCAATGCTCCTCCGCTGCTTGGCTTTCTCTTGAGGAAAGGGCCAGGCAGACGAGGACGGAATTAATTTTAATAATATTAATTATTTAATTAATATTTAATTAAAACCTATCTGCAGCCTGAAGAAGTTAACCTATTTTAATGTTGGCCCCTTCCTATTGCCAAGTTGTGCAGATCTGGTATTGAGGAACCCACGGATGGCAAAAAAGACAAAGAAATGGGTCCTGGTCCTGGAGCAGATCAAGCCAGAAATCTCCCTGGAAGCCAAGATGACAAAGCTGAGGCTGTTGTACTTTGGACACATCATGAAAAGGCAAAAATCATTGGAAAAGACAATAATGCTGGGAAAGATAGAGGGAAGTAGAAAGAGAGGAAGGCTGCATGCTAGATGGAAAGGAGGTCAATGGGTATGAATTTAAGAGCCTGAGCAGAGCAGTGGAGGATAGGGGTTCTTGGTGATGTCTCATCCACACGATTGCCATGGCTCAAGATCGAATTGAGGGTGGTTAACAACAGCAGCACATATTTATATGCTTGTTGTTGTTGTTGTTGTGTGCCATCAAGTTGTTTCCGACTTATGGCGACCCTAAGGCAAAGCTATCATGGGGTTTTCTTGGCAAGATTTGTTCAGAGGAGAGTGACCTGAGGAATATGGAAAGCCTCATGAACTGGGCCCTTGTTCCCTGCGCCACTTCATCTCCCTTGAAAGTCCTTCTCCTCCATTCTCAGGGGCTCTTGTTGCTCCATCAGCCAGACACCATTACAATAGCATCTTACATCCACATAATCCATTAAATACATTCAGGAAAAGCCCCAGGCCTGCTTTTCTTTGGTTGCTATTTATAGACTAATCTTATTTCGCAAATTGAAGGATCGAAACAGCAAGGAAAAATCTATTCTGGGGTGGGGATGCATTGCATCCACTTTTAAATGGGCAAAATCTACAATATTTCTTTGCAGCGACAGGGCAATCTAGGGAAAAGATGAAAAACTGTAGAGCACCTATACAACATCTCCCCAGGCCTATGCATGTTACAAATAATATTGCCTACTTCTGCACAGTAAATGACTGGGGGAAAAAGAGCCCAAACCTAAGTACCAATTGCCCACAGAACAACAGAAACAACAACAACAACAACAACATTGCCTTCCCCTGAGGCTGAGACTGTGTGACTTGCCCAAGGTCACCCAGTGAGTTTTTATGCTTGAGCGGGGAATCGAACCTTGATGTCAGGGCTGTAGACAATTGCGATCAAATCGGCTTGGATTTGTGGTGGTCCTATGAACAAGAGACATCCAAGACATATGAACTGCCTGCAGGGAAGTCAGCTTTTCTTATTGTTCCAGTTGTTAAATAATGGGAAAACAAAAATGCATGCCAAACAATAGTGTAAGATTTTTGTGGGTTTGGGGGCCTCTGTGGCCATGTTCTAGAAGGGCTTATTCCTGCTGTTTCGCCAGCATCTGTGGCTGGCATCTTCAGAGAAAGAGGAAGATACCAGCCACAGATGCCGGCGAAACGTCAGGAATAAACTCTTCTAGAACGTGGCCACATAGGCCCAAAACCCACAAAAATCCATGGATGCTGGCCATGAAAGCCTTCGACTTCCCAATAGTGTAAGACCTGATGATCGACACCTTTCAAATGGTACAAATCTCAGGCTATGATTCCACTTGAAATGCCCTGGCTGCTTCCTATGGAATCTTGGGGTCTGTAGTTTGGTGAGGCACTGGAGTTGTCTGGCTGAGAACACTAAGTACCCCCTAAACTGCAAATCCCAAGATTTCATTGGAGAGAACCATGGCAAATAAAACAGAGTATAGCATTGAAATTGTGCAGTGTGAAAATGGTATGTGTGTCTACTTTCTGCTATCATTGGGGTCTATAACAAATGGAGGTGTCTGCTCCTGCAAGGATCCAGGTTTGACCATTGTCCTGCTCCTCAACCATCTTGCATCCATGCTGAGCCCCAAATATCCTAAAGATGGTCACCCCAACCCCATCTTCTTTCAGTGGAGAACTGGGCTCCAGACAGCCTGTCCTACTGACTATATTCAACACAGAGCATGCAGTTTGTATCACGGTGGGAAAGACAGTGAAAGAGAAAGCAAGAGGGGGTGGGGAGTTGTTTCCATGCAATGTCCATTATTTACTTCTGGCCCTGTATTCCTGGAATAGCTTTTGTCCCTCTCGGGGACAGAGAGAGAGAGAGAGAGAGAGAGTACCGTAGAAATAAGATAATGGATCTCAGCATGGGCCATGAATCTAGACCTCCAGGGAAAGCTGTCTAGAAGAAAGAGGTGAGAGTGTGTTAGCTGGAGCCACACTGAGCCAGAGGGATGGGAGGAAAGACCACAGTTGTTGCAGTGTAAGTGCATACTAGACACACATTCTTTCCCTCCTATCAATCCAGGACACAATGAAAAGATAGTGGTGATGGCGGGATAGGAGGGAGGTCTGAAACTCCCAAGACTTACAACGAGTCACAAATTCTGGTCCGACAAACTCTCTGTACAATGGGCCCCTGGTATCCACTGCGGTTTGGTTCCAGCAGGACCCCCCGTGGATACCAAAATCCATGGATGTTCAAGTCCCATTCAATGCAGTTGCATAGTAAAATGGTATCCCTTAAATAAAATGGCATAATCAAGGTTTGCTTTTGGAAATACAATATCACATACAAGGCTAGTCACATACAAGGCTAGTGACCATGGTAGGGCAGAAAGTGGATCCTCTGCCGCAGGAGTTGAGAATCCACTATCAGTTTTGCAAGCCATCGCCCACCGTGATGAAAATCTTTCCGCAATAGAGTCCCGCACAGGGAGAGATCCTGCAAAACTCAGCACAGAGCCAGGAGCTGCAGTCATAAAGCCCAAAGTGGATTCTCCATCCCCACAGCAACAGTCCTGCAGCCCTTGAGGCCTTGCCAATTCCCAGGATCCTCCAGCCAGCATGCCCACTTGGCCAGTGCCCATGCTTGGTGGGGCATAGGGCATTCTGGGAATAGTCCTTCCCAAAAGTAACTTTCCCAAGTGGGGATTCAAGCTGTGAGTTCCTGAAGTTAACATGTCTGCAGACTTCCATCACTCAAGGCTCTTCTAAATGAAGATTATGAGAGTGACAGAGCCAAAGGGATGTAGTGGTTTGAGTGTTGGAGATCGGTGTTCAAAACCTCACTCGGCCATTGAAACCCAGTGGGTGCCCTTGGGCAAGTCACATTCTCTCAGCCTCATAGGAAAGCAATGGCAACACACACACACACACACACATACACACACACACCGAGCAAATCTTGCCAAGAAAACCCTGTGACAGGTTTGCCTTAGGGTTACCATAAGTAAGAAATGATTCGAAGGCACACAGCAACAACAACAGTCCCAAAAGTTATCTTTCCCAGGCTCAGATGCAAGGCCTCAAGAAAGCAGGGGCGAAACCGATGTAAATGGCCTGTGTAGACATTCCCCTGCTCCCTGCTCTAATTGACTCTTTGCATCAGCGCTATATAAATATTATACTATATAAATAAAGTATAATAATAATCTCATTTGCCAAAATGTGGACAGTTTTGAAAATGAGCAGGAGGGAACACCGCTTTTTGCAAACCAAATTCTCCCTTCCCTGTTAAACTGCCTCTTAGCTTCGGCAGTGCAACCTGCAAACGCAAAGCATTTACAGATTTCAGAATACCTGTCATTGGTTTCCTTGCCAGAACAACAGGGCTATGATAAAACAAAGAAAGCACACACAAATGCACATACACTGCTGAAAAACCATGATAAGGAGCACTGCGTGTTTGAGAAGCTGGGGGACTGACTCCTCCTTCCGAACACCTCCCCAAGCTAAACAGCTACATCTCTTTGGCAGGGAGATGAACAACAAACCCTGGCAATCACTTCTCTTTTCAAATATGAATGAAGATGTAATTGGAAGTGTCATACATGAAGCTATGACGCCATTCGAGTAATCAGCCGCGCACAATAGGCAGCTTGATTGGCCCCAAAGTATCTGTCTGGGATGCACAGTTGCATTCTGTTTGGAGAACAAAGCAGGAGCTCATATCCGATTCTGATATATTGTCATGGTGCAAGGTGCATCTGAAGTCGCATGCACAAGCGGGGACTTATCTGCACATACAGTTCTGGGCATCTCAGTTCAAAAAGGATGTTGAGAAAGTGGACTGTGTCCAAAGGAGGGCCACCAAAATGGTGATGGGTCTGGAAACCATGCCTTAGGAGGAACGCCTTAGGGAGCTGGGGATGTTCAGCCGGGAGAAGAGAAGGTTCAGAGGTGATATGATAGCCCTCTTTAAATATTTGAAGGTATGTCATATTGAGGATGGAGCAAACTTGTTTTCTGCAGCTCCAGAGAGTAGGACTCGGAACAATGGATGCAAGCTACAGGAAAAGGGATTCCACCTCAATATTAGGAGGAACTTCCTGACAGTAAGAGCTGTTTGACATTGGAAGATGCTTCCCTGGAGAATGGTGGAGTCTCCTTCTTTGGAGGTCTTTAAACAGAGGCTGGGTGGCCATCTGTCAGGGATGCTTTTCTTGAGAGTTCCTGCATGGCAGACTGGGGTTGGACTGGATGGCCCTTGGCATCTCTTCCAACTCTATGATTCTATGGATGGACAGCTGGATTTGTTTAGACTGACCACTTCTAAATCATTCTCCAAAAAGGGGACAAAAGAAAACACAGTTTGGCACAAAGTCACATGTGCTAATTTAGACAAGCAGATACAACGTTTAATATGGGCTGAGATCCTTGAATCATGTAAATCTTGGCATGTAGAGTCAAGCATTGTGCTATGCAGCTTTTGCGCTGAATGTTGTGCATCTGAACCAAGACACTCAACATGCAACCAAATGCCTAACCAAATGTGCATATAATCCACATGCAAGGTGCAGGATGCATTAATGCGTTGTTGTTGTTGTAGTTGGCAAGCCTTATGGCAACTTATGGCAATCCTAAAGTGAACCTATCATGGGGTTTTCCAGGCAAATTTCTTCAAAGGAGATTTGCCATTACTGTACCCTCTTCTGTTGTTTAGAGTGTGACTTGGCTAAGATCATCCAGTGGGTTTTCATGGCCAAGCCAGGATTCGAACCCTGATCTCCAAAATCCTAGTCCAATGCTCAAACCACTATGCCACACGGGCTCCCATTAATGCATTACATGCCCAGTATCGCTCTGCAATCTTGAACCAAATGTAGCTGTTCTGCAAGGGACAACAACATGCAGCCACTTCAGTAGAAGAACATACACCTGTATAAGAGGCCAGTAGGATTCCCAGCATGATTTTCTTCATATATCATTTAAACAGGGCTGTCCTCCATAAAAGAGGACATGTGGTCCTCCTAAGTTGTTTCCTAACAAATTTTGAGAGGGGAAAGATAAAGGCATAGTCACTTGTGCAGCTAGAGCCTTTTAGGCTAGGGGCCATTTCATTCTACAAGGGACCCTCGGTATCCGCTGAGGTTTAGTTCCAGATACCAAAATCCATGAATGCTCAGGTCCCATTATATGTGTAGTGGCTTGAGCATTGGACTATGACTCTGGAGACCAGGGTTTGATTCCCAGCTCGGCCATGAAACTTATTGGGTGACATTGGGCAAGTCACATACTCTCAGCGGAAGGCAATGACAAACCTCCTCTGAACAAATCTTGCCAAGGAAACCCCATGATAGAGGTTGAATCAGTGGGTGCAGAATCTGTGGATACAGAGGGCCAACTGCGCACAGTTTTTGTGTAATGATTCCACTTTAAATTGCATGGCTGCATGCAATCCTGGGATTTTTCAGAGCGCTCCAGTGCTGCACCAAGCTTCAAACTCTGGGATTCCCTAAAATGGCAGTGTCCCTTATTTATCAAAATGTATTGATTTGTGAGATGACACTAAGTGAAAACTGCAACTTATATTTAATACATGCAAAGCCAGTATATTATGCCAATCAAGTACAGTTAATATTCTGGTACCCTTTAACAATTCATGTGCGCTTGGTCTCATAATGCGTTCCTTATTTTAGAGCAACCCGCATGCGGAAGCCACCCACCACTTCTAAATTTATATATGTTTCTCATAAAATATGCAAGCATTTATCTTTAATTTTATTTCTAAACTTTTAAACAGCTTTTAGGTATAGGTATGGCTACTGATCTCTCCTAAAATGATATGGATGTTATGCATGGGAAGGAAGCGGAAAATGCATTTTAAATTCAAATAAGCCATTGGTAAGAAAAGAAAGAAGAATGTTCCAGGACTTCGGCCCACTAGAAGGACTTACATTGAGTCAGTTCTGGTTTTTTGGGACATTTCTTTGACCGAAATTTCTAGACTTATACATGAGTATATGCAGTACACTTACATCCGTTATAAATATGGGTATGGGTCATGCACCAGAGGACTTTGACTTCTTGTGACCCTATGGATGGGAAATCTCCAAGACCCCTCTCCTGCTCAGGCCTTGCAGACTCAGGGCAGCCTTGGCTTCTTTGATTTGAGTCTATCCATCTGAAATGCATCTTCCTCTTTCCTTGCTACCCTTCACTTTACTAAACATGATAATCTTTTCCAGTGAGTCTTCTCATGACATGGCCAAAGCACGACAGTCTTGGTTTAGTCATCTTACCTTAGGGCAGTGATGGTGAACCTTTTACAGACCGAGTGCCCAAACTGCAACCCAGACCCCACTTATTTATTGCAAAGTGCCACGTCCCTCTAGCTTTCTAGTAAGAAACTCTGGCAAACTCTGTGCTAGGGCGACAGCATATGTGCCCACAGAGAGGGCTCTGAGTGCCACCTCTGGCACGCATGTCATAGGTTCGCCATCACTGTTCTAGGGAGTCTTAGGGTCTTGGGGATGTCTCATCCACAGAATCTCCATGACTTGAGGTTGACTTGAGGGCAGCAACAACAACTGTGACTTAGGATTTGAGCCAATGACAACCAATATAGACACCAAGGATCCTAGACTGCATTATTCTCAACTACATATCGGCGGGATTAAAATGCCCTGCCGTGACATTTTATACCAGGAATCCTGCAGAGTGCAAATGTTTTTTGCAGATGTATATTCTCCAACCAGCCCTTGCTAAGGAGCGATGGAAGAAAGGATTCACCAGCTCTCAGAACCCGAACTCCCTCCACAAATAAAAGAGCCCTTTGGAGGTTAATGGGGACCACTCTATCGCAAGAGTGCACACGCTATCTGTCAGCACCCTGCAGGCGTCTTTATGTACAGAGGCCTGGCTTTCACCCTCGCTGACATCTTTCCAGAGCCGTGGCCACAACGGCAGAAGCAACCTCAGTCCTCTCCCACTGCAAATGGCTGGCTGCTGCTTTTGAAGAACTTAATGTATTGCTTTTCCATCAGGCTGACTTGAGATCACAAAGACCATGCATAAGTCGGTCTTCTTGGTGCAACCCCAGACATCAGGGTTCACCATTAATAAAGCTGGGCAATGTACAACTTCTCTCTCTGGTTTCTTTTCCAGCACAGCCTACAACCCTCTTGTATGTCAGGAATGTAAAGCTTGCACATGGCGTTGGGCTGCAATTCCTGGTTGCACTCAAGAGTGGCTGCTTGGGCAAGGGCTGATGGGAGTTGCAGTCTAAGAACAACTGGAGGGTTCCCTGACCCCTGCTTTGTGAGATGGTGGGGTTGCTTGCCATCTCATGCCATTAACCATTGGGTTAAGGGGATTATGCAATTTTATTTTGTATGTATTTATGTATATTATTGTGTATTTTATTGTTGTAACCCAGCTCGATCCTAGGGGAGAGTAGGATTAAAAATAAAACTTATTATTATTATTATTATTATTATTATTATTATTATTAAACAGCATGGAGGAACCACCTGCACAGCAGAAATAATGCAGTTTGATGCCACTTCAATTGCCATGGCTCCCTCCCAGGGGATCCTGGGATTTGTAGCTTGTTGTGGCACTAGAGCTCTCTGATAGAAGCCCACCAGATAACCTTGGGCAAGTCACATACTCTCAGCCTCAGGGGAAGGCAATGGCAAACCTCCGCTGATGAAACTTGCCAAGAACATACCATGCTAGGTTCGCCTTAGGGTTGCTGCAAGTCAGAAACAAATTGAAGGCACACAACAACAACAACAACAACAACAACAACAACAACAACGCTACCAATGCCAGAATCCCCTAGCACTGAGCCATGGCAGTTAAAGTGGTGTCAAACTGCCTTAATTATGCAGTGTGGATGCAGCCCTCAAATCCTCTGCAGCGTGGTGGAGTTCCCTGATAGGACCTTGGCAAACAACTCAGTGAGATGTTTAGCCTTCTCTGTCAGAGTGCTCTGGTGCCACAACAAACTACACATCCCAGGATCCCAGAGGATGGAGCCATGGCAGCTTAAAGTGGTGACAAAACAGCATCATGTCTGCAGTTCAGATGCAGCCCAAGACATACAGATTCCAAATTTGTTGTTTCTGTCTTTGAGAGCAAGTCCCTCCTCAACCACTTTGCCCTTTGTATATATTGTGTGTGTTGTCATTTTTTAAAATATGAGTGTGTAAGGCTGAGAATCTCAAGGATTCAACCCCTTCTCCCGAGTCTCTCTGAGCAAAATTCCCAGTGTGAAGCCCCAAGGCACCATTCTTCAGTGTCGGCGCGTTACGCATGCATGCAAAAGCCCCATGCTGTTTGCAACCTGCCATTTCCACACACTGCAGCTGCTCAGCTGCTCCTGAACTGCCAATAACCTATTTTTGGACAGTTCTGTTCACATGGAGCTAAATCAAGGGAATCGAGGCGGTGGCAGCGTAAACAAATAGAGCATGAAGAAGATGGAGGAGAAGCTTTGGCAGAATCCCCATACCCTCCAGCTGAACTACAGTGGCCATGAACCCCTGCCAGAAAGGCCAAAGGTTAGGGATTTGGGGAACTGTCACCAAAAACAAGCCTCTGGAGATCGAAACGTCAGGAATAAACTCTTCTAGAACATGGCCACATAGCCCGAAAAACCCACAAAAAACTATGGATGCTGGACATGGAAGCCTTCGACTTCCCTTTGGGTGACCTTGGGCGAGTCACACTCTCTCAGCCCCCGAAAACCCCATTATAGGGTCACCTTTGGCTCATCATAACTCAGAAATTATTTGTAGGCACACAACAACAACAACAACAACAACAACAACAACAACAACAAGCCGACCCTATAGACCTTTTGGTAATGTACATGGGAGCTCCATAGTCAGGTTGTAGGAGCTTATCCCATGAATATTCTGTAAAAACCACGCAATTACGTGATACGCTTTCACATGGCGTCACACAAAACCCGCATTAAAGTGGTCACAAAGAAGCATTAACACACATCTTTTTACTTTCGGGATTTCAGCAACAATGCATTGCCGATATCACTTTCTTTGCGCCGTTGCGTGTGATCATCATTTGCGCAGTTACTCACCATTTTCACTTTATTTGTGGGATGTACACTGTAATCTCTCTTTAATGCCAAAATTAGCCCCAGTGTGATAAACTCCGTACAAGCATTTTGCTAAACATTTCATTCATTGGGACCCAGCCTTGAAATTAAAAACACCGGCTCAAGGGGCGTCGGTGGCCACTCTTTCCTTCTTCCCATAATGCCCCTGGGTCCAGAGGCATCATGGGAGAAAAAAGCTGGTATCACTTCTCCCTGTCTGACTTCGCCTTTTACTACCGAACCCTTCATGTTTTTCCATTTTGTTCAAGCTTAAACTAAACATTTCACTTTAATCTCAGTTCCCGCTTCGGTTTGGTTCCAGGATACCCAAACCCATGGGTGCCGAATCCCCATTAAATGCAATGGCGTAGTAACATGGCGTTGCTTAAATAAAACGGCAAACATTTTGGAATTTATATATATGTTAAATATATTTTTGAGCTGTGGATGCTTGAATCCATGGATTAAAAGAAACATCTGTGGATACTGAGATCCTGTGTAAAGAGAGGGCCAACTGTACTTGCATGGATTGAAACGGCTGATCCCAGGGATCCTGTGTAGTGAGAATCTTTGCAGTTTGGGACTCATTCATTGTGCAAATCCACAGCGCTGTATAAATAAAACATAATAATAATAATAATAATAATAATAATAATAATAATAATAATAATAATAATCCTGTACTCGTGTTCTCTGGGCAGAATAAAGTTCAGCTCAGTGCTATGCAATTCTAGGATTTGTTGTTTTGAGAGATACAGTGAGCCCTCCATATCCACAGACTTTTTATCTACAGATTCAAGCATCCACAGTTTGAGAATATTTTAAAATATATACAAATGCCAATAAGCAAACATTGATTTCCCTATTTTATATAAGGGGTACCGTCTTACTATGCTCTGCATGTAATGGGACCTGAGCATCCACGAATTTTGGTATCCACAGACAGTCCTGGAACCAAGCCCCAGCGGATACCAAGGACCCACTGTATTTAGCCTACTTGGCCAGAGAGCGCTGATGCCACAAAATACTGCAAATCCCAGGATTCCATAGCACTCAGCCATGCCAGTTAAAGTGGAGTCCAATTGCATTATTCCTGCAGTGCAAATTAAGCACAGCTTCTTGCTGGAGGGAACTCTCTCCAAGGTCCTGAATTGCTCTGTTCACTGTATGCACAGTGGAGTTTTGGTTTGGCTTTTCCTTGCTTTCGGAAACAAACCTCAGTGCAAAGATTTGTTTTACTAGTGTAAAAGAAAACCCTTGGGGTGTATATGTACTCACATGCACAAGTGGGGATTTATCTGCACATGGAGTTCTGGGCATCACAGTTCAAAAAGGATGTTGAGAAACTGGAGTGTGTCCAGAGGAGGGCCACCAAAATGGCGAAGGGTCTGGAAACCATGCCTTAGGAGGATCGACTTAGGGAGCTGGGGATGTTTAGCCTGGAGAAGAGAAGGTTCAGAGGTGACATGATGGCCAGGTTTCAATATTTGAAAGGGTGTCATATTGAGGATGGAACAGGTTTGTTTTCTGCTGCTCCAGAAACCAAGGCACAAACAATGGATGCAAGCTACAGGAAAAGAGATTCCACTCAAACATTAGGAAGAACCTCCTGACAGTAAAAGCTATTCATCAGTGGAAGATGTTCCCTTGGAGAACGGTGGAGTCTCCTACATTGGAGGTTTTTTGAACAGAGGCTGGATCTGTCAGGAGTGCTTTGATTCCTGCCTGGCAGGGGTTGGACTGGATGGCCCTTGAGGTTTCTTCCAACTGTATGGACCTATGAGAACTTTGTCTTCCTGCCTGGCAGAATGGGGTTCACTTGGATGGTCTTTGGGGGTCTCTTCCAACTTTATGATTCTGTTCAATTCTAAATCAGGAGGCATCAACACATGGGCAGCACACCCTGACTGGAGCTTGATAGTGAGAAGCAAGAGTCAACCTGCTCCAAAGGCTGCTCATCCTTCTGAGCATCTGCAGAGAAGTGACTAAATGGTCCATTTTATACCTAAGGCAGACACACACAGAGATGAGCTGCCTTGTGGCCTTGTTGCATTGAAAAGCAGCAAGGCTGAGGATGTGGCTCAGTGAGCATCCTCTTTACCGATGGTGGTACTCTGCCCTCCCAGCGGCCTTTAATGACACCTTGTGGCACATGCGCCTGCTTTGCCAGAGCAAAGAACTGCAGAGAAAATGCACACCTCTCATTGAATCAGAAAATGTAGTTCTCCAGACTGATGGGATTGCTACGCTGGTTAGGGCTGATGAGAGTTTTAGTGCAACAGAGGAGCACATTTTCTCCCTCTTTCAATTAAGATAGGGGAGGGGATGGATGATAGTTGTCCAAGAGGTTAACTGAAAACGGGAGTATGTTTTAAAATGCATCGCAGTCAGTGCAAATCCTGCACCACTGTCTACCATTTTTTTCGTCGTCGTGTGCCTTCAAGTTGTTTCTGAATTATGACAATCCTAAGGTGAATTTATCATGAGATATTCCTCAGCAAGATCGTTCAGGAGAGATTGGCCATTGCCTTGTTCTGAGGCCGAGAGAGTGTGACTTTATCACCCAGGGAATCCTAACCGAGCATTCAAACCACTGCACTATGCTGTCTCTCGCTACAAATTTTGCAAAGCACCCTAAAAAAGAAGTTTAAGCACTGGGAGAGCGGATTTAATATTTATCTGTGCATTTATTGATTTCTGTGTTTATTAACTTTGGAATGAATTAACCTAAGCGCTATTTCTTTCCTGGTTAATTTACTCTGCTTTAAGGCCTGTGACTTTTCTGAAGCAGCTGAAAGTTTTTATTGTATTTGTTTCCTCTGCTGCTAGCTTTATGCTGTGTTTAGATTTCAATGGTTTTTATCTTGCATGCTCACTTTCATTGCAAGCTCCCCCCCAAACAGATCTTGGTGGATGCAAGTTATATGGATGCAAGTTGTAAAAGAAAGGGATACCTAAGACGACCTGTTAAACCAGCATATACTGGGAGAGTTTGTTAGGTTTGCACTGAAGGTCTTAAATGTCATAGTTCCAAATAGAGCAGACTCACTGAAGCATTGAGAAGCTGGCGTGCCAACATAGCTATGCCAGCATGGCATAGTGGTTTGAGTCTCCAGGAGGGTCAGGCAAAAGCAAACCGCTGCAGCGTCACTTATTTTGTGTGCCATGCCTCACGATGTACTGTATAAATTTTTCTGTCTCGGTCACATGCAGGTATTGCTTGGTTATGTGTGTCTTGGTTTCCATCTGCGAAATGTTGAAAGCATTCTTTTCAACCTGAGAGATTAAAACGCGAACTCCTAGGTGGCTCAGCTGAGGTCATGTAAGGAGAAAAACACAGCTTCCTGGATGTTAACCGCAAGGACCCACAATTTCCTTTCACTTGTGACAATTTAAACCAGCTTCTCCCACCCTCCATTGAATCCATGAAACATGGAAACAAGCGCAAAGTTGTGATCGGCCTTCTATACCTTTCTGATGCATTACACAAAAGAAAAAAAATGTTCAATAATATCCACACGTTTGAAAAATATGGGGACAAAAACTACTGCACACATTTATCAAAAGTGAGCATCGATCATCGAGAACGCGTATCTATCCATGCATCCATTTGAAAAAATGCACACAAAAGGCCGCACAAAATGGACTTGGGTATGTTAAAAAAAAGACATAAATACCAACTAGACCAATGTTGAATGAAAAATACACATTTGGCTGATTTCTATAGGACCTAAAAATAACCATTTGATAGGCCACCTTTTCCCAGAGTGGGACCCAAAAGGAGGCTCACAGAAAGAAATCAATTAAACCTATCAGGCCTCTCTTTGGCTTAAACAAGGCCTAATAAATATGCCGTTCTGCTGTAATCGTGTTGGGACTATTATATTTTCCATATTGGTGTATGAGAATGGAGTGAATGCAGGAAACTCTTAAGAGAGAAAGAACACTTGCAGAAAGTTAGCCATTTTATTGCCCCTTTGCTCCAACCAGGCGAGGAAAATGGGAGTTTTAAAACCATGGCATGACACCAAATGGTCTTATGTCCAGATAGATACACTTTGGGCAGTTTTAAATGCATTTTGTGAACTCATGTTCTGCCGGCATTAAAAAATTCTTATGAAAACACTATAATGCAACGCTTCTTAAGCCATGTGCGATATAGAAGAACCGCACTTTCCCCCTCTTTAGTGTGTGCCAAGAACCAAGACCATATTTGTGTCCTTGGGGTTTTCTTTCCTGGAAACTCTGCAAGAACCAACAGCCATGGATCATCACTGGCCCCCAGACCACCATTTTGAGTAGCGTGCATTGCTTTAAACACATTTTCAAAACTACAACACTTGAGTATATGTTAGGCCTTAATATAATATAATATAATATAGTCAGCCATATTATATTATATTATATTATATTATATTATATTATATTATATATTATATTAAGGCCTAACATATACTCATATAAATACAGCTGGTCCTTGGAACTCGCAAGGGATCCATTCCAGACCCCTCCACGAGTTCCAAAGCTTGCGCATATTCAAGCCTCATAGGCCTGAATGGGGCACATGCATGCAGGGCACGCACCATAGGCACACGCCGCATTGATGTTAATGGCAGTCACCCCTCTGCAGATTTTCAAGTCCGCGGATCTCAAGTCCACAGATTTGGAGTGGCGACTATATAAATATAAGAATATTTAAACATAAATATCAGAACCTTGCAATCCATTTGGTAATATTGTTGTTATGTGCTTTCACATAAACCCTGATTTATGGGAAAGGCTTGGTCAGTATTATTCCAATATTTACCATTATCTTCCGCTGAGGTTAACTTGCCCAAAGTCACCCATTCATTTTCCAGGCCTTAGTAAGAGACTGAAACCCAGACTTCCAAAGTCAAACATCAAAACCATGGCACCACACTTTGTAATCCTCAAGAAAAGTATTCACTGTGTAGTGACCCAGGTATGAAGCTGGTAATGGATCAACATATATGTACCGTTACCTGCCTTGTTTTTGCAGTCCCTTCCTTGACTCCTTGTTTTGAGGCTCACGCCACACTACAGAATTAATGCAGTTTGACACCGCCTTAACTGTCTTGGCTCCAAATCCTTAGGATTCATAGTTTGTTGTGACTCCAGAGCTCTTGGACAGATAAGGCTAAATGTCTCACCAAACTGCAACTCCCAGGATTCCATAGCATGGAGCCATGACAGTTGTTGCACTGAGTGAATAAAAACCTAGCCTACACTTCCCCATCTGTGAGTTTCCAGATGTTGCTACAATCTCTGATCCTCTGCAATCGCTGACTAAGTTGGGGGGATGATGGGAACTGGAGTCCATTGAAATCTGGGGGTGCAGTAAGATCTCATATTGTTTTGAATGAATTTATGTCTGTGAAGCTAAAGGATCATCTAACCTGTAGAAATAGCAGAGTCTGACACCACTTTAAGAGTTGAGAATCCATCCTATGGAATCTTGGGATCTGTAGTTTTACAAGGTCTTGGTGATTCACGAAACTACAGATCACAGGATGCTGTAGGATGGAGCTGTGGCAGTTCAAGTGGTGTCAAACCGCATCATTTCTGTAGTGTAGATGCACCCTAAGAGATAGAGGAAAGGTTGTGTGGAAAAGAAAAGCTTGTACTGTATCTGCAATAGGGTCTACCCCAAAGGTAGGAGAATAAAAAACTTATTCAGATTTATGAACCTGGAGGTGGCCTTATCCTTTGCACTTATTTCTAATGCCAAGACAGAACACAGAAATAGGTATGAGAGGTTTCTCTGAACATGTGCAAAAAGTCTTCTTCTCTGTTGGGTTACTACTGAAAATCATTGCAAGCAGCTCCCAAACATCTGGATATAAGGTTATAACATTACAAAAAAAGTACCTATGACTGTTAGTCAAAGACCGTCCATACTTAGAAATGAAGCACCGAAGAAGATAATCACCTATTTGTTCATCGTATCACTTACTCTTGGGGAACATTGCAGCTAAACTGCCATGACAGGATCTATTTCATCAACTACCGATGGATCTTTTGTCGCTAAATGGATGCTGAAATATTGTTGGTTGACACATGACCCTTGAGAAGGCTTCTCCCCATTCATTTGTAGGCTACAGACCAGTTGTAAAACACAGCATCTGGGGCAAATACAGAGCATCCTTAACAGTCAGTGGTGTTGCCAACTGACCAGGAACAACTTATCCAGCCTGTTCGTAATCCTTTTGCGGCTGGATGAAGATTTTCATGGCATAGAGACTCACTGCTTTGCTAGCTCATGTATGTTGATACGGCTGTTAGGAAAAACACAGGAGCAGACACTGGTAAAAATGTTGGCAACCCCACCTGTTAAGGGTGATGCTAAGCATCCTGATGGTCCCAGAATTACTTTAAAGGGATGGCATGGGAGTTCCTGGCAAGCTTGAGCCTGCAGAACTGAAAACCAACAAACAGTAACAAAGCAAAAGCAGATCTCGCGGTAAACAGAGGGCCTTCCATCCGGTTAGCCACAATCTTTACTCTCTGAAGCGACCATTGACAGCCTGCGGAGGAAATGTCTTCAAAACAACACCGTTCTGCTCTGCTGTTTCCATCAGGAAAAAAAATCCACTGCATTTCCAAAGAAATATCCCTCCAACATCCTATTGAAACACACTGGCCATGTTTCCTCTGTGGTTGTTGATCGGTACTAATCTTAGAAACATCAAGGATGCTTTTTTTGGTGAGGGTGGTGTTGACGATAAGGTTGCCAACTTCAAAAACACCCAACACTGTCCTTACAAGAACATAACAGGCGAGGCTTCCCTGGATCATTTTGCACAATTTCTGTGCTGGGCATACATTCCTATATGCCAGGTTATTGTAACAGTGGAGGAAATGCACAGGGGCCTGGTTAGCAAAAAAGTTGGCAACCCAAAATCATGACGATAGGCCTGGAACATCCAGCGGACACAGGCCACTTCTAAGCTGGGAGCTACCCATGCTACCTCCCAAGTCAGTGGGCCTATGACTGCAGCCGAAGAAGGGTCTACAAACAAGACTCCACAACCAGAATGATTTGACACAGAGAGAGTGGCCTCATCCAGCACAGAAGCACAGAAACTAAATAGGCAAAGGCCCTCCATCCAAAAGATGCCAGATCCAAACAGTGAAGGGCAGATTTGCCTTTCACCTGGCACATCTCCTTTCCAAATTCAAGATCTATCTTTGTTCCAACCAGGCAACACATTTCAAGTCCCTCTTGGCCTTCCCAGGTGGGAATCAGGTAGCATCACCAAAAGATCTCCTTAAAAAAAAAAAGCCATGTATCACAGCAGTGCCGCCTCTAAAACAGGACGACAACAACGCATCCCCCTTGACTGGATAGCTTCACTCCCTGGCCACTAAAATTTCCATTCAATGCAGCAAACCAATACAAGGAGGAAGGGGGAAAAACACAGGAGCGGGGTGGGGGGGGGAAACCTTCGGCTTGCTCCCCCATGTAAAAACACAACAAGCACCAGCCTACCAAGCAATGTGTGATGGAGAAAGCCCAAAAGCAAGAGAAAAAGACCCAGCCCTGTTCAGTGAGACAAGGAGGTTTGTCCTTATGTAACACCAGCTTGGCGATGCTCTGATCTTCCTTGAGAAGGGATGTAATTACAGCACATTCAGCCTCCCTTGGTGCAGATGCGAGAAAACCCTCTGGGTGGGATGCCTCCGACAGGCATCAATACCTGAGCGCAAGGTCCCAGGTGTGTGTGTGTGTTGGGGGGAAGGATGGAGATTTTGGGGAAGAAAGGCAAATGGAGTGGGGGATCTTTGTACCGGGAAGGATGAAACCCACATGTCCAGCATGCTTACCTCCAGCCACCTTGTCCTAGCTCATGCCATGCCTCCTGTGCCCACCGCCGGCCTTTTCATGTCAAGAGGAGCATCTGAAAGATGGAGGGATGCCAGAAGTGATGGAGGGATACCTGATGTGGTGGGTAAACAGAACCGGGGGAGGCGCCACACGCACCGACACACGCAGAGCTCCCCAGTTTGCTAATCCAGCTTGATGCCAGCCTTGGAATATCTCAGCCGGAGAATAATAATAACAATACTAATTTTTTCCCCTTTCTCCTCCTCCTCTTTCCCTCCCATGCGCCGCACACAGCTCTCCGGCTCTTTGGTCCGCCTGCTCCAGATTGCACACCAAGAGCATCCGCTGCTGTTCGGTGGCTCTGAGAAATAAAGCATCAATTGAAGAAGACTCTGGAAAGGAGGCCGGAGGAGCCTGGATCCCAGCCGGAGAGGATGAATGGCCTTCCAGAAGAGGAGGAAAGGCTGTCCTTGGAAAATGTGCAAGAAAAAATAATCATCAAAGAGGATGCTTATCCTGAGAGCAGCAAATAAAAGATGCAGGCTCTGGTTCTCGGTCTCTCTCTCTCTCTCTGTGCCTCCCTCCCTGCCTATCTTCGCACACACACACACATCCACACATGCTTGCTGGCTTGTACACTCAAGTGTCGTAGAGCCAAGCCAGTTAAAGAGACATGGCCATTATTATCCATAATGCATGACTGCAGGCCGGTGAGTCCCGTATCTCGCCTCCGCTCCCCCTACCTCCGCCAGCCTCAGATTCTAAAGAGATTACAACCATTCAGTGCGGATAAACACCAGGAGCTGATGGTCTCCCCCTTTCCCCCCGCCTTGCCTTATTATTATTTTTTGCTGGGGATTGTTTTTAATTTTGGAGTTGGGATGCATGCACACACACACATATACAGAGAGTATGTGCCACCGAGAAAGCAAGGAGAGAGGAATTGCATGGGGTCCATAAGCAACCTTCCAGAGGGAGAGAGAAAAGCAGCCAAGGATGATGGATGGAGGATTAGCGTGTATGGTTTATAACAGGGCTGTCGAGAAGCTTTTTATAGCCAAATCAACAAGCGGGTTCAGCCTGGACTTAAACCAATTTACATTCCGATCCTAACTAAAGACTTGCAAGGCCAAAGTACTACCAGCAGCGACAAAGTTTCTACCACACGTTGTAACTTTTGAGGTTCAAATCTCGCCTTCAGGTCCTGCTGATCCTTTGCAGGCCTGGGTGCATTTGGCATTAATAACAGCAACAATAACAACAGCAACAACAACAACATTTATTTATAACGCCCTTTTCACCAAAGGACAAAACATCAGAATATATAATCAAGAGCGAAACAGTTAAACACAACACTATAATATAATAAAACACTAAAATAATATACTAATGGACTAAAAACAAAATCTGCATCATTGGCTACCCATCTCAGCCACTTTAGGCACACGCAACAGCTTTCCTTCTATAACTCTCCCTAGGTATCATCCTAGCAATAGCAAAGCATACAGGGAGGACTTTGAATGAAGGTGTATACGCATATGCGCGTATGTGCATGTGTATAAATAGCTCGATATTTGTCAGGAAGATAATGCACTTTCAAAATGTGAGTTCTTTGAAGTACATTCTCTGTGGGGAGACAACAGGTAATAATGGTAGGATCCAAAATTTCATGCAATTTAGTGCGAAGTAGCCTAGAAAATCCTATCGCCACAGAAAATGCATATCTCCTTTTCTAGATAAGTCTTTGGCATCATGGGAAAATGCCTGGAAATAAAAGGGAAGACCCAGAGACATCTACGTACACGAACCATTTGTGTTTTTACCATGATGGGCATCATTACCAACCATGACACATTGTGGGCAAGTAGTATGTGCTACCTCCTATTACTTTGTTAGGTACCTTCAGGTAGCTTCCAATTGATCACAATCCTGTTGTAGGGTTTTCTTGGCGAGATTTATTCCATTCAGTCAGGATTAGGTTGGCAATGGTCACCCAAAGGACTTTTTTCATCAGCCGCCCTTAGATTGTGGAATGACCTGCCAGAAGAGACTTGACAGCAGAATATGCTGTCCAAATTTAAAACTGCATTGAACACACTCATAGAAATATAATGTTTCCTAGCCATGCTCAAAATGGAGGACGTTATGGATTTCCTCCTGGACAGAAGGCTGAAAGGTAGGACACCTCCTGGTCTCTGTAGCATTGAGCCACGGCACTTAAAGTGTTCTCAAAACCGCATTATTTCTGCAGTGCAGATGCAGCCGAGGTGAAGTGAGATCAATACATTTTGTCTGGTATATAGCTAGAACACACACTTGTGAATATTTTCATCCTGAGGGTCAGCGCTGCAAAATCATGAACTTCGACCGTCCTTTACTTTGAAAACGGCAATGCTTCCAACAGCGGGAACACAAAAATGTATGCTGAATTGCAAAAAGATATTTTGTGGCGGGAATCAGTGGGTATACATAATGCTGATTTACTGATATTAGAAAGAAAAGAGAAGGAATGGTTTGAAAGTGGAGGGCTGAAAGATATATATATATATATATATATATATCTCGCATTAGTTTATTTCTCCACCCTAGTCTTCACAGAATAGATCTAGTGTTGTATTATTATATTATTATGATTATTATTATTATTATTATTATTATTATATTATTATTTCTTACCCTCTCTCCGCCCTCTCTCTCACAATGGTCACGACGGGGAACAACAACAATTAACAAATGCATGGCATCAGTTAAGACAAGCTGGCTGGGGGATTCTGGGAGCGGCAGTCCAAAAAGAAGACCCTTCCCCAAGCCCAGAAGGATTACTAAAGAATACCAGATGCCTGTAGCCTATGTTTCAGGGGCAGGAACCGGCCAAACAACCTCTGAGGATGCCTTGCTAGAGAATACCCCATGAAATTCCTGGGGTTGCCATGCGTCGACTGGAAGGCCCATGCGCACCATCCGGCTGAGTCCCTGCATGCTATAAATGGCGATGCAAGATACATTTTTTAAAAGGGGAAGCATCTTGATGTGGCTGAACAAGTGGAAGCAAAAAGGATGGAGAGAGGAAGAGTAAAGGCTAATATTTGGGACGATGAAGAAGAGTGGAGAGCAAAGCAGAGAGAGAGGGCTTGCTTCTATTTTAAGAGCCAGAGTCTCTCTCTCTTCTTCTTCTTCTTCACCTCCTTCCACCAAAGCAGCCCCCTTCAGCATTTTGCACGCCTGCCAGCTTGAGAAACCTGACCTGCCTTTTAAATAATCCAGGAGGCGGCGAAGGAGGAAGACAGCATCCCTGCAGGCCTAGGCCTGTGTTTCATCAGCCATTCACATCCCAAGCCCCAGGGACCATGCAATCCCAATGGCAGCTGGGAAGAACCTTTCCTCTGCCTCACTGTCTTGTCTCTGGTGGCAGGGAGGCTCCGGCGTTCCCCGACAGATGACACGGCTTCTCGCACCCGCTCCATCATGGCCTTCGTACATGTGCCACACACGCCCCGGTGGGGTATTTCGAGGGGAAGGGGCTATACAACCATAGGCAGAGTGACGGTGGCACCAGGGTTAGAAGGTTGGCATCACCCAGTGGCAGCAGCGATAGTAAGGGTTGGCATTACCCAGTGGCACCAGGGTTCAAAAATTGGCATCACCTGGTGGCAGTACAGATAAAAAGGGTTGGCATTGCCCAGTGGCACCAGGATTAGAAGGTTGGCATCACCCAGTGTCAGCAGCGATAGAAAGGGTTGGCATTACCCAGTGGCACCAGGGTTCAAAGATTGGCATCACCTGGTGGCAGTACAGATAGAAAGGGTTGACACTGACCAGTGGCACCAGGATTAGAAAGGGTTGGCATCACTCAATGGCAACAGGGTACAAAGATTGGCATCACCTGGTGGCACCAGGGTTAGAAAGGGTTGGCACCACCTGGTGGGAGCAGGGTTAAAAAGGGTTGGCATCACCCGGTAGTACCAGGGTTAGAAAGGGTTAGCATCACTTGGTGGTGCCAGGGTTAGAAAGGGTTGGCATCATCTGGTGATATCAGGGATGGAAAGGGTTGGCATCACCTGGTGTTACCAGGGTCAGAAAGGGTTGGCATCACCCGGTGGCACCAGGGTTAGAAAGGTTTTGCATCATGCAACTGTACCAGAGTTAGAAAGGGTTGGCATCTCTTAGGAAAAACATGCAAATAGCAACTATGGAGCATAGACATGCTGAGGTTGCTGCCTCAAATAGTTTCTCTAACACTTTCTCAGAGATGGGAGCCTCTCCGCTGCTAGATGAGCACGGCTGCTTTGGTTTTATTGCCCAAGCAGATAACTATTCATGACAATATAAACAGACCCACAGTGAACAACAGAGGGCATTGTAACAGACCAAACGTACATTCAAAAATAGCACAAATATCATAAACATTCCAACAGCAAAGCAATATAAAATCCTAATAAAAGACTTGGAGAGATCTCTCTCTCTCTCTCTCTCTCTCTGTACAATTCACTTAAAAAAGAGTAGGGAAAGGAGCAGGAGATCATTTTAAAGGAGAATTGGGTGCCACTGGTAAAAAGGCCCTGCCCTACGTCCTGAATAAAAAGATCTATCTCAGCAGTGAGATGGGGATAGTCAATTCAAAGCCTGCTAGCCAGATTGCTAGTTATAGAAATGTTATGATGATGAGGGATTTTAGGGGGCATCTACATTGCAGAATTAATGCAGTTTGACCCCACTTCGACTGCCATGGCTCCATGCTGTGGGATCCTGGGATTTGTAGTTTGCCAAAACCTTGCCAAGAAAACCCCATGACCTTAGGATCGCCATAGATGGCAAATGACTTGAAGGCACACAACAACAACCGCAACTACAACATTTCAGTACTATTCAGTTTCACTTCAGGGAGGCAAGGAGGGAGGGAGGGAGGGAAGGAAGGAAGGAAGGAAGGAAGGAGGGATAGATGATAGATGGATAGATAGATGATAGATGGATGATAGCCAAGGCTAAGAAGCAGAGCTCTATTGTCATCTGAGGCCAACCTGACAGATCTTGGCTGCATCTGCACTGCAGAATTAAAGCAGTTTGATAGCCATGGCCATTGAAGCGGCGTCAAATTGCATTAATTCTGCAGTGCAGATGCAGCAATTAAGGCTTATTTTATCTTGACAGGCAATTGGCTTTCACCATTTGCATTTGGCTCCAATCCAGCATCCTCTGAGCTCTTGCTCGGAAAGAAACACAACCAGAGCCGGGTGCGAATCTCCCTGCAGGAGCTCCATCCCTGTTTGGCCCAAGATAGACTGCACTGCAGATGACTCAGGCTCCCAGCTGTCACCACGGCAACCAGTGTCACCTAGCAATGCCTGCCTCCCAGTAACCATGGTGTCCTAGCGATAGGATATAGGCATTATTTTCCCCCTCCCTCTCCCATCCCTCTGGATGGAGAGTTTAAAGTTATTTTTAGCCCTGCTGCAAATCAATAGGCAGCTCGCTTTGCTGGGCGGGGAGAGGCTGGTTAGGCGAAAAGCATGCATGCTCCAGCTTTTTGTTTTGTTTTAATATTTGGGGTCTGCTCTTTACTCATGCATTTTTGCAAAATCCCACATTGAGCAAGTGGGGTCTTCACGCCAGGGTTGTTGTTCTTAGCTGCCATTGAGTCGACGTCAACTCATGGTGATCCTGTGGATAAGACATCTCCAAGACCTCCTGTCCTCCAATGTTCCTGCAAAGCCATGCCCATGACCGCCCTAATAGTGTCTATCCATCTGGCATGCAGCCTTCCTCTCTTTCTACCTTCCTCCGCCTTTCCTAGCATCCTTGTCTTTTGCAGCGATTCATGGCTTCTCATGATGGGGCCAAAGTACAACAACTTCGTCCTGGCTTCCAGGGAGTTGTTGTTATGGTGTGGGCCTTCAAATCATTTCCAACTTATGGCGACCCAAGATGATGATGATGATGATGATGATAATACTTGATATACTTGACTATAAGTTGACCTCATATAAGTCAAGGACAGGTTTTGGGGCCAAAACCTTCCGGAAGAGATAGTCTTGGCCGCCTTTTTAAAGCAGTCAAGATTGGCAATATGTCGGATCTCCTGTGGAAGGCTATTCCATAACTTGACAGCAGCAGGAGAAAAAGGTCCTCTGGATGAACTGATCATAGGGTTTCTTATGTTCAGGTATGCCATGGCCATCCTATGAGGCTGAGAGAGCATGACTTGCCCAAGATCACCCAGTGAGTTTCATGACAGAGCAGGGATTTGAACCCTGATCTCCAAAGTCCTAGTTCAAAACTCAAACCACTATGTCATGTTGGAGACTTTGGGCTTAATCTGTTCTAGAATCCACACAACATATACAGTACATTGTGAAATTTTACCACACCATTTTACTATGCTGTATTTAATGGGACTTGAGCATCCACAGATTTTGGAACCAGACTGCAGCAGATACCAAGGGCCCACTGTATTACTCTCTGCGTCATATTCACAAGTAATGAACAAATGAATGATCAGAGCTAAGAGTAAGATAACTAATTCCTTTACATGCCATAGCAAGGAAGAAAGAAACTTTTGCACTCCAAATGACCCTATATGTAACATGAACCTATAAAGTGCAATGTTACTCTATTGGGAGTCGCAAATCCTTGTCGATCCTTTGTAAATTCATCCCGAAATCTACCAACGAATCCTAGTTTGCATTCTTCCACCCAAACATATATGATTCCACTTGATCCATTCATCCAAGCTCAGCATTTTCTTTCTTTCCCATCTTTGGCCAGATCCAGTTTCGGCCATTAACAGCCTTGGAGATGTTTCTCTCTCCCATTATCCTTACATCCCCTAATACATTTTGCAACGGATTCTTTCACTTCGCATACTCTGTAATTGTTTTTATGTGTCCTAATGCGGTGTGTCAATATTGTCGAGCCGCTTGGCAAGTCCACCAAATATGTTTAACGTCTGCATTAGCTGTGGCACGATGCCAGCATCCTCCAGAAAAACTGGGTGTATTCTGCCTATCTGGGAAGGCATGCAAAAATGTAACTAGCACTGCAGAGAGCGAGAAATCGCTCACGCTTAGGACTTTTTATATTTGCTTTATTCACATTCCCTTGGTGACTTGGCCTGTTCCTTTTCCCTGGATGCCCAAACCCCATTTCTACATGATCAATGGAAGTGTTAGGTTATGGCAACGGAAAAAGAAGGCCCTATTATTCCAGATGGATAGACTTGATCAAGCAAGCCACAGGTTTGGATCTACAAGACCTGAACAGGAGATCTCACATTCACGGCGCATTTTTAAACGCCCAGCGTCACAAACAAAGGTAACAAACAGGAGTCATAACAAAACACGCAACCATCATTGTACTGTGTGAGGTACTGCTAATATCTGACATATCATAATACTTCTCCTGGGTCTCTACACTATATACTGCTTTAAATGCCATGGCTCCAGTCTACAAAATCCTGAGTTCGGGTGGGATACGTAGAATCTCAGCTTGAGGTTATTTAGGTTGTCTAGTGTTGTTGTTTAGGGGAGCATGACAAGGCTTTCTATCTGAATCCTAAGTACCTCGCAAAACTACAAATCCCAGGATTCCATAGGACACAGCCATGGCAGCTAAAGTGGAGCCACAGCGATGTAACTGTGCAGCGCGAAAGGAGCTTTGAAACCGGAAGGCTATGGCAAACTTTGTTACTAACTAGGAACTGTCTCTCGCTCACTGAACAGTAAATTGAAAGTAAAGTTAATGTTAATGACGTTAACACCGAATTTATTAGAAATCAATAACCTCAGCTATAAATCAAATTCCATATTATAAAGGACTACTTTGCTCCATTTTGCACAAACTATATTATACACTCATTTGTAACCGGGGGGTAATTTATGTATTTCTCTTTGGGGTGGCATTCGTTCTTTCGAGTCATAAATTGAAAGCCGTGGCTCGCTTTTTAATACATCTATCCCCAAATATCTGTCTTGTGTTTTCTTTCTCTGCCAAAGAATGCTGGAGTCTCACAAAACTACAAACCCTAGGACTCTGTAGGATGAAGCCACGGCAGTCAAAAGTGGTCCCAAACTGCATTATTCCAACAGTTTAGATGCACTCCAAGTGCAACACTTGAACCACAACACTGCGTTGTCTCTCTGAAAATAAATGCTATCAATAAATAAGATAGTCCTCTTCCTTCCGAAGGAAAACTTGTCAGTTTTGGGGTTCACTCTGCTCCAAAAGGCCCTTTTCTCCCCAACACAGACCTTTGTTCAGTGCATCATGAGCCCTGTTTCTTTAAACCCTACCCAAAATGTGGGCCATGACCAAGCCTTCAGAAACTTTTCTTTCTCTTTCATTTATGAAACACCCTCACTTGCTTTATATATAGAAAGCGAGATGGATATAAATAAACATCTATCCTAGCTGCGGGAGACAGGCCGGCACATGAGAGGTCTCTCTTGCCTTACAGTCAAACATTGCACTGGCATGTCAGAGGCGGTAAAGATCAGAAGTGGCTGCAACGCAAAGCGACACTCTGCTGGAAAGCAGTGGGATCTTTTATGCTTTTAGTTAGTCTGCAAATGACACACAGCTCATCCAGGTACTCCAGATGTGAAGTGCGAAGCGCCACAACAAGGTAGTTATGTCACATCTCTTTCACACATACAGCGGACCCTTGGTATCTTTTGGGGGTTTGGTTCCAGGACCCCTCCATGAATTGCAAACTCCATGGATGCTCAAGTCCCACTAAATGCAATGCCATAGTAAAACGGGGTCTATTCTATAAAATAGCAACAGGAAAGTTTGCTTAAAATATTTTCAAACAGTGCTTGAATCTGTGGATCCAAAAATCCATGGATATGGAGGGCTGGTTGTGTACAGCATCAACTGCTTATGGGTCCATCTTATAGAATCCTAGGTTCTGTAAAGCTGTCCCTCTGCATTCACTGGGTTTAGGGGTGAAAGACCTTAGTGAATGTGGAAAAACCCCAAATAAAAACACATTATTCTTTTTACTTGAGAGAACACGTCTCTAGGAATCTCCATGAAAGAGACTTGTCATGACTACCTGTTGTGCTGATTCGTACTCCAGGTCCTCCAGTGCAACTCTGTGCTCAACCTCTGCCTGACGTTGATCATAGAACCATGCTGGAGGACCTACAAATGCCTAGAGAAGTGTTTCCTCTAGGAACGTCGAGGTTCTCCAGCACAACTCTATGGTCAACTTCTGGCAGGGTTGCGCTGGAAGACCTAGAGAATCCTAATCAAACCCACAAATAATGAAATCTGCAGAAGTCAAAGCTGCAAAAGGTGGAGGCACAACTGCAGTTTGGTGAGGTACTAGCACAGCGGTTCACAACCTGTGGGTCGCAACTCCTTTGGGGGTCAAACAACCCTTTCTTATGGTCTTAGGAACTAAGACACCACAATTTTATAGATGGGAGTCACAACAACATGAGGAACTGTATTAAAGAGTCATGGCATTAGGAAGGTTGAGAACCACTAGAGTTCTCTGGTAGATCTCTTTGCATATAACATAGCTATCTCTCTGAATTCTATGTGAACTTTATATAACTGTTGGCTCTCTTCTGTGTGCTGCAAGTATGCAGTGACAAAAGCAAACACAAACTAGGCCCAAACAGAGGTGCTTAACCTCAACAATAACTCACAGTAGAGTGCAGAAGCATAACCCAGCATACAGTATTTGGCAATAAAGCACAGACCAACCTGACATGAGGCACAGCTACAGATGACTTCTTCCAACATTCTTTGGAGGCTTTGATCTTCCTGTTGAGATATATATATATATATATATATATATATATATATATATATATACATACATACACACACAACAGAAGCTCTGACTACTGTCTGCAATCCACCATACCAACTCCTCTCTTCAACCCTGCTCTGGGTTATATACATTACTAACAGCTAAGGGTTGACACCTGGTGTTCCTCACCATTTACGGCCTTATCATTAGTTTATGACATCTTAGAGGGACATTTTGCCCAACAATAACTGATGATGCCTGGGACTGGAACCTAGGACTGTCTGCATATAAAGTAAGTGGTCTTTAACCCTAAGTTATGGTCTTTGGGTCAGGAAAAGTATGTAGAAGAAGGACTAATAATAATAAGCTTTCAGTGAATGTGGGCTCACATTTTCAACAGGAAACATTTCCAGGGGCAGCCGTGTTGTCTGTACAGGAAAGTAAAAGGACATCCAAAATCCACAATCTCTTGGGCCAGCCAAAATGCATTATGTATACAGCCAGCCCTCCATATCCACAGATTCCTTATACGCAGATTCAGCTATTCACAGTTTGAAAAGATTCTAAAAATATATAAATTCCCAAAAGCCAACGTTGATTTTGTTATTTTATGTAGGGACACCATTTTACAATGCCAGGGTCTATAATGGGACTTGAGCATTCACTGATTTCGATATCCATGGAGGGGTCCTGGAACCAAACCCCAGCAGATACCAAGGGCCCGCTGTGCATTTTAGTTGACCTAATGAAGCAGTGATTCCCAGACTCTCGCTGACCTTCCAAGTGTTTTGGACTTTAGCTCCCAGAATCCCAGACCATTGGCCAACATGGCTGAGGCTTCCAGGAGCTGAAGTCCAAAACACCTGGAGGACCAGAGTTTGGGGATCACTGAGAAAGGTATAGCTGATTTGAGGATTTTGGATGTTATTGTCATTTTCAATGGAGGTTTGAGCACTGAACTACAACTCTGGAGACCAGGGTTTGAATCCCCGGTTGGCCATGGGAGCCACTGGGTGACTTTGGGCAAGCCACACTCTCTCAGCCTCAGAGGATGGCAATGGAAAACCCCCTCTGAACAGATCTTGCCAGGAAGACCCCCTGATAGGTTCACCTTCGAGTCTCCACAAGTCAGAAATGACTTGAAGGCACACAACAATGACATTTGTTCTTTCACATTGATGCATGCACTGTCCCTTAGAATACAGTCTGAGCACAAGTGGAGAGGGACCTTAAGCAGAGAGTTGATGCAGACGTGAAAATAATGGTGGCAATTCATCAGAGAACCCAAATCAATTCCATCCTCTCTTTTCAAGGTGCCGAGAAGAGATAGCCAAAGTGGCACATCTTTAGGGCCAAAGGACGAGATGTGTTTGATGAAGCTTGACTCTTCCGCTCTTTCTGCAATGATTCTTTTGTTAATGTTGTTTTTAAAGCCGGGGATTGAAGAGCTATTAGATGGCACATCTCTCTGACGGAGACGGTTATTATAAGAACCGCCAACCTAGGAGGGGGAAAAAAAAGGAAAAATAACATTATCTCTTCATTGAAAGGGTGTGATTTCATTCAGAGCGCGCTGTGACTCAAAGACACAGTGACGCGTGTTATGAATATGCAAGCATTAGTCATTAGGTGGATGGAAGCAGGAGCAGGGAGCTACTGGTGGCCCAATCTCTCTACCTCTTGACGCAAAAGATGAGCTGGAGGAGGATTTGGCGCTGGAGTCTTCATTCCAGATTCCTACCCGGTGACCCTGAACAGCCTTCGGAGGATGGCATCATAGCCTTGCATGATCACGATCCCATTGGTTTGCCTAGACAATCTCTTTAGTAACCTTTTAGAAGAGCTGCTCCCTCAAGTGGCGAAAGATGTCTGTTTGTCATAGCACATGTTTGCCCTCTCCAATTATTTCCCATTCAGCATGCTTGAAGAAACACACACATACAATCGAATAACAAAGATCACATCCATACAAATAAAGCTTTGAACGTCCCTTTGAAAAACCATCATGTCATCCCCTAGAATAATTAGTTGCCTTGAAAACAATAACAATTGCATCACCTTGATATATTACAGTATATGTCCCCATTTGGCAGGGACAAATATGAGGATTGATAGGATAGTTAGAAAACAACTCCTAGAGCCCTCCAGCCAACATGGCCATTGCAGGATTCTGGGAGTTGTCATCCCAAAAAATTAACTTTTCCAAGCTCTAACCATAACATGAGTATAATTTCTGAAATCTAGATTTGGGTGGAAGGAGCCATCTTCATTTGAGACTCCCAATATTGGGTTAAAAACCAGCCCCTCGCTGCCGCTTACAGTCCCCGTCCCTTGTCCTCGAAATGTTGCACCAGGCCTCCAAGCTGGGCATGCCATCTGATCATGAGATGCTAGGTTCCCCGAGGCATTTGTGAATGTTACCCGCTGCAGGAGCTGCTTTGCATGTATGCCAGGGCACGGATTTGATGTGTTAATGTGCATTACACACCTGGGGGCTGTGAAGCGAGCATTTGGGCGGCGAAAGCCTAGATTAGATCCATTTGCCTCGTGTTCATAAATACCTCCTGATCATCACGAAAGGGGAATTTGCCATTTATAGAGGAGCTGCCACCGACAAGGATGGGGAGGCAGGCAAAGATAACAGAGATGAAGCGAAGAAGCAGCTGCGCCAAGTTATCCGTGAGAGCTTCAGCGAGAGAACTTTCTCAGCCAGGAACTTGGTTTGAGCCAAGCAATATTATATGTCACTTTTTACATGGTGAAGGTGTGCTTTCAAGTCATTTCTGACCATGACCCTATCATGAGATTTTCTTTGCAGAATTTGTTCAGAGCAGGGTTTGCCTTCCCCTGAGGCTAAGAAAGTTTGACTTGTCCAAAGTCACCCAATAGGCTTCTATGGGGAATTGAACCCTAGTCTCCAGAGTCGTAGGAGTTTATCACACTGGGGCTGATTTCGGCATTAAAGAGAGATTAAAGCGCATTTAAAGCATCCAAGGACTGTAGCTCCATTCTATGGAATCCTGAGATCTGTAGTTTTCGTTCACCTTCTCTGCAAAGATTTCCTGCCTCACCAAACTACTAAACCCAGGGTCCAGTAGGATGGTGCCAGGGCAGTTAAAGTGGTGTCAAACTGGATTATTTCTACAATATAGATGCATCTAGGGCTGCTGCCAGACTACAGAAATAAGGAATACCCCAAACCCTTTTAAAATGCACGAACATGCCAAAAACACAACACAAGGAAGACAGAGCAGGCTCAGCAGGTAAGGAATACTGTTGCGTGTTGTTGTGTGCCTTCAGTCTTTTCTGACTTATGGCGACCCTATCATGGTTTAGGTTTTTTGTTTTGTTTTGTTTTGTTTTTTGCAAGATGATTTTGCAAGAGTGGGTTTGCCATTGCCTTCCCCTGATGCTGAGTGTGACTTGACCATTGACACCCAGTGGATTTCACGGCCAAGCCAGGTTTCGAACCCTGGTCTCCAGAGTCGAAGTCCAACACACAAACCACTACGTCACCTTGGCTCTCAAGGAATACTGTACTGCATGTCAATTGGAAAAGGAAAATGGAAAACTGGTGAAAATGGCATATCCTCGCCTGATATATATTACAATATTTGATGTATTACTGCCCTCTGCTGATTCTATGTAGTCACATCTGTTAATGTAGAAAAGACAAATGCTTTTCACTGCAGGTTTATTTTTTGGAAGAGGGAGGGAGATGCAGAAGGAATTTGAAAAACCCCATTAGTGACTGATCCCCACACACAAAAATACACAACGGCAATAACAAAAGCAATAAAAACCCCAAATCCACCTTCAAACTCTTATCACAAAAGGCAGGTAAATTGCAACTGCATCAGGATAATTGGTCATTTAGTTGGGGATTGGTGCATGACATTGGTTGCATCCGCACTGCAGAAATAATCCGGTTTGACACCACTTGAGCCATGGCAGTTAAAGTGGGGTCAAACTGGATTATTTTCCAAGTGCGGATGCAGCCAAAGTCCCCCCTACTTTTTTCTCCCCCAAAAAAGTTGCCACAAAATAACTGGACACCTGAATGCCCAGCCTCTGCAGAAAAGGATTGCCATAACCAAATGTGACAGAATGACAACAGAGTTCCTCTAGGAATGCATCGAATCCATTTTTAATTTGCAGTCTTGTTAATCAAAATCTGCCAACACTGATTAGTCCTAGTGATTAATCAACTGAAATCTATAGCTGATTGATTTAACATTGATTATGGGAAAGGCATAAAGAATAAGCCAAGCTAGAAAAAGAAGTTAGAAACCTGTGATTCAACCACTCATCTCTTTAAAATACAGTATATATTTTCAAAGCACTAATTGAAGATGAATTCAATCAGGAAGGTGGCAATTAGAGATTTAATGAAACAGCTTTCTTTCTATGGAGAATACATCTGTATCCGTATTTAATTTTCAGACCACACTGGACAGCTAAAGTTCATTACTTTAATTGTAGTTATAATGTGTATTATTATTATTATTATTATTATTATTATTATTATTATTATTATTATTA
>NC_056529.1:32055535-32060719 GCF_019175285.1 Sceloporus undulatus
TTATTATTATTATTATGTATTGGTTTCAGTGTTGGACTAGGAATCCAGGGTCAGCCATGGAAATCCAGAGGGTGATCTTGGGCAAGTCACACTCTCTCAGCCTCAGTGGAAGCCAATGGTAAATCTCCTTGGAATAAATGTTGCCAAGGAAACCTACAAAAAGGTCACCATGGCTGCATCCACACTGCAGAAATAATCTGGTTTGACACCACTTTAACTGCCATGGCTCAATGCTACAGTATTCTGGGAATGGTAGGAATTCCAGAATTCCAACTACAGTACCCAGAATTCCATAGCACTGAGACATGACAGTTAAAGTAGCGTCAATTTGGATTATTTCTGCAGTGCAGATGCAGCCCATAAATCAGAAACCCCTTGAAAGCACTTAACAACAACCTTATTTTTTAACTCTCATGGGTTTTGTAACACTGCGTTGTGGCCATCAGAGGGCACTTTGCTTCTGTTGCATTATTGCATTTCCACAAATGGGACAAACAGGTTTTGTAGATCAACCAATACTTTTTTCTATTACTTACACGATCATTTATTTCAGGCTGAAAAAGAAATATGTCAAAAAAACCCAAGAGGCTGCTGGAGGCTTCAGACTATGTTCTCATTCACCTTAACCTTAGATGCATACATTCCTAATTTGGGGAGGAAACCTCCACCATATGGTCACTGTTCTTATAGATTATTGCTATTTTGACATATGTACATCAAAAGCTTGTTCATTAGAAAGGATGGGGGGAAAACAGGGGCATAGATGGCAACACCATAGGTATGCATTTACCTTATTGTCTTGTTGTTGTGTGTCACTTATGGTGACCCTAAGGGGCAGTTAAAAGCTAGTGGGAAAGAGACTAAGAAGTTTGTCACACACTTTTTTTCCTTGTTATGGGAACTGAAAGGGGATTCTCGGGGCCATGCGCAACTGGGAAAAAAGGATTTTATCGCGCAGGAAATCGTCCTCAAAAGGTTCATTCCCCCGGCGCCAAGCCATCCCCATTCAGTGCTGAAGAGTGTTAAATGTTCTAGCCGGAAGTCTTCTGACGGAGGAAAATGGAGCTCCTCAGCACTGAATGGGGATGGCTTGGTGCTGGGGGACGGAATGGGGCCCTTTTGAGGATGATTTGCTGTGCGATAAAATTTGCTTTTTCCCGGTTGTGCATGGCCATAATGTTCCCATAATGGTGAAAAAAATATGTACCGAGACTTTGGCTAGCAGAAGGGTTCCTCCCATACCCAGTTAACAACCTAGGAAAAGGGAAGGCTCGGGCTTTGGCTTCGAAGCTTTTGACCCATAGCCACTTTTGCCCTCCCATTTCCTATCCGTCCTTCCCACACATCCTATCTTTTCCTTCCACCTTTTCGGTCCTCCTGATGTCTTTGTGGGGGGAAAAGGCTTAGTAGCCAATGGCCAACCGAGCCGAATTGGCAGTGGCTGGGTGCGCTCAGGTCACAGCTGCACCACACTGGCCAAGCTGGCCAACCTCGCCTTTGGCTTCTGCAAAGATGGAGCTTTTGTGCGGCTTGCACAACGCCTCTCCATGGCAACTCCATGGAAGGGCTGGGTGTTGTGGAAGGGGCCAGGGGAGAAATATGTGTAGGAGGTTTAGGCCATGCTTTGCTGGAGATGAATAAGACCAAGCCTGTCACCGTGTCAAAGCCAAGCAGTTTATTTCTGCTCCTAGTGACAGGGAGAAAGGCCGGTTGAAAGGAGCAAGGGTTTGTTGTTGGAAGCCGCCGTGGAGTGGATCTCGACTCATGGCAATCCTGTGGATGAGACATCTCCAAGACTCCCTGTCTCCACTGCTCTGCTTAAGTCCTGCAAATTCATACCCATGACTTCCCTAAAAGAATCTTCGCATCTAGCATGAGTTTTTTTCTCTGTCGGAGAGCTCTGGTGCCACAATGAACTATGGATTTCATAGCATTGAGGCATGGCAATTAAAGCAGTGTTAAACTGCATTAATTCTGCAGCATAGTTGCAGCCTAAAAGAACTACAGTGGGCCCTCTATATCCGCTGGGGTTTGGATTCAAGACTCCAAGTGAATACTAAAATCCATGGATGCTCAAGTCCCATTAAATACGATGGCCTAGTAAAATGGTGTCTCTTACAGAATCAAGGTTTGCTTTTGGGAATTTATATGTTTCCCCCCCAAGATTTTCAAACCATGGATGGTTGAATCCGTGGATAAAAAAATCCGTATATATGGCAGGCCAACCGTACTTCACTTTGTAGAGAGATCTCGTAGCACTTTCGAGACTAACTGAAAGAAAGGAGTTGGCAGGACGAACTTTCATAGACTTAAGTCTACTTCCTCAGATACATCTGGGCTTCACTTTGGTACTTGCCTTTCAAACCCGAAGAATGTGGTGTGTTCAAACACAACCGGGATTGAGGGAAGGCCGAATTATTTTGCAGGAATGGATTCACCCCTCAAGGGACCCATGATGTGACTCAACAGAAGACAGCATTATATGTTGCTAGAACTCCAGATGGGCAATGGAGGGCCGGCTCTTCCTATCGGCCTTGTTGTGGCACATAGCTCTTTGGAGATCTGCTGCACACAAATCCTCCTGGTTGGCAGCCTCGCCATGGCCCCAGAAACCTGGATGCCAGCCAGCAGCTCTCCTTCTGTCAAAAGCTTCCGAAACATGGACTCCTTTGGCCCTCTGGCGTTGCACGGCTGCCTTGGGTTAACTGCTTTGGAGCCATCGCGTCATTCCTTCCAGCCAGCCAGGCTTTCTCATTCATTCCCTCGCTTGCCGCCTTTCTTGTCTTTTGTTTCCTGACTTCCACCCCACTCCCCAAGTGAAATTTATGAATCTAAACGAGCCTGGGAAACTAAAACTCTCACCGCCTCTTCTCCTGGCCCCCCTCTCCATCTCCATCCCAGCCAACACATCTTCTCCATTGTGGTTGCACATTGCTGAGGAGTGAAGTAAGCGATGGGCTTGGGATGACAGTTCTAGGTTAGCTCAGAAAATTTGGGAAAGTGGGGGAGTGTGACACGGGAAAGGGGTCAAGGAAGGCAGTCAGAAGCAAAGCCCAAAGCTTCTGGCCGCTTGCCCGGGCGGCTGGAATCTTAATTCAATTGAACTCCGTCCCACTTTGGCTGGGCACAGACGGGCATGTTTAGCCAGTTGGCGCATGGCGTAGTGGTTTGAGTGTTGGACTAGACACCAGGGTTCAATTCCCTGCTCTGCCATGAAACCAACTGGGTGTAATGGGGCAAGTCACAGTATTTCAGCCTCAGGGGAAGGCAATGACAAAGCTCACCCAAACAAAGCTTGCCAAGAAAATAGGTTCTGTGATAGGTTTGCCTTACCATGGCCATAAGTCAGAAATGACTTGAAGGCATACAGCAACAACAACCACTACTATTACTACCACTACTATTACTGCTGCTGCTGCTTCTTCTGTTTCTAGAATGATTTCTCTTGAAAGGAACTGTAACCTTTATTTATTTATTTCAAGCATTTCTATCCTCCTTTTGCCCACAATGGGATTCAGTCCATCACTCCATCTATTTACTATTCTGGTCACTGCAGGTGAAGACTTCCCAAGATATTTTGCTTCGTCCGTTGTATCTATCTCTTAATTTCAAATTAAGTTATTGGATTTATAGACTTAAAAACACCACATAGTTTCAGGTAATACCATCATCTAGTCAAATTGCTGGCAACTTGGGGCTTATCCACACTGGCCAGAATACGCCATGCAGCTCCTGGAGTATTTTGGCCCCGGAGCTGCCCCATATCCCCCCCCCCACTGCCTCCACAATCTGTAGCAATGCTGGGTGTTTGTCTGCACATATGTCCCCTTGTGCCACCTGGTGCCACTCCTGCTGGCACAAGTCACTCCCTTGGAGGTCAAAAATGAGGCACCCACAATGGATCATATGGCTGGGTGCCCCATTGTGATCTCAATGGGAGCAACTCATGCCAGTGGCAATGGCACCAGGTGGCACAGCGTGACATGTGTGTAAACAGCTGGCCAGCGTTGCTATGGAGTGGTCCAGATTTTCCTGCAAAGTCTAGAGCAAAAAGTGAATTTTTAAACACTAGTTTAAAGGAGGGATAGGGTGGATTCGTTGGAAAAAATAATAATACTAGGAAAGGTGGAGAGGAGTAGAAAGAAAAGGAGGCTGCATGTTAGAAGGATGGACTCTATTAAGGAGCTCACAGGTGTGAATTTGCAGGAACTAAGCAGAGCAATGGAAGACAGTTTTGGAGATATCTTGGTTCCCGAAAGTAAAAAGGAGCGGGTTTGGGGTGATTTTCCATTTGGGTTAATGTGGCATTATTTCTCCTTCACACAAGCTGTCATTTGATAAATCTACCTGCTTTTGCGGTTTTTGTCCACTTTTTGTTCAGGTTAGCCCCTGTCGTCGTTTGAAAATCTATCCGCTTTTGCGTATTCTTTCTAGTTTAAATTCAGTTTCTGCACAAGATCTGTCCCATGTGAAAAAAACTCCTGTGGCTCATAGAGGACTATAGAGTTGCCATAGGTCATGGCTCATAGAAGACTCTATAGAAGACTATAGAGGGAGTGTTTGTTACTTGCCATCAGGTCAATTTATGGTGACTCTATAGAGTTGCCATAAGTTGACCTGATGGCAAGTAACAAACACTTCCTTCGTTCCAGTCCATTCTCCTTTTCCATGCTTCCTCCAGAGGACAGGATCAAAATTCAAAATGACCTGAATAGACTAGAAAGCTGGGCCAAAGCAAACAAAATGAAATTCAACACAGAGAAATGTAAGGTTCTGCACTTAGGGCAGAGATATAGGATGGGGGACACCTGACTGAATGAGAGACTTATACGTGTGAAAGGGATCTAGGAGTCCAAGTAGACCACAAGTTGAACATGAGTCAGCAGTGTGATGCGGCAGCTAAAAAGACCAATGCAATTTTAGGCTGCATCAATAGTATCTAGATCAAGAGAAGTAATAGTGCCACTCTATTCTGCTTTGGTCAGGCACCACCTGGAATACTGTGTCCAGTTCTGGGCGCCACAATTCAAAAAGGATATTGAGAAACTGGAGCCATGTGTCCAAAGGAGGGTGACTAAAATGGTGAAGGGTCTGGAAACCATAAAGCCTTATGAGGAAGGACTTAGGGAGCTGGGGATGTTTAGCCTGGAGAAGAGAAGGCTAAGAGGTGATATGAGAGCCCTG
>NC_056529.1:32060819-32063412 GCF_019175285.1 Sceloporus undulatus
GTTGGACTGGATGGCCCTTTTTGGGGTCTCTTCCAACTCTACGATTCAATGATTCTATGATTCTGTCCTTTTGCTTTTTAAAAAGTTGCACATCTGGCGTAGCTTTCCAAGCCATTTCCAAACCTTAGGCAGGGCCGGGTTTAAATAAATATTTCCCTTGGGAAGGGATGGACCCAAGGCTTTTTTCTCCTGTTGCTTCCAAATGGGAAGCGGCAATCAGTTGGGTGGGATTAATGGCCGCATTTTGGCAAGGCCCTGGCCAGTTAATGAGCTGCGCTGCCTGGTCATTTGGCTGGGTCTCCCTCTTTATTTCTCTTATTTCTCTTCTGGTTCAATTGCCTGGGCGGGGGACTGGCAGCTGAACTTTTGACTCTCTGCCTTGGCGAACCTTCCTTTTAATTAATATTTCAGTGTGCGGCTAACACAAACAAGCCAAGAAGAAGAGAAGGTTTATATATTTAAATAGCCGAGGCTGATGGTGCAGGTGGCATGATCTTGCCAGCAACACAAGCAAGACAGAAATGTGTAGTCATCTGGGTAAAGAAAGGAGCAGCAAGTATTTTTAAAGGAGGTGGAAGAGATGAGAATTTACAACTTGACAGCCAGGCACTACATGTTTCTATGTGTGTATGTACCATATGTACTCAACTATAAGTCGACCTCATGTATAAGTCGAGGGCCAGTTTTGGGCTTGGCAGGGTCAGTCCCTTTACTACTTCTGTTTCTTCATTGTCTAGTTGAATTGGTCTAGATTCTCCAAGGTCATTATTTTTGTTTTATGTGACGTCAAAGGCTTTCGTGGCCGGCATCCGTAGCTTTTTGGGGAGGATTTTTTGGGCTATGTGTCCATAGTCTAGAAGAGTTTCTTCCTGACGTTTCGTCAGCAGTTGTGGCTTTAGCATCTTCAGAGAATGCTGGCATGGAAGAGAGTGGGGTACATATAGTGTTGGTTGAGAAGAAATGATTTACATGTTGATTTGTTTATTGTTCTGTTGTTCTGTACACAGATTAACATGGAGATCACTCCTCCCTACCAGGGTCACACAGTATGTACACACACACACACACACACACACCACTCTCTTCCATGCCAGCATTCTCTGAAGATGCCAGCCTGAGATGCTGGCGAAACATCAGGAATAAACTCTTCTACAACTTGGCCACATAGCCCGAAAAACCCACCGAAAACTATTTTTATGTCCAACAGTAGGCCTGCTGTTTCACTTTCTTAGGTATAGGTAGGAAAGGTCATTGAAAAAAGACCTGAAAGCCTCAGCAATGAGGCACTAAAGGGACCGGAAGGAACCCATTCTCTTTTGCATCTGACTACCTTCATTCCTGTCTCCAGCAGGGAAATAGTGAGGATGGCTAGACATGTTCCCAACCCGGAACAGCTCTTCCGACTTTTCAACAGCTGCACAATACACAATACATTCAGCCTGTGAACCCCTCCCCTGGCAGCATCCTTCATCCTTCACTTCTGTTTGCTATGCAGCTGTTTAAAAAGTCACAGCAACAGGGTTCACCTCCCTGACATTCCCTCTCTATATCATCTGCAATCCTTACTGTGCCAGCCTGTATCTTTTTGCATTATGGTGGCCTCCTATCGCAATCCCCCCCCACTCCGCATCTTTCTACAAAATGCCCTCTGCTCTTTCCTTCCATTTTAATTGCAAATGCCTCCTTTTCTCTCCTTGTATTCAGTGAGCAACCCCCTGCTGCGTCCTTTAAGATCCAGGGAAGGGATAACCTTAAGAACAGCTGCTGGCTCAAACTTTCCTTGGCCATCTCCACTACTATAGAGAAGAAAACCCACTGAGAAAATCTACATTTCCACTTGCATGTACTCGCACACACAAACACATCTAACATTGAAGGCAAACACATTGAATTTGTGGCATAAACTCAGATGTTCTAACTGCAAAGGAGAGCTGGCCTGGTCCATGACCGTAATAAAGACGAACTGAAGTGTAGGACGTGATCAAATAAAAGCTAAAAACACTCACGGAAATGAAACTGATAGAAAGCATGGAAAATTTGTGCTTCCTAGTCACGCTCAAAATGGAGGAGGTTTTGAAATTGCTGCTGGACAGAAGGTTGAAATGTAGGGCATGTCCTAGAAAAGGAGGACATCTGGTCAACCTGCATAAACTTTCATTATCTAGATGTTGGCTGAGCCGATCGGCAAAGGGCACATCCTCACTTTGAATATGGATGGGGATGTGTGGTTGCTGTTTTTGTGTGCCTTCCAGTCATTTCTGACTTGTGGTGACCTGATCATAGGGTTTTCTAGGCAAGTTTCTTCAGAGGGGGTTTGCCATTGCTATCCCCTGAGGCTGAGAGTATGTGACTTTCCCATGGTCACCCAGTGGGTTTGTAGCTATGGGGGGTTTCAGACCCTATAACTGAGTTATAGTCCAACACGCAAACTACTATGCCATGCTGGCTCATGGATGGGTATGGAGGGCACAAATATTGTGGGCAAAGGAGTGTTGGCAAAGTGAGAAGGTAAATATCTGGGGTGTTTCTGTTCTTTGCAATTCTCTAGGGAACGTAACATCTAAAGACAGTGAAAGTAGAACTAATTGTGTCT
>NC_056529.1:32093412-32103412 GCF_019175285.1 Sceloporus undulatus
CATGGATCACGACGGGGAACAACAACAATTAACAAATGCATGGCATCAGTTAAGACAAGCTGGCTGGGGGATTCTGGGAGCGGCAGTCCAAAAAGAAGACCCTTCCCCAAGCCCAGAAGGATTACTAAAGAATACCAGATGCCTGTAGCCTATGTTTCAGGGGCAGGAACCGGCCAAACAACCTCTGAGGATGCCTTGCTAGAGAATACCCCATGAAATTCCTGGGGTTGCCATGCGTCGACTGGAAGGCCCATGCGCACCATCCGGCTGAGTCCCTGCATGCTATAAATGGCGATGCAAGATACATTTTTTAAAAGGGGAAGCATCTTGATGTGGCTGAACAAGTGGAAGCAAAAAGGATGGAGAGAGGAAGAGTAAAGGCTAATATTTGGGACGATGAAGAAGAGTGGAGAGCAAAGCAGAGAGAGAGGGCTTGCTTCTATTTTAAGAGCCAGAGTCTCTCTCTCTTCTTCTTCTTCTTCACCTCCTTCCACCAAAGCAGCCCCCTTCAGCATTTTGCACGCCTGCCAGCTTGAGAAACCTGACCTGCCTTTTAAATAATCCAGGAGGCGGCGAAGGAGGAAGACAGCATCCCTGCAGGCCTAGGCCTGTGTTTCATCAGCCATTCACATCCCAAGCCCCAGGGACCATGCAATCCCAATGGCAGCTGGGAAGAACCTTTCCTCTGCCTCACTGTCTTGTCTCTGGTGGCAGGGAGGCTCCGGCGTTCCCCGACAGATGACACGGCTTCTCGCACCCGCTCCATCATGGCCTTCGTACATGTGCCACACACGCCCCGGTGGGGTATTTCGAGGGGAAGGGGCTATACAACCATAGGCAGAGTGACGGTGGCACCAGGGTTAGAAGGTTGGCATCACCCAGTGGCAGCAGCGATAGTAAGGGTTGGCATTACCCAGTGGCACCAGGGTTCAAAAATTGGCATCACCTGGTGGCAGTACAGATAAAAAGGGTTGGCATTGCCCAGTGGCACCAGGATTAGAAGGTTGGCATCACCCAGTGGCAGCAGCGATAGAAAGGGTTGGCATTACCCAGTGGCACCAGGGTTCAAAGATTGGCATCACCTGGTGGCAGTACAGATAGAAAGGGTTGACACTGACCAGTGGCACCAGGATTAGAAAGGGTTGGCATCACTCAATGGCAACAGGGTACAAAGATTGGCATCACCTGGTGGCACCAGGGTTAGAAAGGGTTGGCATCACCTGGTGGGAGCAGGGTTAAAAAGGGTTGGCATCACCCGGTAGTACCAGGGTTAGAAAGGGTTAGCATCACTTGGTGGTGCCAGGGTTAGAAAGGGTTGGCATCATCTGGTGATATCAGGGATGGAAAGGGTTGGCATCACCTGGTGTTACCAGGGTCAGAAAGGGTTGGCATCACCCGGTGGCACCAGGGTTAGAAAGGTTTTGCATCATGCAACTGTACCAGAGTTAGAAAGGGTTGGCATCTCTTAGGAAAAACATGCAAATAGCAACTATGGAGCATAGACATGCTGAGGTTGCTGCCTCAAATAGTTTCTCTAACACTTTCTCAGAGATGGGAGCCTCTCCGCTGCTAGATGAGCACGGCTGCTTTGGTTTTATTGCCCAAGCAGATAACTATTCATGACAATATAAACAGACCCACAGTGAACAACAGAGGGCATTGTAACAGACCAAACGTACATTCAAAAATAGCACAAATATCATAAACATTCCAACAGCAAAGCAATATAAAATCCTAATAAAAGACTTGGAGAGAGATTTCTCTCTCTCTCTCTCTCTCTCTCTCTCTCTGTACAATTCACTTAAAAAAGAGTAGGGAAAGGAGCAGGAGATCATTTTAAAGGAGAATTGGGTGCCACTGGTAAAAAGGCCCTGCCCTACGTCCTGAATAAAAAGATCTATCTCAGCAGTGAGATGGGGATAGTCAATTCAAAGCCTGCTAGCCAGATTGCTAGTTATAGAAATGTTATGATGATGAGGGATTTTAGGGGGCATCTACATTGCAGAATTAATGCAGTTTGACCCCACTTCGACTGCCATGGCTCCATGCTGTGGGATCCTGGGATTTGTAGTTTGCCAAAACCTTGCCAAGAAAACCCCATGACCTTAGGATCGCCATAGATGGCAAATGACTTGAAGGCACACAACAACAACCGCAACTACAACATTTCAGTACTATTCAGTTTCACTTCAGGGAGGCAAGGAGGGAGGGAGGGAGGGAAGGAAGGAAGGAAGGAAGGAAGGAGGGATAGATGATAGATGGATAGATAGATGATAGATGGATGATAGCCAAGGCTAAGAAGCAGAGCTCTATTGTCATCTGAGGCCAACCTGACAGATCTTGGCTGCATCTGCACTGCAGAATTAAAGCAGTTTGATAGCCATGGCCATTGAAGCGGCGTCAAATTGCATTAATTCTGCAGTGCAGATGCAGCAATTAAGGCTTATTTTATCTTGACAGGCAATTGGCTTTCACCATTTGCATTTGGCTCCAATCCAGCATCCTCTGAGCTCTTGCTCGGAAAGAAACACAACCAGAGCCGGGTGCGAATCTCCCTGCAGGAGCTCCATCCCTGTTTGGCCCAAGATAGACTGCACTGCAGATGACTCAGGCTCCCAGCTGTCACCACGGCAACCAGTGTCACCTAGCAATGCCTGCCTCCCAGTAACCATGGTGTCCTAGCGATAGGATATAGGCATTATTTTCCCCCTCCCTCTCCCATCCCTCTGGATGGAGAGTTTAAAGTTATTTTTAGCCCTGCTGCAAATCAATAGGCAGCTCGCTTTGCTGGGCGGGGAGAGGCTGGTTAGGCGAAAAGCATGCATGCTCCAGCTTTTTGTTTTGTTTTAATATTTGGGGTCTGCTCTTTACTCATGCATTTTTGCAAAATCCCACATTGAGCAAGTGGGGTCTTCACGCCAGGGTTGTTGTTCTTAGCTGCCATTGAGTCGACGTCAACTCATGGTGATCCTGTGGATAAGACATCTCCAAGACCTCCTGTCCTCCAATGTTCCTGCAAAGCCATGCCCATGACCGCCCTAATAGTGTCTATCCATCTGGCATGCAGCCTTCCTCTCTTTCTACCTTCCTCCGCCTTTCCTAGCATCCTTGTCTTTTGCAGCGATTCATGGCTTCTCATGATGGGGCCAAAGTACAACAACTTCGTCCTGGCTTCCAGGGAGTTGTTGTTATGGTGTGGGCCTTCAAATCATTTCCAACTTATGGCGACCCAAGATGATGATGATGATGATGATGATAATACTTGATATACTTGACTATAAGTTGACCTCATATAAGTCAAGGACAGGTTTTGGGGCCAAAACCTTCCGGAAGAGATAGTCTTGGCCGCCTTTTTAAAGCAGTCAAGATTGGCAATATGTCGGATCTCCTGTGGAAGGCTATTCCATAACTTGACAGCAGCAGGAGAAAAAGGTCCTCTGGATGAACTGATCATAGGGTTTCTTATGTTCAGGTATGCCATGGCCATCCTATGAGGCTGAGAGAGCATGACTTGCCCAAGATCACCCAGTGAGTTTCATGACAGAGCAGGGATTTGAACCCTGATCTCCAAAGTCCTAGTTCAAAACTCAAACCACTATGTCATGTTGGAGACTTTGGGCTTAATCTGTTCTAGAATCCACACAACATATACAGTACATTGTGAAATTTTACCACACCATTTTACTATGCTGTATTTAATGGGACTTGAGCAGCCACAGATTTTGGAACCAGACTGCAGCAGATACCAAGGGCCCACTGTATTACTCTCTGCGTCATATTCACAAGTACAGTAATGAACAAATGAATGATCAGAGCTAAGAGTAAGATAACTAGTTCCTTTACATGCCATAGCAAGGAAGAAAGAAACTTTTGCACTCCAAATGACCCTATATGTAACATGAACCTATAAAGTGCAATGTTACTCTATTGGGAGTCGCAAATCCTTGTCGATCCTTTGTAAATTCATCCCGAAATCTACCAACGAATCCTAGTTTGCATTCTTCCACCCAAACATATATGATTCCACTTGATCCATTCATCCAAGCTCAGCATTTTCTTTCTTTCCCATCTTTGGCCAGATCCAGTTTCGGCCATTAACAGCCTTGGAGATGTTTCTCTCTCCCATTATCCTTACATCCCCTAATACATTTTGCAACGGATTCTTTCACTTCGCATACTCTGTAATTGTTTTTATGTGTCCTAATGCGGTGTGTCAATATTGTCGAGCCGCTTGGCAAGTCCACCAAATATGTTTAACGTCTGCATTAGCTGTGGCACGATGCCAGCATCCTCCAGAAAAACTGGGTGTATTCTGCCTATCTGGGAAGGCATGCAAAAATGTAACTAGCACTGCAGAGAGCGAGAAATCGCTCACGCTTAGGACTTTTTATATTTGCTTTATTCACATTCCCTTGGTGACTTGGCCTGTTCCTTTTCCCTGGATGCCCAAACCCCATTTCTACATGATCAATGGAAGTGTTAGGTTATGGCAACGGAAAAAGAAGGCCCTATTATTCCAGATGGATAGACTTGATCAAGCAAGCCACAGGTTTGGATCTACAAGACCTGAACAGGAGATCTCACATTCACGGCGCATTTTTAAACGCCCAGCGTCACAAACAAAGGTAACAAACAGGAGTCATAACAAAACACGCAACCATCATTGTACTGTGTGAGGTACTGCTAATATCTGACATATCATAATACTTCTCCTGGGTCTCTACACTATATACTGCTTTAAATGCCATGGCTCCAGTCTACAAAATCCTGAGTTCGGGTGGGATACGTAGAATCTCAGCTTGAGGTTATTTAGGTTGTCTAGTGTTGTTGTTTAGGGGAGCATGACAAGGCTTTCTATCTGAATCCTAAGTACCTCGCAAAACTACAAATCCCAGGATTCCATAGGACACAGCCATGGCAGCTAAAGTGGAGCCACAGCGATGTAACTGTGCAGCGCGAAAGGAGCTTTGAAACCGGAAGGCTATGGCAAACTTTGTTACTAACTAGGAACTGTCTCTCGCTCACTGAACAGTAAATTGAAAGTAAAGTTAATGTTAATGACGTTAACACCGAATTTATTAGAAATCAATAACCTCAGCTATAAATCAAATTCCATATTATAAAGGACTACTTTGCTCCATTTTGCACAAACTATATTATACACTCATTTGTAACCGGGGGGGTAATTTATGTATTTCTCTTTGGGGTGGCATTCGTTCTTTCGAGTCATAAATTGAAAGCCGTGGCTCGCTTTTTAATACATCTATCCCCAAATATCTGTCTTGTGTTTTCTTTCTCTGCCAAAGAATGCTGGAGTCTCACAAAACTACAAACCCTAGGACTCTGTAGGATGAAGCCACGGCAGTCAAAAGTGGTCCCAAACTGCATTATTCCAACAGTTTAGATGCACTCCAAGTGCAACACTTGAACCACAACACTGCGTTGTCTCTCTGAAAATAAATGCTATCAATAAATAAGATAGTCCTCTTCCTTCCGAAGGAAAACTTGTCAGTTTTGGGGTTCACTCTGCTCCAAAAGGCCCTTTTCTCCCCAACACAGACCTTTGTTCAGTGCATCATGAGCCCTGTTTCTTTAAACCCTACCCAAAATGTGGGCCATGACCAAGCCTTCAGAAACTTTTCTTTCTCTTTCATTTATGAAACACCCTCACTTGCTTTATATATAGAAAGCGAGATGGATATAAATAAACATCTATCCTAGCTGCGGGAGACAGGCCGGCACATGAGAGGTCTCTCTTGCCTTACAGTCAAATATTGCGCTGGCATGTCAGAGGCGGTAAAGATCAGAAGTGGCTGCAACGCAAAGCGACACTCTGCTGGAAAGCAGTGGGATCTTTTATGCTTTTAGTTAGTCTGCAAATGACACACAGCTCATCCAGGTACTCCAGATGTGAAGTGCGAAGCGCCACAACAAGGTAGTTATGTCACATCTCTTTCACACATACAGCGGACCCTTGGTATCTTTTGGGGGTTTGGTTCCAGGACCCCTCCATGAATTGCAAACTCCATGGATGCTCAAGTCCCACTAAATGCAATGCCATAGTAAAACGGGGTCTATTCTATAAAATAGCAACAGGAAAGTTTGCTTAAAATATTTTCAAACAGTGCTTGAATCTGTGGATCCAAAAATCCATGGATATGGAGGGCTGGTTGTGTACAGCATCAACTGCTTATGGGTCCATCTTATAGAATCCTAGGTTCTGTAAAGCTGTCCCTCTGCATTCACTGGGTTTAGGGGTGAAAGACCTTAGTGAATGTGGAAAAACCCCAAATAAAAACACATTATTCTTTTTACTTGAGAGAACACGTCTCTAGGAATCTCCATGAAAGAGACTTGTCATGACTACCTGTTGTGCTGATTCGTACTCCAGGTCCTCCAGTGCAACTCTGTGCTCAACCTCTGCCTGACGTTGATCATAGAACCATGCTGGAGGACCTACAAATGCCTAGAGAAGTGTTTCCTCTAGGAACGTCGAGGTTCTCCAGCACAACTCTATGGTCAACTTCTGGCAGGGTTGCGCTGGAAGACCTAGAGAATCCTAATCAAACCCACAAATAATGAAATCTGCAGAAGTCAAAGCTGCAAAAGGTGGAGGCACAACTGCAGTTTGGTGAGGTACTAGCACAGCGGTTCACAACCTGTGGGTCGCAACTCCTTTGGGGGTCAAACAACCCTTTCTTATGGTCTTAGGAACTAAGACACCACAATTTTATAGTTGGGAGTCACAACAACATGAGGAACTGTATTAAAGAGTCACGGCATTAGGAAGGTTGAGAACCACTAGAGTTCTCTGGTAGATCTCTTTGCATATAACATAGCTATCTCTCTGAATTCTATGTGAACTTTATATAACTGTTGGCTCTCTTCTGTGTGCTGCAAGTATGCAGTGACAAAAGCAAACACAAACTAGGCCCAAACAGAGGTGCTTAACCTCAACAATAACTCACAGTAGAGTGCAGAAGCATAACCCAGCATACAGTATTTGGCAATAAAGCACAGACCAACCTGACATGAGGCACAGCTACAGATGACTTCTTCCAACATTCTTTGGAGGCTTTGATCTTCCTGTTGAGATATATATATATATATATATATATATATATATATATATATATACATACATACACACACAACAGAAGCTCTGACTACTGTCTGCAATCCACCATACCAACTCCTCTCTTCAACCCTGCTCTGGGTTATATACATTACTAACAGCTAAGGGTTGACACCTGGTGTTCCTCACCATTTACGGCCTTATCATTAGTTTATGACATCTTAGAGGGACATTTTGCCCAACAATAACTGATGATGCCTGGGACTGGAACCTAGGACTGTCTGCATATAAAGTAAGTGGTCTTTAACCCTAAGTTATGGTCTTTGGGTCAGGAAAAGTATGTAGAAGAAGGACTAATAATAATAAGCTTTCAGTGAATGTGGGCTCACATTTTCAACAGGAAACATTTCCAGGGGCAGCCGTGTTGTCTGTACAGGAAAGTAAAAGGACATCCAAAATCCACAATCTCTTGGGCCAGCCAAATGCATTATGTATACAGCCAGCCCTCCATATCCACAGATTCCTTATACGCAGATTCAGCTATTCACAGTTTGAAAAGATTCTAAAAATATATAAATTCCCAAAAGCCAACGTTGATTTTGTTATTTTATGTAGGGACACCATTTTACAATGCCAGGGTCTATAATGGGACTTGAGCATTCACTGATTTCGATATCCATGGAGGGGTCCTGGAACCAAACCCCAGCAGATACCAAGGGCCCGCTGTGCATTTTAGTTGACCTAATGAAGCAGTGATTCCCAGACTCTCGCTGACCTTCCAAGTGTTTTGGACTTTAGCTCCCAGAATCCCAGACCATTGGCCAACATGGCTGAGGCTTCCAGGAGCTGAAGTCCAAAACACCTGGAGGACCAGAGTTTGGGGATCACTGAGAAAGGTATAGCTGATTTGAGGATTTTGGATGTTATTGTCATTTTCAATGGAGGTTTGAGCACTGAACTACAACTCTGGAGACCAGGGTTTGAATCCCCGGTTGGCCATGGGAGCCACTGGGTGACTTTGGGCAAGCCACACTCTCTCAGCCTCAGAGGATGGCAATGGAAAACCCCCTCTGAACAGATCTTGCCAGGAAGACCCCCTGATAGGTTCACCTTCGAGTCTCCACAAGTCAGAAATGACTTGAAGGCACACAACAATGACATTTGTTCTTCCACATTGATGCATGCACTGTCCCTTAGAATACAGTCTGAGCACAAGTGGAGAGGGACCTTAAGCAGAGAGTTGATGCAGACGTGAAAATAATGGTGGCAATTCATCAGAGAACCCAAATCAATTCCATCCTCTCTTTTCAAGGTGCCGAGAAGAGATAGCCAAAGTGGCACATCTTTAGGGCCAAAGGACGAGATGTGTTTGATGAAGCTTGACTCTTCCGCTCTTTCTGCAATGATTCTTTTGTTAATGTTGTTTTTAAAGCCGGGGATTGAAGAGCTATTAGATGGCACATCTCTCTGACGGAGACGGTTATTATAAGAACCGCCAACCTAGGAGGGGGAAAAAAAAGGAAAAATAACATTATCTCTTCATTGAAAGGGTGCGATTTCATTCAGAGCGCGCTGTGACTCAAAGACACAGTGACGCGTGTTATGAATATGCAAGCATTAGTCATTAGGTGGATGGAAGCAGGAGCAGGGAGCTACTGGTGGCCCAATCTCTCTACCTCTTGACGCAAAAGATGAGCTGGAGGAGGATTTGGCGCTGGAGTCTTCATTCCAGATTCCTACCCGGTGACCCTGAACAGCCTTCGGAGGATGGCATCATAGCCTTGCATGATCACGATCCCATTGGTTTGCCTAGACAATCTCTTTAGTAACCTTTTAGAAGAGCTGCTCCCTCAAGTGGCGAAAGATGTCTGTTTGTCATAGCACATGTTTGCCCTCTCCAATTATTTCCCATTCAGCATGCTTGAAGAAACACACACATACAATCGAATAACAAAGATCACATCCATACAAATAAAGCTTTGAACGTCCCTTTGAAAAACCATCATGTCATCCCCTAGAATAATTAGTTGCCTTGAAAACAATAACAATTGCATCACCTTGATATATTACAGTATATGTCCCCATTTGGCAGGGACAAATGTGAGGATTGATAGGATAGTTAGAAAACAACTCCTAGAGCCCTCCAGCCAACATGGCCATTGCAGGATTCTGGGAGTTGTCATCCCAAAAAATTAACTTTTCCAAGCTCTAACCATAACATGAGTATAATTTCTGAAATCTAGATTTGGGTGGAAGGAGCCATCTTCATTTGAGACTCCCAATATTGGGTTAAAAACCAGCCCCTCGCTGCCGCTTACAGTCCCCGTCCCTTGTCCTCGAAATGTTGCACCAGGCCTCCAAGCTGGGCATGCCATCTGATCATGAGATGCTAGGTTCCCCGAGGCATTTGTGAATGTTACCCGCTGCAGGAGCTGCTTTGCATGTATGCCAGGGCACGGATTTGATGTGTTAATGTGCATTACACACCTGGGGGCTGTGAAGCGAGCATTTGGGCGGCGAAAGCCTAGATTAGATCCATTTGCCTCGTGTTCATAAATACCTCCTGATCATCACGAAAGGGGAATTTGCCATTTATAGAGGAGCTGCCACCGACAAGGATGGGGAGGCAGGCAAAGATAACAGAGATGAAGCGAAGAAGCAGCTGCGCCAAGTTATCCGTGAGAGCTTCAGCGAGAGAACTTTCTCAGCCAGGAACTTGGTTTGAGCCAAGCAATATTATATGTCACTTTTTACATGGTGAAGGTGTGCTTTCAAGTCATTTCTGACCATGACCCTATCATGAGATTTTCTTTGCAGAATTTGTTCAGAGCAGGGTTTGCCTTCCCCTGAGGCTGAGAAAGTTTGACTTGTCCAAAGTCACCCAATAGGCTTCTATGGGGAATTGAACCCTAGTCTCCAGAGTCG
>NC_056529.1:32105033-32124902 GCF_019175285.1 Sceloporus undulatus
TTATTATTATTATTATGTATTGGTTTCAGTGTTGGACTAGGAATCCAGGGTCAGCCATGGAAATCCAGAGGGTGATCTTGGGCAAGTCACACTCTCTCAGCCTCAGTGGAAGCCAATGGTAAATCTCCTTGGAATAAATGTTGCCAAGGAAACCTACAAAAAGGTCACCATGGCTGCATCCACACTGCAGAAATAATCTGGTTTGACACCACTTTAACTGCCATGGCTCAATGCTACAGTATTCTGGGAATGGTAGGAATTCCAGAATTCCAACTACAGTACCCAGAATTCCATAGCACTGAGACATGACAGTTAAAGTAGCGTCAATTTGGATTATTTCTGCAGTGCAGATGCAGCCCATAAATCAGAAACCCCTTGAAAGCACTTAACAACAACCTTATTTTTTAACTCTCATGGGTTTTGTAACACTGCATTGTGGCCATCAGAGGGCACTTTGCTTCTGTTGCATTATTGCATTTCCACAAATGGGACAAACAGGTTTTGTAGATCAACCAATACTTTTTTCTATTACTTACACGATCATTTATTTCAGGCTGAAAAAGAAATATGTCAAAAAAACCCAAGAGGCTGCTGGAGGCTTCAGACTATGTTCTCATTCACCTTAACCTTAGATGCATACATTCCTAATTTGGGGAGGAAACCTCCACCATATGGTCACTGTTCTTATAGATTATTGCTATTTTGACATATGTACATCAAAAGCTTGTTCATTAGAAAGGATGGGGGGAAAACAGGGGCATAGATGGCAACACCATAGGTATGCATTTACCTTATTGTCTTGTTGTTGTGTGTCACTTATGGTGACCCTAAGGGGCAGTTAAAAGCTAGTGGGAAAGAGACTAAGAAGTTTGTCACACACTTTTTTTCCTTGTTATGGGAACTGAAAGGGGATTCTCGGGGCCATGCGCAACTGGGAAAAAAGGATTTTATCGCGCAGGAAATCGTCCTCAAAAGGTTCATTCCCCCGGCGCCAAGCCATCCCCATTCAGTGCTGAAGAGTGTTAAATGTTCTAGCCGGAAGTCTTCTGACGGAGGAAAATGGAGCTCCTCAGCACTGAATGGGGATGGCTTGGTGCCGGGGGACGGAATGGGGCCCTTTTGAGGATGATTTGCTGTGCGATAAAATTTGCTTTTTCCCGGTTGTGCATGGTCATAATGTTCCCATAATGGTGAAAAAAAGATGTACCGAGACTTTGGCTAGCAGAAGGGTTCCTCCCATACCCAGTTAACAACCTAGGAAAAGGGAAGGCTCGGGCTTTGGCTTCGAAGCTTTTGACCCATAGCCACTTTTGCCCTCCCATTTCCTATCCGTCCTTCCCACACATCCTATCTTTTCCTTCCACCTTTTCGGTCCTCCTGATGTCTTTGTGGGGGGAAAAGGCTTAGTAGCCAATGGCCAACCGAGCCGAATTGGCAGTGGCTGGGTGCGCTCAGGTCACAGCTGCACCACACTGGCCAAGCTGGCCAACCTCGCCTTTGGCTTCTGCAAAGATGGAGCTTTTGTGCGGCTTGCACAACGCCTCTCCATGGCAACTCCATGGAAGGGCTGGGTGTTGTGGAAGGGGCCAGGGGAGAAATATGTGTAGGAGGTTTAGGCCATGCTTTGCTGGAGATGAATAAGACCAAGCCTGTCACTGTGTCAAAGCCAAGCAGTTTATTTCTGCTCCTAGTGACAGGGAGAAAGGCCGGTTGAAAGGAGCAAGGGTTTGTTGTTGGAAGCCGCCGTGGAGTGGATCTCGACTCATGGCAATCCTGTGGATGAGACATCTCCAAGACTCCCTGTCTCCACTGCTCTGCTTAAGTCCTGCAAATTCATACCCATGACTTCCCTAAAAGAATCTTCGCATCTAGCATGAGTTTTTTTCTCTGTCGGAGAGCTCTGGTGCCACAATGAACTATGGATTTCATAGCATTGAGGCATGGCAATTAAAGCAGTGTTAAACTGCATTAATTCTGCAGCATAGTTGCAGCCTAAAAGAACTACAGTGGGCCCTATATATCCGCTGGGGTTTGGATTCAAGACTCCAAGTGAATACTAAAATCCATGGATGCTCAAGTCCCATTAAATACGATGGCCTAGTAAAATGGTGTCTCTTACAGAATCAAGGTTTGCTTTTGGGAATTTATATGTTTCCCCCCCAAGATTTTCAAACCATGGATGGTTGAATCCGTGGATAAAAAAATCCGTATATATGGCAGGCCAACCGTACTTCACTTTGTAGAGAGATCTCGTAGCACTTTCGAGACTAACTGAAAGAAAGGAGTTGGCAGGACGAACTTTCATAGACTTAAGTCTACTTCCTCAGATAAATCTGGGCTTCACTTTGGTACTTGCCTTTCAAACCCAAAGAATGTGGTGTGTTCAAACACAACCGGGATTGAGGGAAGGCCGAATTATTTTGCAGGAATGGATTCACCCCTCAAGGGACCCATGATGTGACTCAACAGAAGACAGCATTATATGTTGCTAGAACTCCAGATGGGCAATGGAGGGCCGGCTCTTCCTATCGGCCTTGTTGTGGCACATAGCTCTTTGGAGATCTGCTGCACACAAATCCTCCTGGTTGGCAGCCTCGCCATGGCCCCAGAAACCTGGATGCCAGCCAGCAGCTCTCCTTCTGTCAAAAGCTTCCGAAACATGGACTCCTTTGGCCCTCTGGCGTTGCACGGCTGCCTTGGGTTAACTGCTTTGGAGCCATCGCGTCATTCCTTCCAGCCAGCCAGGCTTTCTCATTCATTCCCTCGCTTGCCGCCTTTCTTGTCTTTTGTTTCCTGACTTCCACCCCACTCCCCAAGTGAAATTTATGAATCTAAACGAGCCTGGGAAACTAAAACTCTCACCGCCTCTTCTCCTGGCCCCCCTCTCCATCTCCATCCCAGCCAACACATCTTCTCCATTGTGGTTGCACATTGCTGAGGAGTGAAGTAAGCGATGGGCTTGGGATGACAGTTCTAGGTTAGCTCAGAAAATTTGGGAAAGTGGGGGAGTGTGACACGGGAAAGGGGTCAAGGAAGGCAGTCAGAAGCAAAGCCCAAAGCTTCTGGCCGCTTGCCCGGGCGGCTGGAATCTTAATTCAATTGAACTCCGTCCCACTTTGGCTGGGCACAGACGGGCATGTTTAGCCAGTTGGCGCATGGCGTAGTGGTTTGAGTGTTGGACTAGACACCAGGGTTCAATTCCCTGCTCTGCCATGAAACCAACTGGGTGTAATGGGGCAAGTCACAGTATTTCAGCCTCAGGGGAAGGCAATGACAAAGCTCACCCAAACAAAGCTTGCCAAGAAAATAGGTTCTGTGATAGGTTTGCCTTACCATGGCCATAAGTCAGAAATGACTTGAAGGCATACAGCAACAACAACCACTACTATTACTACCACTACTATTACTGCTGCTGCTGCTTCTTCTGTTTCTAGAATGATTTCTCTTGAAAGGAACTGTAACCTTTATTTATTTATTTCAAGCATTTCTATCCTCCTTTTGCCCACAATGGGATTCAGTCCATCACTCCATCTATTTACTATTCTGGTCACTGCAGGTGAAGACTTCCCAAGATATTTTGCTTCGTCCGTTGTATCTATCTCTTAATTTCAAATTAAGTTATTGGATTTATAGACTTAAAAACACCACATAGTTTCAGGTAATACCATCATCTAGTCAAATTGCTGGCAACTTGGGGCTTATCCACACTGGCCAGAATACGCCATGCAGCTCCTGGAGTATTTTGGCCCCGGAGCTGCCCCATATCCCCCCCCCACTGCCTCCACAATCTGTAGCAATGCTGGGTGTTTGTCTGCACATATGTCCCCTTGTGCCACCTGGTGCCACTCCTGCTGGCACAAGTCACTCCCTTGGAGGTCAAAAATGAGGCACCCACAATGGATCATATGGCTGGGTGCCCCATTGTGATCTCAATGGGAGCAACTCATGCCAGTGGCAATGGCACCAGGTGGCACAGCGTGACATGTGTGTAAACAGCTGGCCAGCGTTGCTATGGAGTGGTCCAGATTTTCCTGCAAAGTCTAGAGCAAAAAGTGAATTTTTAAACACTAGTTTAAAGGAGGGATAGGGTGGATTCGTTGGAAAAAATAATAATACTAGGAAAGGTGGAGAGGAGTAGAAAGAAAAGGAGGCTGCATGTTAGAAGGATGGACTCTATTAAGGAGCTCACAGGTGTGAATTTGCAGGAACTAAGCAGAGCAATGGAAGACAGTTTTGGAGATATCTTGGTTCCCGAAAGTAAAAAGGAGCGGGTTTGGGGTGATTTTCCATTTGGGTTAATGTGGCATTATTTCTCCTTCACACAAGCTGTCATTTGATAAATCTACCTGCTTTTGCGGTTTTTGTCCACTTTTTGTTCAGGTTAGCCCCTGTCGTCGTTTGAAAATCTATCCGCTTTTGCGTATTCTTTCTAGTTTAAATTCAGTTTCTGCACAAGATCTGTCCCATGTGAAAAAAACTCCTGTGGCTCATAGAGGACTATAGAGTTGCCATAGGTCATGGCTCATAGAAGACTCTATAGAAGACTATAGAGGGAGTGTTTGTTACTTGCCATCAGGTCAATTTATGGTGACTCTATAGAGTTGCCATAAGTTGACCTGATGGCAAGTAACAAACACTTCCTTCGTTCCAGTCCATTCTCCTTTTCCATGCTTCCTCCAGAGGACAGGATCAAAATTCAAAATGACCTGAATAGACTAGAAAGCTGGGCCAAAGCAAACAAAATGAAATTCAACACAGAGAAATGTAAGGTTCTGCACTTAGGGCAGAGATATAGGATGGGGGACACCTGACTGAATGAGAGACTTATACGTGTGAAAGGGATCTAGGAGTCCAAGTAGACCACAAGTTGAACATGAGTCAGCAGTGTGATGCGGCAGCTAAAAAGACCAATGCAATTTTAGGCTGCATCAATAGTATCTAGATCAAGAGAAGTAATAGTGCCACTCTATTCTGCTTTGGTCAGGCACCACCTGGAATACTGTGTCCAGTTCTGGGCGCCACAATTCAAAAAGGATATTGAGAAACTGGAGCCATGTGTCCAAAGGAGGGTGACTAAAATGGTGAAGGGTCTGGAAACCATAAAGCCTTATGAGGAAGGACTTAGGGAGCTGGGGATGTTTAGCCTGGAGAAGAGAAGGCTAAGAGGTGATATGAGAGCCCTGTTTAAATACTTGAAGGGATGTCATATTGAGGAGGGAACAAGCTTGTTTTCTGCTGCTCCAGAGACTAGGACATGGAGCAATGGATGCAAGCTACAGGAAAAGAGATTCCAGCTCAACATTAAGGGGACCTTCCTGACAGTAAGGGCTGTTTGACAGGGGAACACAGTCCTCCCTCGGTCGGAGGGTAGTGGAATCTCTTTCCTTAGAGGTCTTTAAACAGAGGCTGGATGGCCATCTGTTGGGGATGCTTTGATTTGGAGTTCCTGCATGGCAGGGGGTTGGACTGGATGGCCCTTTTTGGGGTCTCTTCCAACTCTACGATTCAATGATTCTATGATTCTGTCCTTTTGCTTTTTAAAAAGTTGCACATCTGGCGTAGCTTTCCAAGCCATTTCCAAACCTTAGGCAGGGCCGGGTTTAAATAAATATTTCCCTTGGGAAGGGATGGACCCAAGGCTTTTTTCTCCTGTTGCTTCCAAATGGGAAGCGGCAATCAGTTGGGTGGGATTAATGGCCGCATTTTGGCAAGGCCCTGGCCAGTTAATGAGCTGCGCTGCCTGGTCATTTGGCTGGGTCTCCCTCTTTATTTCTCTTATTTCTCTTCTGGTTCAATTGCCTGGGCGGGGGACTGGCAGCTGAACTTTTGACTCTCTGCCTTGGCGAACCTTCCTTTTAATTAATATTTCAGTGTGCAGCTAACACAAACAAGCCAAGAAGAGGAGAAGGTTTATATATTTAAATAGCCGAGGCTGATGGTGCAGGTGGCATGATCTTGCCAGCAACACAAGCAAGACAGAAATGTGTAGTCATCTGGGTAAAGAAAGGAGCAGCAAGTATTTTTAAAGGAGGTGGGAGAGATGAGAATTTACAACTTGACAGCCAGGCACTACATGTATCTATGTGTGTATGTACCATATGTACTCAACTATAAGTCGACCTCATGTATAAGTCGAGGGCCAGTTTTGGGCTTGGCAGGGACAGTCCCTTTACTACTGTACTTCTGTTTCTTCATTGTCTAGTTGAATTGGTCTAGATTCTCCAAGGTCATTATTTTTGTTTTATGTGACGTCAAAGGCTTTCGTGGCCGGCATCCGTAGCTTTTTGGGGAGGATTTTTTGGGCTATGTGTCCATAGTCTAGAAGAGTTTCTTCCTGACGTTTCGTCAGCAGTTGTGGCTTTAGCATCTTCAGAGAATGCTGGCATGGAAGAGAGTGGGGTACATATAGTGTTGGTTGAGAAGAAGTGATTTACATGTTGATTTGTTTATTGTTCTGTTGTTCTGTACACAGATTAACATGGAGATCACTCCTCCCTACCAGGGTCACACAGTATGTACACACACACACACACACACACACACACCACTCTCTTCCATGCCAGCATTCTCTGAAGATGCCAGCCTGAGATGCTGGCGAAACATCAGGAATAAACTCTTCTACAACTTGGCCACATAGCCCGAAAAACCCACCGAAAACTATTTTTATGTCCAACAGTAGGCCTGCTGTTTCACTTTCTTAGGTATAGGTAGGAAAGGTCATTGAAAAAAGACCTGAAAGCCTCAGCAATGAGGCACTAAAGGGACCGGAACCCATTCTCTTTTGCATCTGACTACCTTCATTCCTGTCTCCAGCAGGGAAATAGTGAGGATGGCTAGACATGTTCCCAACCCGGAACAGCTCTTCCGACTTTTCAACAGCTGCACAATACACAATACATTCAGCCTGTGAACCCCTCCCCTGGCAGCATCCTTCATCCTTCACTTCTGTTTGCTATGCAGCTGTTTAAAAAGTCACAGCAACAGGGTTCACCTCCCTGACATTCCCTCTCTATATCATCTGCAATCCTTACTGTGCCAGCCTGTATCTTTTTGCATTATGGTGGCCTCCTATCGCAATCCCCCCCCACTCCGCATCTTTCTACAAAATGCCCTCTGCTCTTTCCTTCCATTTTAATTGCAAATGCCTCCTTTTCTCTCCTTGTATTCAGTGAGCAACCCCCTGCTGCGTCCTTTAAGATCCAGGGAAGGGATAACCTTAAGAACAGCTGCTGGCTCAAACTTTCCTTGGCCATCTCCACTACTGTAGAGAAGAAAACCCACTGAGAAAATCTGCATTTCCACTTGCATGTGCTCGCACACACAAACACATCTAACATTGAAGGCAAACACATTGAATTTGTGGCATAAACTCAGATGTTCTAACTGCAAAGGAGAGCTGGCCTGATCCATGACCGTAATAAAGACGAACTGAAGTGTAGGACGTGATCAAATAAAAGCTAAAAACACTCACGGAAATGAAACTGATAGAAAGCATGGAAAATTTATGCTTCCTAGTCACGCTCAAAATGGAGGACGTTTTGAAATTGCTGCTGGACAGAAGGTTGAAATGTAGGGCATGTCCTAGAAAAGGAGGACATCTGGTCAACCTGCATAAACTTTCATTATCTAGATGTTGGCTGAGCCGATCGGCAAAGGGCACATCCTCACTTTGAATATGGATGGGGATGTGTGGTTGCTGTTTTTGTGTGCCTTCCAGTCATTTCTGACTTGTGGTGACCTGATCATAGGGTTTTCTAGGCAAGTTTCTTCAGAGGGGGTTTGCCATTGCTATCCCCTGAGGCTGAGAGTATGTGACTTTCCCATGGTCACCCAGTGGGTTTGTAGCTATGGGGGGTTTCAGACCCTATAACTGAGTTATAGTCCAACACGCAAACTACTATGCCATGCTGGCTCATTGATGGGTATGGAGGGCACAAATATTGAGGGCAAAGGAGTGTTGGCAAAGTGAGAAGGTAAATATCTGGGGTGTTTCTGTTCTTTGCAATTCTCTAGGGAACGTAACATCTAAAGACAGTGAAAGTAGAACTAATTGTGTCTGACTTATGGTGACCCTGTCATGGAATTTGTTTGGCACAGTTTGTTCAGAGGCGGTTTGCCATTGCCTTCCCCTGAGGCTGAGAGAGTGTAACTTGCCCAGGGTCACCCAGCAGATTTCATGAGCCATAGTCCAACATTCAAACACTACACCATGCAGACCATGTGGTTCCTAGAAGACATTGCATCTTAAAGTCCAGGAAATAAAACTGAAATTCCATTAGGAGCACAAAAAGATACAGTGGGCCCTTGGTATCTGCTGGGGTTTGGTCCCAGGAACCCCCCGTGGATAACAAAATCCGTGGATGCTCAAGTCCTATTAAATACAATGGCATAGCAAAATGGTGTCCTTAAATGCCAAATCAAGGTTTGCTATTTGGATTTTATCCTATTTTTTAATATTTTCAAGTTGTGGTTGCTTGAATTCGTGGATAAAATATCCGTGGATAAAGAGGACCGGCTGTATTTCCTTTGAGATCCAGGTTGTTGGAAAAGCCGCATCTGTTTGCATGCCTGGGGGAAATGAGACCAAGGGCTCTTTCCTCTGTCGTGAATTGGCTGCATGCTTGGACTCTGTGGAGCCAATGTGTTTGTGGCATATACTGTATAATGCAGCATTGAGGCCTCATTGCATTACCAATGCACTGCTAGGAGCAGATGTTTCTCTATAGGTGAGGAGGTGAAGGGGCTTCTCATCAAGGCGAAGCAATGCCCCCATTGTTCCCACATTCCATTCCCAGAGAAAGAGGCCGGAGCTGTACAGATGTGTCTGATCTCACTTGGGCTGGTTGTTGGAGAGGAGGAGAAGACAGAGGAAGAGGCTGGCTTGAGGCAGGCCGGCTGCAGGGATTTGACACGGGGGTGTGAATGAGAAGGTGCAGAAAGATCCCAGTCCCACACTTGGGCACGCGCTGGAAATTGGAGAGGCAGACCAGGGTGATCTCTATTGCAGCAGGCGGGTTGGTTAGGCCTTCCGCTGGTCTTCCTGATGCCCTCCAGATGGGTTAGACAAGCAGTCCCATCCATAACCGGATTTACTGGCAAGCTAAGTAAACTACTGTTGAGCACCTCCGATTACAAGGGCAGTCTCTCAATTAAAAAAAGGAAAGATGTTTACTTAAAATTTAATTTAAAACTTGAATGTTTTAAATAGAATAACATACATATTTTGTCTTTGCAGGGCCTAAGCAGAGCAGTGGAGGATAGGAGGTCTTGGAGATGTCTCATCCATGGAGTTTGCTGACAGCAAACAGCAACAGTGATTGGAGCTAGGCGAGACACCTCTTTGGTATCCTGTGTTGTACTTGTGCTGTAGTGGGAGGAAAGCTTAGAATAAGTCCTTGTTGTAAGTTTTGTATTTGTGGGATTCAGTATTTGTGAGCTTCATCCTAACTTGACCCAGCCAGAGTTGCGCAAAGCATGAGATCCCTAAGCTTCTTATGAATGAGGTGCTGAAATTTGGGAGCTAATTGCTAACCTCTTGGGTGTCAAGGAACATTATCAGACAAGGGAAATTGGAAGTATAATCCAATGGCAATCTGAACACAGTCATGGGGTTTAATGTTATTGAGTGATAGACTACCACACACCATTTCGGACAATGGGACATCAGTCCGAACACAATCATGGGGTTTCCTGTTATTGCGTGAGAGGTGATCACATGCAATTTCAGGCAATGGAAAATGTCCAGTGTCTCCTTTCCCCCTTGGCCCCCAGCTTGGTTCAAGTGCTGCACATGAGCTCCATATGAGAAAGTAGTTGGCACTTCATTAACTTTGTAGGGGGAAGAGGAGAGGAAGGGGAGTCATCTAGCCCTTCCCAGTAGCTCAGGAAAAAGCAAACTGCTGCAGCATCTCCTAGTTTGTTGTTTCTTTTTCATCAATAACATTTGTTGTGTCAACCACACTTCAGAGTTGCTGGGCCACACATGTCCAGGTTTTCCTCTACGAAATGTTCAAGAATACAGGCTTGAATCAGGCAGCTCTTCAAAAGATAAGCTGGACTCTGGAAAACAGGGTTTGGTGCAACCCTAATATGATATTAAAAACCTTTACCTGCTTATTCCGGCTGATCTAGATACAGTGGGCCTTCGGTGTCCGCTGGCGTTTGGTTCCAAGACCCTCTACAGATACCAAAATCCATGGATGCTCAAGTCCCATTAAACCCAATGGCACAGTAAAATGCCATTCCTTATATAAAATAGCAGTCAAGGTTTGCTTATTGGGATATATATATTCTTGGATATTTTTGTGTGGCAGATGCAGATTGCTGACTGTAGCACTAAGGTCCCAGAAGCAAGTCGGAGCTCAGAAAAGTTCCTCTTTTGGCCTACACTGCCCATCATCCCCCAGCCAGCAAGCTTCACTGGTCTGTTGGGGACTGTACTCTCAGTTGGCCTTCTGTGCACTTCCAAGGCTGAAGGACAAGATCTGTGGGACATGTAAATACTTTTTAAAGTGCAATTATTCTGTCTTTAGAAAGGCGTTGTGCATTATTTCCCACAAAGGGAGAGCAAAGCGCACAGCTGTGCAACCTTGGCAGGGCTGGCCCTGGGGCCGTGAAAAAAAGGGGGGCTTTGGGAGCAATGGGGGCAGGACATTTCCCCCTATCCCCCTCTCTTTCGGAAAATTGCATGCTTTGATCTCGGCCAAGACTAGCAGGCATTTTTGATAAGCGGCTGGGAGGAGGCCACTCTGACTTATGTCGGCCCCCAACCCCATAGCCCCCTGACTTTTGAACCCTGACCCCACAGTCTTGGTGCCCTGCTGAGAGGTACCTCCCAGCCAAGAGAATGAAGATCATGAAAGTGAATAGAGCTGCATCTTAAATAAGTTTTTGGCCAGGCTGGATTCAGAAAGAGGAAAGAACACAAAGATGTTTCCAAGGAGTTCTTCCACCCCACGGCTGACTGAGATCGAAATCTCTGCAAGTTTCGCCCAGACTGAATGCCTTTAGACTTGCCAATTCAGCACATTTGCCTGGTGACAGGCAATGCGCAGAGGGTTGCTTTCCAGAGAGCTGAGGCTGATTTAATAAAAACGTTGGCACTTTCCATAGTGGCCACATTTGCAAGGCCTGCAAGGAATTTGTTAGTTTGCTAAACTTGCAACAACAACAACATTTATTCATGTCTTTTTCACCAAAGCGTGAAAGTTACTAGTGACATTTGCTACAAAGATGTAGAGAGATCTTGTAGCACCTCTGAGACTATCTGAAAGAAAGATGTTGGCAGCATTTGATGCATTTCCTCAGATGTCCAAATGCATCTGAGGAAGTAGACTTAAGTCTATGAAAGCTCATGCTGCCAACTTCTTTCTTTCAGTTAATCTCAAAGATACTACAAGATCTCTCTACGTACTGATTTTACACACTAACACAGCTATATATTTGAATTCATTCACTGCAAAGTCACTTCAAGGAGAAGGGGCATGACAGCGCTGGGCCAAGCCTTCCGACTGTCCAAGCCTGTACCTTTACTACGGAAATGATACAGTTTGATGCCACTTTAACTGCCATGATTCAATACTATGGAATGCTAGGATTTGTAGTTTTGTGAGCTATTTAGTCTTCTCTGACAGTGAGCTCTGGTGCCAACGCAAACTACAGGTCCTAGAAGCCCATCCTCCAAGCTTTGATTGAGAGTTCCTGCATGGCAAGGGGTTGGACTGGATGGCCCTTGTGATCTCTTCCAACTCTACGATTTTATGATTCTACTTGCATCCTCTAGCTCTAGTGCCTCCCCAAACTTCAAATCTCAGCAGCCGAAAAAATGCAACTATGGCAATTAAAGTGGAATCCAAGTGGCGTAACTGTGTACAGCAGTGTGAAAAGGGCCAGAGTCTAGGAAAACACAGAGACACACTTTTCAAAACAGTGCTCTTGCCCCGAGATTCCTTCCCTTTGCCCTGAGGACTGGAGAAGAGGGTTGAGTCTCTGAGATCTGGGAAGTTACCTGCTAAAGATTGTCAGGAAATGTCAGTTCTGAGGACAGATTCGAAGGAGCCAGAAAAAGGGATGATGCTACAGAGGGTCTTATAGCGTGAAAAATCCAGATTGGGCTGAAAGCTATATCACTTGTGAGGGTGGTTTGAGTGTTGGACTACGACTCGGGAGACCAAGGTTCAATTCCCTGGTTGGGCATGAAACCCATTGGATGAGTCACATACTCTCAGCCTCAGGGGAAAGCAACGGCAAACCTCCTCCGAACAAATATTGCCAAGAAACCCCCATGGTAAGTTTGCTTTAGGGTCTCCGTAAGTCAGAAACAACTTGAAGGCACACGGCAACAACAGCAACAGGTTTCTTGTGTGATGATGGTGCTCATAAAACTGGCCCAAGAAGCCATTCTCTAAATCCAGGCCATCGGATTTATGGACCTTGGAGGATCAATGAGATGCTGCTGAGGTCAACTTGCCCTTTCATTCCTGGCTCCTTCGGCAAAGATGCTGCTTCTCTTTTCATCGCAATTCTGGCGGGAACTGTGATGGATGGATGGGGGGAAGACAACCAGCCCTCTCAAATTCTAGTTTTCCCCTCCTGCGCTCCTTCCCCCACTTCCCACCCTCTTTCCCCCCATTTTATGTTAATGGCCATTGGCTGTTTTCCCGCTCACAGGCCAGCTTGGATCCTTTCCCTTGGAAGGCATCACACAAATGTGGGGCTGTTTTATCCAGCACATGCGGTAGGTGGAAAGTGGGGGATCACTGAACCCCTTGTTCTTTCTTCTGCAAAGACCCCCCCCCCTTTTCCCTGAGCATCCTGCTGACCCAGAGACCACCCTGAACTTTCGACATCTCTGTGATGGAGATGGGGATGGGGAAAGCTTAATCTGCCTTTCTTTCTCTGGCATGAAAACAGATCACTAAATCAAAAGTGGAATCTGAAAGAAATAAAGTCATGAAACGATGGAGATTTTCAAGAACTGCAAATTGCTGGTGCATCCTTCGAATGGCAAATGAACAAAAAACAAAGCCTTCCAAACCCAAACCAGAATGCAAAATCCATATGTATATATACACACACAGTATATATATTGTTCCCATTAGTAAACTTTTGTTTGAACGACAAGCTACTTGCATTGTTTTTGAGTCAGTCTCAGTTCTTAGGGAAGTATAGCTAGACAAGGCCATGGCAGCGATTCGGAAAGGGGGGCCATACACTAGACCCATTTAACCCACGTCTTTTTGACACGGATTTTCCCCATATCTTTTTGGATAAATCGATTCCGCGCAAGCGTGAACCAGATGCGGATCGGAATCGATTTAAATTTGCCCTTCGGACAACTGGAGTGGGTCCATTTTGAACCAATTCATTCGTGAATGTGAACCACAAGTGGGTTATATTACAGGGAAAAAATGTGATTGGGGCAAATGTAGTGTGAACCATGCTTCGTTGTCGAACCGATCCATCGATGCGGATCGCAAACTGCTTTTTTTGTAAGTGGGAATGAGGCCAAAGGCTGAAGCCTTAGGAAAGTTAAATTCCCCTACGTTTGTGCAGTAACAAGTAACAAGTACTGGGACTTTCTTACTCCTGGGCTGAATTCATTTTCTAGGGGTTGCTTGGCTTCAGGGTCCTTGTTTGGGGCTTTCGTCCAAAACGGAGCCCCCCACCCCATGCCTCCCCCTCCTTTCTCCTGTCAAAATGTACAATCCCTCATTTTTATTCCATGCCACCCTCTCGCCCTCCATTGCCTTTGTCCTGCGGCCTGTATCACTGCATCCCAATTGTCCCGTGTTTATTTCAAACATTTTGGCGGGCCGTCACTCCGATGGAAAAACGTAATTAATTGCAAGGGTTTGTTCAACCCAGGACAATGGTGTCTGGAGAAAAGCCTGGCGGAGAGAACGAAATCAATAAGGAAAGCTTGTGGCCCAGTTGTATGGGGTGCGGATGGAGAGACAAATAATAACAGCAGCAGTGAGGAGAAAAGGCCAGGTTTTGTCCCTTCTTCGCTCTCTCTTTTTCTCTCTTTGGATGCTGAATGTTTGCAGAGGGCTTAAAATGCACAGCGACCGGATTACATCTTTGCAAGCATTTCCAAAATCCGGAGATGCATTCCTTATGGGTCTAATCCAGCCCAATTTCCCATGACCAAGAATGCAAATCGCGTCACAAAGTTCTTCATCCAAAGGTCGCCAGATCTATATTTTTATTCCTGATTCCAATCAAAGCAAATCAGACCAAAGCTTTCCACTGTGGTGAGTATTATAAAAGGAAGGAAGGAGACCCAGCCGAAGCGCATTCTTCAGCCCACTTTGGGTGCAAAGGAGCCATTTAAATTCTTATTTCCAATCTGAAATGCAGAAGGAGGGGAAAAAAAGCAAACTTTGGGACAACACTAGCGGTTGGCCAGTTTACTGGGGAAAAAGTCTGCTCCAACCCAGTGTTGTTATAGTGGTTTGAACATTGGACTATGAGTCTGGAGAGCAGGGTTCGAATCCCCGTTCAGCCGCGGAAACCCGCTGGGTGACTTTGGTTAGGTCACACTGTCTCAGCCTCAGAGGATGGCAATGGGAAGTCAGCTCTGAAGAAACTTGCCCAAAAGCCTCCGCATGATAGCTTCACCTTAACAGTGCCATAAGTTGGAAACGACTTGAAAGCACACAAGAACAACAGCAACCTATCTCAAATACACCTCATACATTATTGCTTTTTATTGTTTTATTCATGGTTGTCCAGATTCCTCCCCCCTCCAGTATTGGGACTCAAGGCAGCTTGCAAATGATTAAAAAGTAGTAAGGATTAAAAACATACTACAAAGCATTCATGCGTATGTCTGAGCTAGCATGGTAAAGTGGTTTGAATGCTGAACTCTGGCCTCATCCCCACTTACAAACAAATCGCTTTGCAATCCGAATCGATGGGTTGGTTTGGCAGCGGAGCGTGGTTCCCACTACGTTTGCCCCAATTGCATTTTCTTGCTGCAAAATAAAGTAAAATAACCCACTTATGGTTCACGTTGACGAATGAATCGATTCAAAATGGACCTGCTCCAGCCGGCCAAAGGGCAAACTTAAATACATTCTGATCCACATCTGGTTCACACTTGCGCAGAATCGATTTATCTAAAAATCAAATAAACAAGCAAGATTCATTTATATACCGCTTCATACTGCCTAAGCAGTGTCTAAGTGGTTCACAACTGTAAGCTAATTTGCCCCCAACAATCTGGATACTCATTTTAGCGACCTCAAAAGGATGCAAGCCTGAGTCAAGCTTGAGCCCTTTTGCTGGTCTTGAACTCACAACCTTGTGGTTTTGAGTGAAGACATAGAAAAAAACAAAAAGACGTGGGGTAAGTGGTCTAGCGCATGCCCGCCCCCCCTCACATCTGGACAAGAACAATTGCACAGCAGTTTCTCCAGTGTACTATTTTATATTATTATTATTATTATTATTATTATTATTATTATTATCATTATTAATTGTTATTATTACTTATTATGGTGCCACAAGATCTCTTCCAAGCAAGCCACCCTGTTTGCTTGCCTGCAGAGGGTTACATCTGGACAAGAACAATTGCACAGCAGTCCTCCAGTGTACTATTTATTATTATTATTATCATTATTAATTGTTATTATTACTATTATTGTGGTGCCACAAGATCCTTTGCAAGCCAAGCACCCTGTTTGCTTCTCCTGCAGAGAGTCTCACATCTGGACAAGAACAATTGCACAGCAGTTTTTTTTCCCACTCCAAAAAAAAAAATTGATCTCCAAAAAAAAGAAGAAAGAAAGAAAAGAAAGAAATCCCACCCAATAGTCCAAAAAGAATCAGCCCCCCCCTCTTTGGGTCTCTCTTCCTATTGGCTGAAAGTTCCCCGCTCCTTTGATTGGAAAAGCCAGAGATCTTTATTTCCTCCTCCTCCTCCTCTCCTCCTTCTCTTCTTCTTCTTCTCTTTCTTGGAACTGCCAGCGACTGCAGTGCAGTCACTGAAGCTCTTTTCCAGTTCCTGTCGAGATCCTTGTCTCCATCTCTCTCTCTCCTCCTCTGTGGAATAACCCCGTGGCAGCTTCCATCAGGATCTAAGGAAAGGCTTATTTTCATTGTTCATTGAGAAAAAAAAAAAAAGGGGGGGGGGAGAAAGATCAAGAGGAGGAAAAGAGAGAAGAACAGAGCTCTGCAAACAGGGCAAGGAGGATGGAGGGCGCTGTCCAGGATGGAGATGCGAAAGGCCTCCTTCCCACATTTGATCCACTTCTCTCTGGCTTTGAAGAAGAGCCCTGAAGATGCTTTGGTGTGAGGCTGCGCTGCTTGCTCCTCTTGGATGCTGCCCTTTGCAACTACTCGGAGGAATCAGTGCAGCTGGAGGGAGGGTAAGTCTCACTCAGGTGTACTTTCCAAAGCCTTCCCTTTGAGCAATGGCAGGGAGAGGAGTCCTTGGAGGGGGGCATGCACTTGCACTGGGAGAAAAAAGGATCTGCAGAGCTGCAGCTTCAACCTCTAGAGTCCTGGGAGGTGTAGTTCACTGCATGCAACCTGGGATGTCTAGTAGGGAGAGAGATCTTGTAGCCCCTGAGACCAATAGAAAGAAGAATTTGGCTGCATGAGCTTCCTAGACTTGTCTCCATCCATATGCAATTATATTTTATTATTATTATTATTATTATTATTATTAATTCAAAGGTGATAAGTCTGTAAAATCATCTGTAAGAAATCTTGTAGCCCCTTTGAGACCACAGAAGAAAGAAGTTGGCAGCAGGAGCTTCCTAGACTCAGTCTCCTTCCTCAGATGCATTTAACGTAATGCTACTTCATTTCCATACACAAAGGATTTTGAATTTGAATTGAGCTTCTCACGTACCAATGGCATATATATAGTCTGCCCTGTTTCCACTCCACTCAATGCACTGAGGAAAAGACTGAAGTCATATAAAGCTCATGCTGCCAACTTCTTTCTTTTGGTTAGTCTCAAAGGGCACAAGACCTCTCTACTTGGCCATGCTAGGAATCGAACCCAATAAACACTTAAACCAACTTCTCATACCTATGGCATTCCATGCTTAAGAAATCCTGTGAAATTGCAATAAGTATACAGTCACCTTGAAGATGTATCATACCTTACATTATTTTAGAGTAAGATCATTATGTCTGTGTGTCGTCTGTCTGTCTATCTATCTATCTATCTATATTATCTATATACAGTATCTGTCTATCCGGCTATTTATCTCTATGTGTGCTGGATTACAGCTTCTGTCTCTTTTTAAAATCAATCTGTTGGATAGCTTTTGTGACAGCAGGAGTAAACTTTACAGTCACACAGGCTCTTGAGACCTGATAACCGCTGGTGGAATTCAAACGGCTTCTTTATATAAATGGGAAATCGTTTCTGCAATCTCCTCCTGTTGAATGCTGGTATCTGCCTGAATGAAGAAAGGGAGGCATCGCTTTGTAAGGCCATTGGAAGGACATCTCGCTAGCAGAATGAAAAGTGCCTAAAAGGCTGTAAGGGGTCTTACTGGGGACAGGGAGGTGGAATATACCAGTAACAGTACCTGGCTGGACCAGTAACCCTCCTGTGTCCAAATATCTTTCTAAGACAGTCAGTTCCATGTGGCCCAGCTTACAAAGCCTTGTCAAACCTTTGCAGACCTGAGCAATACTGGCAAACTCCATACAGCCGAGTTCCCCTTATCCAAAACGCTTGGGCCCAGAAGTTTTTCCACGTTGGATTTGTGTTTGGATTTGCATTACTACATTTGCATATGTCCGAAGGAGATCTCTGGATATGGGACCCAAGTCTAAATACAAAAATTCCATTTACGTTTCGTATACGTCTCCCATCAAAGCCTGGAGGTAATTTTTGAAATCTTTTTGTGCATGAAGCAAAATTTGGTGCGTTGCATCATCGGAAAGCAAAGCGTCACCATTTCAGCTACCATGAAAAATGTTTTGGTTTCTGGAATATTTCGGATTTTGGGATTCTGGATGATAAGAAGGACTCGCTTGTCTTTAAAATCCATATTTTGGGGTTGATTTAAATTGAACCATTTTTGAAATGCTTTTGAGCATGTATTGACATCTGTAGTAGGACTAATGTTTTTCCCCCCTCCCTTGCTGTGAAAAAGGCAGGATCATTTTCCTCATGGGCAAGCGTGTCGAAAATTTGGTGCTCCTTGAAAGCAGATTTTTAAAGTCCATTTAAACTGCATTCCTTAAACGTGATACAGTGAGTTTGGTGAGCAGCTGTTTTGAATGAGAAATGGTGCACCTCAGTTCTTGCTATTTCAGAGCAAAGGTCTACTGCATTTAAGCAGCTCAGCTGTTTAGGCCTAAGCAACTGGCCAGAGCTTAGTATGGTGATATATTATGATCACCACTTGGAACGGTTACATTTTGGACCGCTGTGTCAGAATCTCCCAAAAACAGAATGGCCATGCTGACGGGGAGATTTGGGAACCTGCTGGTGATGATGGTATTCTCAATACAAAAGGTTACTTTGGAGAGTTCAGGAGGGACTGTCTCCCAGTCCCCCAAAAAGAGAAAGAAAATAGAGGAAGGGGAAATGTATGGTGGCAGAGTAAGCAAGAGACATCTCCAAGTCTCAGTCTCTTTGTCAGGTCCTACGGACATTTAGGCCTTACCTGGAATATTGTGTCCAGTTCTGGGCACCACAATTCAAAAAGATGGTGGAGAAACTGGAGCCATGTGTCCAAAGGAGGGCAACTAAAATGGTGAGGGTCTGGAAACCATGAAGCCCTATGAGGAACCCTTGAGGGAGCTGGGTATGTTAGCCTGAAAGATAAGGTTAAGGGGCGATATGATAGCCCTGTTTAAATACTTGAAGGGATGTCATGTTGAGAGGGAGCAAGCTTGTTTTTCTGCTGCTCCAGAGCTAGGACCCAATGGGCAATGGATCAACTGCAGAGATTCCACTCAACATTAGAGTAACTACCTGACAGTAAGAGGCTGTTTGACAGTGGATCACACTCCCTCAGAGAGTTGGCTAAATAGAGGGGAGGCACTTCAGGGGATGTGGGATCCTGCAGGCGAATGGGGTTGGACTGGATGGCCCTTGGTCTCTTCCAACTCTATGATCTATGTTCTCCTGACAAGCCAACCTGGCATGTGGTTTTCTTCTCTTTCTAACACGCCACCTTCCTGGCATCAGTGTCTTTTTTCAATGATCCTTTTCCCATAGTGTGGCCAAAGTACAACGCCTCATTTATTCATCATGATTTCCAGGCTTAATCGTTCAAGGGCCCATGTTTGTCTTCTTGGCACAGTATCCTCAGCACTCTCCCTCACCACAGCTCCAATGAGTTTGTATTTTCTTCCTGTCCACTTTCTTCACTGTCCAGCTCTCACATCCCATAGGTGATGGGGAATACCATGTTTTGGACAATCCTAACTTAGGGCTCAGAGTTATGGGCGGGTTATAGACGCCGTTGAGGTGGTCTGCCGCCGCCTCGTTTGCCCGTAAGGGAGCCGTCACAGCCACACCGCGCGGCTTCCTTGCGGACAAAAAGAAGCTCCAAAATGGAGCTTCTCTGCGGCGCCTCTGTGACGTCGCAAGGCGCCAGGGGCGCATTCGCGATGTCACAGGCGCCGTGACACGTTCGGACGCACAGGTCAGACGTAAAGATGGCCGTCCGTGTGGAACAGCTGGCGCCATATTGTACGGAGGATCCGTACTAGAGCCAGGGACGTCTAGAAGAGATGCCCCCTTTTAAATGGAGCCGCGGACGTCAAGTGGCTTCTATAACCCGCCATAGCGTTACACTTTAGGATCTGTCTAGTTCTTTCATAGCTGCCTTCACATTCCTAGACTTCTTCTGATTTCTTGACTGCGTCTTGGTTCTGAATCAATGG
>NC_056529.1:32125731-32203506 GCF_019175285.1 Sceloporus undulatus
CATTATTAATTGTTATTATTACTATTATTGGTGCCACAAGATCTCTTTGCAAGCCAAGCCACCCTGTTTGCTTCTCCTGCAGAGAGTCTCACATCTGGACAAGAACAATTGCACAGCAGTTTTTTTTCCCACTCCAAAAAAAAATTGATCTCCAAAAAAGAAAGAAAGAAAGAAAGAAAAGAAAGAAATCCCACCCAATAGTCCAAAAAAGAATCAGCCCCCCTCCTCTTTTGGGTCTCTCTTCCTATTGGCTGAAAGTTCCCCAGCCTCCTTTTGATTGGAAAAGCCAGAGCATCTTTTATTCCTCCTCCTCCTCCTCCTCCTCCTTCTCTTCTTCTCTCTTCTCTTTCTTTGGAACTGGCCAGCGATCTGCAGTGCAGTCACTTGAAGCTCTTTTCCAGTTCCTGTTCAGAGATCCTTGTCTCCATCTCTCTCTTCTCCTCCTCTGTGGAATAATCCCCAGTGGCAGCTTCCATCAGGATCTAAGGAAAGGCTATTTTTTCATTGTTCATTGAGAAAAAAAAAAAGGGGGGGGGGGAGAAAGATCAAGAGAGGAGAAAGAGAGAAAGACAGAGCTCTGCAAACAGGGCAATGGAGGATGGAGGGCTGCTGTCCAGGATGGAGATGCGAAAGGCCTCCTTCCCATACATTTGATCCACTTTCTTCTCTGGCTTTGAAGAAGAGCCCTGAAGATGCCTTTGGTGTTGAGGCTGCTCTGCTTGCTCCTCTTGGATGCTGCCCTTTGCAACTACTCTGAGGATCAGTGCAGCTGGAGGGGGAGGTAAGTCTCACTCAGGTGTACTTTCCAAAGCCTTCCCTTTGGAGCAATGGCAGGGAGAGGAGTCCTTGGAGGGGGGCATGCATCTTGCACTGGAGAAAAAAGGATCTGCAGAGCTGCAGCTTCAACCTCTAGAGTCCTGGGAGGTGTAGTTCACTGCATGCAATCCTGGGATGTCTAGTAGGGAGAGAGATCTTGTAGCCCCTGAGACTCATGGAAAGAAAGAAGTTGGCTGCATAAGCTTTCCTAGACTTCAGTCTCCATCCTCATATGCATATTATTATTATTATTATTATTATTATTATTATTATTATTATTATTTATTAATTCAAAGGTGATAATAGTCTGTAAAATCAATCTGTAAAGAAATCTTGTAGCTCCTTTGAGACTCACAAAAAGAAAGAAGTTGGCAGCAGGAGCTTTCCTAGACTTCAGTCTCCTTCCTCAGATGCATTTAACGTAATGTTACTTCATTTCCATACACAAAGGATTTTGAATTTGAATTGAGCTTCTCACGTACCAATGGCATATATATAGGTATGTCCCTGGTTTCCACTCCACTCAATGCATCTGAGGAAGGAGACTGAAGTCTATGAAAGCTCCTGCTGCCAACTTCTTTCTTTCGGTTAGTCTCAAAGGGGCTACAAGACCTCTCTACTTGGCCATGCTAGGAATCGAACCCTAGTCTCCAGGGTTGTAGTCTAACACTTAAACCATACTTTCTCATATCTATGGCACTCCATGCTTAAGAAAATCCTGTGAAATTGCCATAAGTATACAGTCACCTTGAAGATGTATCATACCTTACATTATTTTATGAGTAAGATCATTATGTCTGTGTGTCGTCTGTCTGTCTATCTATCTATCTACAGTATCTGTCTATCCGGCTATTTATCTCTATGTGTGCTGGATTACAGCTTCTGTCTTCTTTTTAAAATCAATCTGTTGGATAGCTTTTGTGACAGCAGGAGTAAACTTTACAGTCGCACAGGTCTCTTGAGACCTGATAACCGCTGGTGGAATTCAAACGGCTTCTTTATATAAATGGGAAATCGTTTCTGCAATCTCCTCTCTGTTGAATGCTGGTATTTCCTGCCTGAATGAAAGAGGAAAGGAGGCAGTCGCTTTGTAAGGCCATTGGAAGGACATCTCGGCTAGCAGAATGAAAAGTGCCTAAAAGGCTGTAAGGGGTCTATACTGGGACAGGGAGGTGGAATATACCAGTAACAAGTACCTGGCTGGACAAGTAAACCCTCCTGTGTCCCAAATATCTTTCTAAGACAGTCAGTTCCATATGGCCCAGCTTACAAAGCCTTGTCAAACCTTTTGCAGACCTGAGCAATACTGGCAAACTCACATAGCAGCCGAGTTCCCCTTATCCAAAACACTTGGGCCCAGAAGTATTTTCCACGTTGGATTTGTTTTGGATTTTGCATTACCTACATTTGCATATATGTACGTAATGAGATCTCTTGGATATGGGACCCAAGTCTAAATACAAAAATTCCATTTACGTTTCGTATACGTCTCCCATCCAAAGCCTGGAGGTAATTTTTGAAATCTTTTTGTGCATGAAGCAAAATTTGGTGCGTTGCATCATTGGAAAGCAAAGGCGTCACCATTTCAGCTACCCATGAAAAATGGTTTTGGTTTCTGGAATATTTCGGATTTTGGGATTCTGGATGATAAGAAGGACTCCGCTTGTCTTTAAAATCCATATTTTGAGGGTTGATTTAAATTTGAACCATGTTTTTGAAATGCCTTTTGAGCATGTATTGACATCTGTTAGTAGGACTAATGTTTTCCCCCCCTCCCTTGCTGTGAAAAAGGCAGGGATCATTTTCCTCATGGCAAGCTGTGTCGAAAATTTGGTGGCTCCTTGAAAGCAGATTTTTTAAAGTCCATTTAAACTGCATTCCTTAAACGTGATACAGTGAGTTTGGTGAGCAGCTGTTTTGAATGAGAAATGGTGCACACTCAGTTCTTGCTACCTTTCAGAGCAAAGGTCTACTGCATTTAAGCAGCTCAGCTGTTTAGGCCTAAGACAACTGGCCAGAGCTAGCATGGTGATATATTATGATCACCACTTGGAACGGTTACATTTTTGGACCGCTGTGTCAGAATCTCCCAAACAGAATGGCCATGCTGACTGGGAGATTTGGGAACCTGCTGGTGATGATGGTATTCTCAATACAAAGGTTACTTTTGAGAGTTCAGGAGGGACCTGTCTCTGCCCCTTCTAAAATCCCCCCAAAAAAGAGAAAGAAAATAGAGGAAGGGGAAATGTATGGTGGCAGAGGTAAGCAAGAGACATCTCCAAGTCCTCAGTCTCTTTGTTCAGGTCCTACAGGCGCATTTAGGCCTCACCTGGAATATTGTGTCCAGTTCTGGGCACCACAATTCAAAAAGGATGGTGGAGAAACTGGAGCCATGTGTCCAAAGGAGGGCAACTAAAATGGTGAAAGGTCTGGAAACCATGAAGCCCTATGAGGAACGCCTTAGGGAGCTGGGTATGTTTAGCCTGGAGAAGATAAGGTTAAGGGGCGATATGATAGCCCTGTTTAAATACTTGAAGGGATGTCATGTTGAGGAGGGAGCAAGCTTGTTTTCTGCTGCTCCAGAGACTAGGACCCAATGGAGCAATGGATGCAAACTGCAGAGATTCCACCTCAACATTAGGAGTAACTACCTGACAGTAAGGGCTGTTTGACAGTGGATCACACTCCCTCAGAGAGTGGTCTTTAAATAGAGGTTGGATGGCCATCTGTCAATGGGGATGTTTTGATTGGGATTTCCTGCATGGCAGAATGGGGTTGGACTGGATGGCCCTTGTGGTCTCTTCCAACTCTATGATTCTATGTTCTTCCTGATCAAACCTAACCATCTGGCATGTGGTTTTCTTCTCTTTCTAACACCTGCCACCTTTCCTGGCATCAGTGTCTTTTTCTAATGATTCCTTTTTCCTCATAGTGTGGCCAAAGTACAACAGCCTCAGTTTATTCATCATGATTTCCAGGGCTTAATCTGTTCAAGGACCCATTTGTTTGTCTTCTTGGCCACAGTATCCTCAGCACTCTTCTCCCTCACCACAGCTCCAATGAGTTTGTATTTTCTTCCTGTCCACTTTCTTCACTGTCCAGCTCTCACATCCATACGTGGTGATGGGGAATACCATGTTTTGGACAATCCTAACTTTAGGGCTCAGAGTTATGGGCGGGTTATAGACCGCCGCTTTGAGGTGGTCTGCCGCCGCCGCCGTTTGCTCCGTAAGGGAGCCGTCGCAGCCACACCGCGCGGCTTCCTTGCGGAGCAAAAAAGAAGCTCCACAATGGAGCTTCTTCTTGCGGCGCCTCTGTGACGTCGCGAGGCGCCAGGGGCGCATTCGCGATGTCACAGGCGCCGTGACACGTTCGGACGCACAGCGTCCGATACGTAAAGATGGCGCCGTCCGTGTGGAACAGCTGGCGCCATATTGTACGGACAGAGTCCGTACTAGAGCCAGGGGCGTCTAGAAGAGACGCCCCCTTTTTAAAATGTGGCGGTCTATAACCCGCCATAGCTTTACACTTTAGGATCTTGTCTAGTTCTTTCATAGCTGCCCTTCACATTCCTAGACTTCTTCTGATTTCTTGACTGCAGTCTTGGTTCTGATCAATGTTTGATCCAAGGTATGGGAACTCTTTGACTATTTCAATGCTCTCATTATCTAGGGTGAATTCTTATAGATCTTCCATGGTTATTATTTTGTTCTCTGAAGATGCCAGCCACAGATGCTGGCAAAACATCAGGAATAATCTCTTATACAACATGGCCACATAGCCCGAAAAATCTATAAAAAACTATGGATACCGGTCATGAAACCTTTCGACTTCACATTTTTGTTAATGTTCAACAGTAGGCCTATCTTGGTGCTTTCCTCCTTGACCCTCTTCGGTAACTGTTCCAAGTTTTTGTTGGTTTCTTCTAGTAGTCTTGAGTCTCAAGTCAAGTCGAGTTAGTGCATCATGCCAAGTCCAAGTTGAGTCATGGAAGCAACTTGCATCCAATTTGAGCCTGAGACCATCGAGCTGAGTCTGCATCGCTGGCCATTGCCTCTGTGGGACCTCTAGAGAGCAGCATCCATAGGTCTCCATGGGAGTGTGGGGGCGTGTGTGCCACAGCTGCAACATCTGTTTCTCACTTATCTTGATCCTTTGCAGTGGATGAGTCATGTGGCTGTGAAATGGAAAGAGCTGATCAAGTATCTCCAGACATCTGGATCGCATTGCCTTGCAGTCTTTGCTGTTCGGAGATGGGTGAAGGCAAGGCAGGGCAGTCTGACCTGGATGGAGGTCAGCAAAGAACAAGCTCTGAATTAGGGGACAGCGAGAGTGAAACTTTCAAGGGATGTCATTGGCAGCTGTGTTGCAGAGGGATCACCAAGACTGCCCAGATTGAAACAAACCTGGGCCAAGCTGAGAGTAATAAATGTCCATTAACCAACTCTATAAAAATTAGATTTTTGTGGTTTTGAGGGCTTTGTGGCCATATTCTAGAAGAGTTTATTCCTGATGTTTCACCAGCATCTGTGGCTGGCGTCTTCAGATGCTGGTTAAATGTCAATTTTAAAAACTAGGAGTGTGTTTTAAAAAGTAATTTGGTTTAAATCAGGGATTAAACCATGGTTTAAACAAACTAGGGTTATGCCACAGTTTAAACAAACCAGGTTAAACCATGGTTTAAACAAACCTGGCTTAAACCAGCCAAGGTATCAAGCCTATGATCCAAGTCCCCACTATTCTGCTAACTCAGTTTTGTTCTGTTTTGCAGTGGCCTCTCCCAAGAAGCTGGCAGTGTGGAGCAGATCTCCTTACATTGTGCAGAGGGATCTCTGGAGTGGCTCTACCCAGCGGGAGCCTTACGCCTGAGCCTTTTCCCCCGCCTCCCCACAAGCACCACCAGCAAAGAGAACCCCAGACGCGTGACGGCCTGCATTAAATCTTCCAGCAGCTTCCGCGGCGCTCAGATTTACTTGGAGAGGGATGGTGTGTTGGAGCTCCTCCTCTCGGAGGCGGATGCCACTGTCCAGCCCAAGGTGCGCTGTTTCAGCTGGTTGCCCAAGGAGAAGGTTGCCCTGTTCCTTCAGTCCACCTTGCACCAGGACATCAGCCGGCGCATCGCCGCCTTCCGCTATGAGCTGCGGGGCAATTGGAACTCTCGTTTTTCTTGGCCATCCAGAAATCTCAGCATGGAAGGTATATATGAGCTTGGCTATTGGATGCCCTTATGTCAGTATTTATCAAATGTCCTCATCTCAGGCTCAGCAACAGCCTCTTGTCTCTTCCTCTGAGCAGGCGGAGATCCTGGTACACAAGAAGAAGCCATAGTTTGTGTGCCAAGCATAAAGAGAAATTGTGAAAGACATTCTCATGCAATCCAGGTCCCAGTATCTCTCCGGCAGTTGGGGGATTCTGGGCATCATGGTCCCCAAAAGTAAAATTTTCCAGCTCTGAGTCCAAATCACAGGTTAACATTTCAAATGTGCAGGCAACCCATGCACCAGTCATTTTACTAGAGTTCCCATATCTGAAGTGTAGTGGCCTCCAGGCAATTCAACCAAACCATAGTTACCTGTGATTTGGGGTGATGCCAGTTCAGCCTAAAATGAAATTGGATTGACCCCTTCTGAAAGGAATAGCAATTCTTGTGCTTTTTGTTTCCCCGATAAGAGAGGGCTTATGGAAGTAGTTGGTTTGTAATCACAGCCACAACACAACAAAATCCAAAGTAGACCTCACAGTGATACTTTTATTAAGCCAACCCACAGGCACAAAATACATCATGTTAGCTTTTGAAGTATAATGACTTCTTCAGCAAGGAAAGGTGGTAAAAACCATGCAAGGAAGAAAAATAATAAGGTTGGTGGCAGAGGTCTACATGTTGCTTAATTTAAGTGTTGTTTAAAATGGTTCCCAGGGAAGATTGATGCAGATAGAAGCCACAAGACACATATGCCTTAAAGGGCCTTGAAACAAAGGCAAAGGAAATATGCAGCACCAGTTGTTGTTATGTGCCTTCAAGTCATTTCCGACCTATGGCATACCTAAGGAGACCCTATCACAGGGCTTTCCTGGTAAGTTTCTTCAGAGGCGGTTTGCCATTGCCTTCTCCTGAGGCTGAGAGCATGTTACTTGCCCAGGATCACTCAATGGGTTTCATGGGAGAGCAGGGAATCAAACCCTAGTCTCCAGAGTCATAGTCCAACACTCCAATAACTATGCCATGCTGGTTCTCTATTTGACATCTGTATCTGTCTTATTGAGGCCAAAAGCCACTTTGTAGCCAGAGTATACGCAGTTTCTAATCGCACCCAGAAATCTCATTTGGATCTTTGTGGTGCTGCAGCTGATCCAAGAGGATGGGCCTCCTTGTCTTGGGATCTGCAGACCTAAACTGCGGGTGCAAACATGGCAGAAGCCTTTCACTCTATACAGTGATAGTAGCACTATGATTCCAATTTAACTGCCATGGTTGCAACCTATGGTAATCTGAGGTTCATAGTTTGGTGAGGCAGGAACGCCATGCAGGGAGACACAATCAAAGCACTTCCGACATGTGACCATCCAGCCTGTGTGAAGTTGAAGGCTTTCATGACGGCATTCATAGTTTTTTGTGGGTTTTTCAGGCTATGTGGCTCTGTGCTAGAAGAGTTTATTCCTGATGTTTCACCAGCATCTGTGGCTGACATCTTCAGAGAATGTTGGCATAGAAGAGATCTGGATACACACAGACACATGTGCGCGCGCGCACACACACACACACACTGTGATCCTGGGTAGGGAGGAACATGCCAAGAAAACCCTATGATAGCGTCGCCTTAGGGTTCAGGGGCAACAGATGGTGTCACAGAAACCAGCATCACTGAGCACCTACTGAGACCAACCCACTAGGTAGAGGTCCAATGCTGACTCTTTCTGCTGGTCCCCTGTCCCTTTCCTTCGCTGTTGTTTTCGCCTGTGATCTGCAACAAAGTGAGGTAGAGGAGCCTCTTGCTTCTATTTTTCCTTAACACCAATGGTCTGGGATCTGTTCAAAAGGCAAGGGTGCAAGGCAAAGAACCATGATGAAGATCTACAACTACAAATCCCAGGATTCCATAGGATGGAGCCACAATAGTTCAAGTAGTGTCAAGCTGCATTAGTTCTGCAGCGCAGATGCAGCCCCACTGACTTTTAAAAGGCGACAGATCTGTTTCCCTCTCAGGCCTCCAAAAGCCAAACGAAGCAGCCTTTGCTTTTCACAGACTCTTGATTCTGTGATCCTCCTCCTTGGCAAAGAGAATAATTGGGGTAGTAACTTGAGCCACCTGGAGTGTGTTGGGCCATCAGAAAAATGAGGCTGGAGAGGGAACATCTAATCGGACTTATCGCCGCAACAGCCGGTGGAGCGGTCACCTGGCCACCAGTTTGGCTGCACAACAAATAAGGCTTTAACATGGTCACTGGAACAACCAAGGCACTCTGCCCATAGAGGAAAACAAGTTTTCGTGAAGCCTTGTCCTAAGAAACTTTGATATAAGCAAGGGCTGAACCTAATACAGAGTCAGACACACTATAATGGACTCATTTCAGTCTCAAAGGCTGCTGCCACACTGCAAAATTCATGCTGTTTGACACCACTTTAACTTCCATGGCTCCATTCTGTGGCATCCTGGGATTTGTAGTTCATCATGGCACTAGAGCTCTCTGACTGAGAAGGCTAGGGGTGCACCTGCACTGCAGATTTAATGCAGTCGACACCACCTTAATTGCCATGGCTCCATGCTATGGAATGCTGGGATTTGTAGTTTTGTGAGATATTTAGCCTTCTCTAAATGATTGGAGCCAGGAGAATTAAAATGGGGTCAAACTGCACTATTGCTGCAGTGCAAATGCAGCCCAAATATCTCGCAAAACTACAAATCCCAGAATTCCACGACATTGAGCCATGGCAGTTAAAGCAGTGTCAAACTGCATTAAGTCTGCAGTGTAGATACAGCCTAGGGCCTGTTACAGACTGCCAAAATAAAGCTGCTTCGGGTCTCTTTGGAGGTATGCTGTTTAAATGATGCATGCACCCTTAGAATCCGGAAGCTGCACCAAAGCTGCACTCCAGTGCTTAGGAATGGAGTGTGGCTTTGACGCGACTTCCGGACTCTTAGGACCCATGCATCGTTTAAATAGCATACCACCAAAGAGACCCGAAGCAGCTTTATTTTGGCAGTCTGTAACAGGCCCTAGGTCTATAGAACCTTATGCTACAACTTCCTTCTCTTAGTTAGTCTCAGAGGGCTCTGTTACCTGGCCAAAAATACCAAGTGCTTATATTGGTCTTGCTTAAAATATAAAGTAATTACGAGAAAGGTCTTTCTTGGTAGTAACCCCCAGGCTCTCCTACTCCTTTCCATTCTCCTTCTACCTTTTGAATCATGGAAAAGATCCCATTCTTGGGTAGAACAGAAATCCTTTGGACAAATTGCCATATGTGTAAATTTAGTAGGTACAGTTGGGCCTCCATATTCAAGCATCCACGACTTGGAAATATTCCAAAAATGTATAAATTCCAAAATGCAAAGTTTGATTTTGCCATTTTATATAAGGGACACCATTTTATTATCCATTGTGTTTAATGGGATTTGAGCATCCATGGATTTTGGTGTCTATTGAGGGATCCTGGAACCAAACCCCAGCAGATACGAAAGGGCCCACTATATCATGAAACTAACTTTCAGAGACCCATGAATGGATCACTGATGCGGAAGGAGGTGAGATATTAGGTGCAGAATAGTCTACAAGTACATGCAGTATTGTCCAATGAGAAAGAACCGGCACAGATATTCCTAACCTGAACTGGCTCTTTGATCCTTCCTCTCCATCCCTGTCCAAAGAGGAATTGTTCATTTGTGATAAGTCCCCTCAGTTGACTTTTGTTTTTCTTTTCTTTTCGGAAGATTCAGGGAGTTGCCGGCCATGTAACAACACTGAAATCCTGATGGCTGTTTGCACTAGCGATTTTGGTGAGTACATCATCGCCTGCGTTATTTCTACTTTGCTTTTCAGCATCATGAACTGGCGGAGCTAAAAGGGAAGGCAGACTTGAAATTAAAAAGAGAAGCCATGGCACAAGGTTTGTTTTAAAGGGGTTGGCTTGTGCCTTCTGTGAGGCCAAGAGAGACTGCCTTGCCCACAGGCATTCATTTGCTTAGCGACACTAATGTGATTGCAATACTTCTAATTTCTGCTGTTGCAAGTGGTGATGACTTGTTTTGCACACCTTTAAGCCCCAGTTAAACTAACAGTCTCCACATCTTCCATTTCATAACAATTAATGGCATCTTTAATATGCTCCCTCTTTGGGCAGAAACTGTACAAACCGACTACCTGTTCCATGTGATTTAAATGTATTTTTAGACATTGCGAATTTGGTTTTTGCTGGGTTTTTGGACCATGATGGAGAATTGTATCGTAAGTTCCAATGAATACCCAGAGCTGTGGGCTATATTTCAGAAGAAGGAACTGGCAAAACTACCTCTGATTATTCCTTGCCTAAGAAAACCCTAGGAAATGCATGGGGTTGCCATAGGCATGTATGTGCTCAAAGGCACATACACACAAGATCTTGGTCCCTTTTTCCCAAATGCTGCAGGCTGGAATTTCTAGAGCATAAGAAAAGGTGCCTTTTCAGGACTGTCCCACCCAGAATCCCTCCAGCCAGCATAGCATACCTTCCCCACGAAACCAGAAGGACTGCATTACATGCTCTATTTCAGAGCAAGGAACTGGCAAAACCACCTTTTAAGTATTCCTTGCCTAAGAAGACCCTAGGGCCTCATTCCCACTTACAAAAAAAGCAGTTTGCGATCCAAATCGATGGATTGATTCGACAGAGGAGCGTGGTTCGCACTACATTTGCCCTGATCACATTTTTTCTATGTAAAATAACCCACTTGTGCTTCACATTCACAAATGAGTCGGTTCAAAATGGACCCGCTCCAGGTCGTCAAAGGGCAAATTTAAATCGATTCTGATCCACATCTGGTTCACACTTGCACCGAATCGATTTATCCAAAAAGATACAGAAAAAAATCCGTATCAAAAAGATGAGGGTTAAATGGATCTAGTGCCTGGCACCCCCTCTCCGAATCGCTTCAGCGAATCACTTCAAGTGGGAACCAGGGTCATTTGAACTGGTTTAAACCGATTTGCAATCTGGTTTAAAATGTAGTGGGAATCTGGCCTAGAAAATTCCTGGGTTGCCATAGGTCCACAGGTAACTTGAAAGCACATATACATGCATACCACACACACACACACCATTTCCCCATTGCTGTGTAAGTAGCTAACTGGTAGCTGCCTGCCAAGCCAGGCCATGGCACCATCAGTCAGGGCAACTCACAGAGCAAGGGGCTTCCCAGCTGGGATTGCCTGGCCTTCCCTTCTCTCCTACAAACGCCAATGCTGTCTGGGCTGTCTGTACAGTGGGCAGTTGCCAATTACTGCCCCCCATGCTCCGCTAACCCCCAGATTTGCAGCTCTCCAAACAATGGAAGAAAGAGGTCAGGGGGTCTGCTGGCTGCCCACTCCAGGGTTGCCACAGCAACTAGTAAGTCATAGAGAAGAACAAAAGGATTTGCCACGCTGGATCAGATCACGGGCTTCTCAGAATACCTCCGAGGGACTAATTCTTGTTGATTTGCAGAGGCTGAATGCAAGCTAATAATACAATTCTTGTGCACATAATTGGCTAGATCCTACACGTTATATTCAATTCTTGCCTTGGGCCAATAGTCATCAGTACAGGACTGGTTCCACACTACCTTTCAAATGTGGGTACCTCAATTTGGCTAAAGCATATATATTTAAAGTTGCCATCATATAACAACAGGGCAACTGGATCTGCTCAGAAATGCCAGCAAATGAAAAACAGGCAAACAGGTGCTCATGCGGCATCAAGGGCTGGTTTCTTCAGAGGGGTTTTGCCATTTCCATCCTTTGAGGGCGAGATAGTATAACTTGCCCAATGTCACCCAGAGGGTTTACATGATATGACATTCTTGTATTTGGTTATACTCTCTGTGCTGTTATTATTTTTAAGTGGTGTTCACCATTACCAGCAGTTCCCATGGTCATTTTACAGAACGTTGAAGTCAAAAATTAAATATTTCATCTGTCTGCACTTCTTCCCTGCAGTCATTCGTGGGAATATCCGGACAGTCACCAACGATAAAGAATCGCAAGAATCCATCATCAGCGTGAGCGCCACCCGGATTCATCGCCAAAAATTTGCCTTGTTCCAACCAGTTGGCAAATATGGGAAATCCACCGGCAGCATCCGTACCCTGCTGCGATGTGGGGTGAAACCAGGACCTGGCAGCTTCCTCTTCACAGGATGGCTACACTTTGGGGAGGCTTGGCTCAGCTGTGCCCCCCGGTACAAAGACTTCCGCCACATATACGAGGATGCGCGCCAGGCTCATGAAAACCCTTGCGAAGTCTCATTGGACTGAACTGAGGCGAGGAGAGAGGACCAGGGAGATGAAACCAAACTTCAGGTTTGGAGAAGGAGACAGGTTTTTGCCACCCATCGTAGTCGTGCCATAAATGGTGTACATACCCAACTCGGTGACATGACCCATTGGAAAAGACGGCAATGCTCAGTAACATGGAAGGCAGAAGTAAAGGAGGAAAACTGCATTACAGGCGGACTGAGTCAACCAAGAATGTCGCAGCCATGAATGGACCTGAGCAGGGCTGTTAACAGGACCTCTTGGAGACTTCCCATTCACATGGACAATGTAAGTCGAAAGAAACTTGGCAACATCTAACAACAAATGCTCAATTTAGCGATGAGTGAGGAGGGATCGAGAAAGTTCTTCCTTTCCTGTAGAAGACTTGTTGAGATTGAGCCATAAGTCTTGGAGGCTTTCTCCACCAAGAGAAGCTGCATTGGTCTGAGTAAGACAACTGGGCTGCTATGTAATTCTGTTGGTACACACCAATATGTCTCCTGGTTTAGAAAACATGTTGCTTCAGATCGTTCTTCTGTTTCACATGGATTCCTTGGGATCATTCCCCTGTTTGCTGCTGGAGCATCCAACTGCCACACTTTAAAACAAGTCTAATAATCCCTTCCTGCATTTTAAGGAAACCTGGCCTTCTGTCTATTGCATGTCGATTTCGACTTGCAAGCATCTGCCAAACGGGAAATCGCATCTCGTAAAAAACATCTCATCTTCTGCTCTGTCTTCCACTACTCAGCAAGGTCATGCCAAGAACACCTGCAAAGCAAACAAACCTCAAACCTTTTGTGGCTGCTGCGGCAGAGCTGCAAAACCAGGATTACATCTCATGTGGTGCCCAAAACCCTAAGAGGGATTGCATGCTCTTTAGGGGGGGGTCTTGGTTTTCCTTTCCTATCAAGTCCAATGTGGCAGAAAGCATCAGATAGGGAGATGAAGGGAGCTAGTGCTGGAACTGGAAATAGCCGTGTGCACAGCTTTTTGTGTGTTTGTGTTGGGGGTGGGGGGGTTGCGAATACCTGATATGCACCCTTGGTCTTTTCTATTTCCCTGTCCCAAATAATATGAATGTGACAAAGGGCAGATCTAGATATCTCCTCCACGTTTTCTGGATTTCCAACCTAGCTGCAAAAACCAGCACAAGTCCTGGACCCAGCCCTGGCTGCAGATGTGACTTTTCTTCTTCATGAGTTTAGATTCCTTCCTCCTGACTTGGTGCTGTTTGTCCAGGAGGAAGCCCTGTTTCAGTAAAGATTTAGAGTTCATGGTTTACATAAAAAGGACTTCCAGCTAACCTGCTCCCAAGTATGTTTTACTTAGAAGCAAATCACCCTGAGTTTAATAGGACTTTAACTTCCAAGTGAGCGTGCACAAGATTGCACCAGGCTTTGTTGTTTGGATAAGGCCCAGTTTTCCAATCAGGGTAATGCCTTTTTATTGTCCTAACAGGGCAAATGAATTGTTAATAGGGATTTCAGCGATGGGATATGTATCACCAGTTGGTTTTCTGCCAGCCCCATTGCTGGTAAAGGCTCTTGAGGGCCGACCGAAGAGAAGGTGGCAAACTGGTTTGATTTCTTTCGTGCCCAATAAGTACTGTATTGGTCTACTTGGCAATGGGAGAACCACTGGAAAAAGAAATGGAGCTCGGCAAGAAGGTCAATGATTGTACTGCAAATGTTAGCAATCTTTTCGCTTGGTGCTTATACTTTCACTGCTGAATCTAGTTGTATTTTGTCCACTCAGGGTTGTCTAGAAGGTGCTGAAACAAAAGTGGGAAAGTATGAGAAATAGAAGCAGGGGTGAAAAACGTGGGTGGCTAAGGGAATGCATTAGCTTTTCAGGAGACTTTGGTGGGTTGCACCCCCTGAAAACAACACCCCAGAGACATGGAGAGGATTTTCACTATATTTATTGGGGTGAGCATTTTAATTCTAGAGGCCTTTTTCAACAATAGGAGGTGAGTGGAAGTTGCTTCCTTTAAGAAACGACCTCTTCCGGACCTAAAATGCATGGCAACAATGCACACATTTCCTCCAGATTTTTTTTTTAATTTTTTAATTAATTAATTTTTTAAAATTAAGGACCCGGGGACTACAAAATGGCCCAAGGGCTGCACTTTGACCACCTCGATATCAGGGCAAAACACTGGAGGCTCCTTTTTAAAAGTAATTGGTTACAGTTTTGGTTGCTCGCCCTGGTTATCACCCTGTTTGCGATTTCAATTTATTACTCAAAGAAACACTTTGGGTTGCTGCTTTTGGGGAGGAAAAACATCAGAATGCTACAAACGTGTGATACAAAGCTCACCTGTATTGTGAGCTTGTCCCATACCTGTAACTCTAAAAGTCAGAAAGACACAGTTGGTTATACCAGAAAAGGAACATGGTTATCCCTTATTGTCATCACGTAACTTTATTGGAGGAAATAAACTAAATGCAAGTACAGTGGGCCCTTTGTATCTGCTAGGGCTTGGTTCCAGAACTCTCTGGATTCCAAAATCTGTGGATCCTCAAGTCCCATTAAATAGAGCGGATAGTAAAATGGTGCCCCTTATATAAAAGGGCAAAATCATGGTTTGCTATCCAGGATTTATATATTTTTTGAATATTTTTAAGCTGTGGATGCTTGAATCTGTGTATAAGGAATCAGTGGATATGGAGGGCTGACTGTAACTCACTGTGTGTCATGAGTTTCCTCCAAGCTCTGGATTTGGGCATCTTCTTCCCTGACTTCTTTAGTCTGTAGAAAATGGAAACTGGGTGGATCTGAACCAAACTGCTTCATTAGCAACAATAACAATAGGACACAGATCCAGACAGACATCAGGGCTCTGCTTATCAGCCAGGGCTCCTTTTCCTAGCTTGCATCCTAGGGCCAGCGACAAGGTGGCTAGATGTTGGAACTCATTGAGGTACTGACCAGTCAATAGATAAGTCCCTTGCCTTCATCCAAGGAGGCTTTTCAGCCCCAAAGGTGGTCAGTGCCACTAGGATACACCCAAACGTCAATGTGGAAACCAACAAGCTTACCCTGCTTAACCCCGGAAATGATTTTGGCTCAAAGCCCAGAATTTCACACAAGGGATAATGTATAAAAGAATGAGAACAACAATGAGGATTGGCAGTGGGGGTACTGAAAACCCTATATGAAAGTTAACAGGGATGCACATAGGTAAATTTCTTCCTCTCCCCCCAAGAAGCAGCTACTGAGCTAAATCCAAATAAGTAGGAAAACGAATACATGTGGGAAGAGAGGGTAAGGGAAGCCTGTCTCAGCACTGAGACCAGGCAACGTCGCAGGCTCAGCAAACACTAGCTGGATAGACCACAGGAGGAAACCAACTCTCAGGCAAAATGCCCGTGGACCAACTGGCACTGTACTGTAGCTTAATTCTTTAAGAAGGAACCATTTCTGTCTCTGTGTAGAGCGCAGAAAGCTTAGTCCAGCCTGGGAGAACCTAAAAGAAACATGACCCACTCTGATCTCTGAGATGTGGTGCCACGTCTGGACTATTTGAATGCCTAGATGAGAAAATAGCGGCGGCGGTGGCTCTTTGGCACTGGGAGAGTAGAGAGAATCAATGCTTCTTTTAGGTTCTCCGAGGATGCTCTTGCTTTTTGCCATTTTGCTCAGATAAGGGGATGATTCTATTTTTTTAAAAAAAAGACCTAATGCAGTATCTGAACTATTGCCATTACATCCCTTTTGACATGTGTGCATTTTCTTAACCTTGCCCATGCCTGGTTGCCTATCCCACACATTGCACAGCCAAAATTTACCCTGTTTCCCTTCTCATAAATCCAGCCTTTTGTGTGAGAACAAACAGTGATGCTTGCTGGGTTTTTGTAGGTCCTTTGGCATTGTTTTCCTTTGCTTCATCCTTTATAGGTTGCATGCCCCAACTTATCCATGGGTCATATCCACCTGTCTTCGACTTATGCAGTCGTCCCTCTGTATCCATGGCTTTTTTATCCACTGATTCAAACATCCATGACTTGAAAATATACCAAAAATATATAAATTCCCCAAAGCAAAATTTGATTTTTGCCATTTTATGTCAGGGACACCATTTTACTATCCATTGTATTTAATGGGACTTCAGCATTCATGGATTTTGGTATCCATTGTGGCTCCTGAAACAAAACCCTAGCTGATACCAAGGGACCACTGTACATGGGTCCAACCTATACATGAATATATACAGTATTTTTGCAGTGCTAGAGAACAAGAGAATAGGATCTGAGTGGAAAGTGACAGATCAATGCAGCAATCCCAAGCGCAGTTATTGTTGGAACATCAGTTTTTGGCATGATGTCTCACAGGACTGGATACTTAATCCAGATGAAAAGCCTCGGTGTAGATCAGATCGTTCTCTAGACAAACCTCATGTAGACAAGCCTTTAATCCAAATTAAAGTTGTTTTCACAAGCAGTGCCAAAAACATCTTGGGTTAGTCTGGGATACATTACTTGTGAATGCAAAATGGGATAGACAGCGGAAAGAGAACCAGCCATAAACTGAATGTACATTCCAGCCAATGTAGTTTTCGACTCAAATTTCAGATCTGGGAAATGCAAATAGAAAAGGCAACGTAAGCATAATTTCAGAAAACAGCCACCTACATACCACTTCTTGTATTAATCAAATTTAAATTAAAACCCCTGAAAATCTCATTGTAGGCAGACGCTTAAAACTAGTTTCCAGTCCAGGGAAGTATCATATGTGCACTAAAGGTTATCATGATACCAAATTTGTATAAAATTAAAATTCCCAGTATAAGTGCTCTGTAATGTTTTGTGTGTCTGTGAAATGTTAATATAAGGTGAATTGCTACGGCTAGAAAGATAATAACGTCGGATACGTTTTGGTCGTTTTGTAGTGATTTAAAAAAACAAACCTTGAGAAGATCTGTAATATTTTAAATGTAATTTTTGTACATATCGTTCGCGTCTTTGTGCCCATCGAGAGAGAACTCTGCCTCTGTGTAAACTGTAATGTCTTTTGTTCTTTCCCCCGCTTTTTTAATTTGGATCTTGTATTTTTCCCTTGAAATGGAGGGTTACATTAAAAAAAATACATCAGAGTTCCTAGTAATGCCTGGTCTGTGATGCTTTCTCTGGCTGCTTGGATTTATTTTTCCCTTGGTACTCTTCAAACAAAAGAAAATGAAGTACATAAAAGCCCTGGAAGATGTTCAGCTAGATAATTCTTTGTCTACCGAAAGCGTCCGAAACAGCAGTGCTCAAATGAGCTTGAATAATTTAACAAGCCCTGGAATGTGTGGAAACTAAAAACAGAGCCAGGCTATTGATTTTGGCACCTGAGGCAGAAAATCCCAAGGAGGTTCATGCGCACACACAAACGCACGCATATAATAATTGACCACTGGCCACCATTGAATGGTTCCCAGAATCCATGGCCTGAGGCTAAACTAGATGCGAAGGGACAGCTATTTGGATTTGGTCTGTGCATAAAGCATGGTGAACGAAGGGCCCGTTTTTGTGCCTTGTGAATGAAATGTGGAGAGAGAAAGAGACAGGAGCACTGTGAAACTGAAACCTGTGGCTTCGAACATGGTCTTTCTTTAGTCCAAGATACTTCTAATATCTGAGCAGAAGTATGAGAGATTTGTGAAGTCGCAAGGCTTTAATGGCCGGCATCCATAGTTTTTTGTGGGGTTTGGGGGCTATGTGGCCATGTTCTAGAAGAGTTTATTCCTGACGTTTCGCCAGCATCTGTGGCTCTGGCATTTTCAGAGAATTAATGAATGAATTTCTCTGAAGATGCCAGCCACAGATTGCAGGCGAAACGTCAGGAATAAACTCTTCTAGAACATGGCCACAGAGCCCGAAAAACCCACACAAAACTATGTGAGAGAATTGTTTGAAACACAACATGCGGAAAGGTACAAGAAGTTGTAGATTTGCTCCTTTCAGTGTGTGGGTTGTGTGCCTTCAAGTCTTTTCCAGGTTTTCCAAGTTATGGACTTGGACGTTATCATCTCCAAGTTATGGAGACCCTATCACAAGCTTTTCTTAGCCACTGTCTTCCTCTGAGGCTGAGTCTCAGAGGCCACCATGGAGCCCTGGTGGCGCAGTGGTTAAATGCCTGTACTGTAGCCATTCACTCAAAACCACAAGGTTGCGAGTTCAAGACCAGCAAAAGGGCCCAAGCTCGACTCAGGCTTGCATCCTCCCGAGGAGGGAGCTAAAATGAGTACCCAGACTGTTGGGGGCAAATTAGCTTACTTGCTAATTAGCTTACTTGCTGTTCACCGCTATGATCTTTGGAATAGCGGTATATAAATAAAAACAACAACAACCATAAGTTTGAGGAGGCCTTTAAAAAAGGTTATGCATAAGGCCAGTTCAAGAAATTTTGCTTCTTGAAATGAAACAGAAGATGGCATCCCCTCCTATTCCTCATACAGTAGTTGATGCAGAATTCAAAAACATAGTTGTGTTAGTTTGTAAAATCCGTATGTCAAGGATTTTGTAGCACCTTTGTGACTAACTGAAAGAAAAAAGTTGGTAGCATGAGGTTTCATAGACATATCTACTTATTTTGATATGGGCTATAGAACAGTTTCAATGCTGCGCAATTATTGTGCTATGATTCCCTTTAACTGCCCTGACAACAATCCCAAAGTTTGCAGTTGAGAAAGGAGCGTATCCAGCATGGCATAGTGGTTTGAGCATTGGGCTATGACTCTGGAAACCAGGGTTCGATTCCCACTTGGTCATGAACCCATTGGTTGGCATTCGGCAAGTCGCACCCTCTCAGCCTCAGAGGATGGCAGTGTCAAGCCCACTGTGAAGAAACTTGCCAAGAGAACCCCATGAGAGGCTCAATGTAGGGTTGCCATAAGTTGGAAAAGACGTGAAGGCACACAACACACAATAATTTAGAACTCAGCTGGAGCGACTTAGCACCTCACCAAACTGAATAGGACATTGCCATGGCAGTTAAAGTGGAATCACGATGCTCTAGTTTTGTACTGGGAAAGAGCACCTTCCAAAGTCTGCAGGCTAACTTAGGGGGCACATTATCCATAGCTCTTCCCTCCCATACTGGGCCCCAGTATTCAATGCTCCATTTGGTGCCTGCTTCCTGGCTCCTTGAACAAGTGAAATAATGCAGCAGTGGAGAGGTCCAGTTTGTGTCACATGAATAACACATGTGCTAGTGGGATGTTTACAGGAAAACAAAGCCTGGCCTAGAATCATAGAGTGCAAAGAGACCCCAAGAGCCATCCAATCCAACCCCCTTTTGCCATGCAGGAACACACAATGAAAGCACGCCCGACAGATGGCCATCCAGCCTCTAAAAGCTTCCAAAGAAGGAGGCTCCACCACTTTCCAAGGCAGCATGTCCCACCATCGAACAGCTCTTATGTTAGAAAACTCTTCCTAACATGGTGCCATCTTGTGATTTTATCATACAGGCAAGAAAAGTGGAATTTTAACAGGACAAAAGCATCTTTGGCTGGTTCTTATCACACAATGTCGCATCCGTTCTGCAGCCACCTTGCGTTCCATTTGTCACTGAAGTGCACCTTTTCACTGATGGGCAAAACCCATCAATAGGCTCTCAATCTTTTTCTTATTCCTTGACCGCCTTTGTGCGATAGGTCTCTTCTGCTACAGTTCCACTTCTCAGGAAATCATGTGGTGTGAGTGAGTGTGATTCTGCTCCTTTTTCTCTGTCGTCTTCCCACTTGCCACAATATTGGCTGCCAACACCTTCCCAAAGCCAGCTGCTATGTGCACATTCACACAGCAGCCAGTTTCGTTGGATGGTTGGCAACTGCAATCACTCCTCCCCCCTCTTCCTCCTGAAAGTGGTGTTTGGCAACGTGGAAAACAGATCACACAACCATGGGTTGCCAAAGCACTATTGTGGGGGAAAGTATGATAAGAAATGATGCCAAACTGGTATGCTTCCATTCTTAAACTAGTATGATTGTGGTGGGACAGCAAGCTGGTATGCTAAAGTCCTTAAGCCAAACTCTGGCCCGCCAGATGTTTTGGACTTCAACTCCTAGAATCCTAAACCATTAGCCAAGGTGGCTGAGGCTTCTGGGAGCTGAAGTCCAAAACAACTGGAGGGCCAGAGTTTGGACCTCACTGCCCTAAGCTATCTGACATGCAGGACTGGCAATTCCCTCCTCAATAAGGCTGGGGCACCATATTTGTGCCCATTGGCTACCATTGTTTCTTTCTTTTGCAGATCCTCCAGGGAAAGACCACCAATGGCTTGGGGTGGGACTGGCACTGGACCAAGGAGCACCACTTTTAAGGAGCCATGTCCTAGTGAACTGCTAGGGTTGAGCTTAATCCTTGCCATGCATCTCAACTCATCCAGCCGCCGGTGTTGCCATGGACCTGAGGAAGACGCGTGTGGGAAGGGAGGAAAGAAGGTGCCAACTTCCTGAGAGGGGTGCATTTCTCAAATAGCATTGGCGGAGGAGAGGCGGGCAGGAGAGGAAAGTCCCCCAGGCTCCCACCCGGGAGGCTGTCAGACCTGATTTCTGTCATGCGCTTCAAACCACAAGGCCCCATTGTAGTAGCTTGTTCAACATGATTTTCCCAGCCAAACACAGAGCTCTGGCATTGGAGTTTACATGCTCCCAAATTCCCATCCAGCCTTTGTCTTTCGGTCCCCCTGCCTCCTTTATCGCCCCTAATGAATTCATCCCTTTATTTGCACTTCTCCCCTTCGCAGCAGTCGAAAATTTCCCAGAAATTTTTGCATTAGTCAAAAATTTGAGCAGAAGGAGTCAGGCAAAGGGAGGGGTGTGCAAAAGGGCTGTGAGTATATCCTTTATACCCTTTGAGATTCCTTTCTATGGAGAGGCAGATAGCCCACCTCCTAGAAGGACAACAAGGCAAGTGGCTAGTGAGCGGCCATTCTCCAAAGGGGTCTTGGCGTCCCCCACATCTTGCAAAGGAAGAAATCCTTCCTGCCCCTTTCCCGGATGACTCACTTCCTTGGCCATCCATTTTCTTTCTCCACTGGGGCTATGGAGGTTTTTCACACGCAAGAGCCTGGTTCTCCTTAGCCCAACATGTTCATCTCATGGATGTCGTCCACCAAGAGGACCCTTGTCAAGCATTGCAGAAATTTGGCACCGTCCTCTCTAGCAGAGCTCAGGAAAGTTATATTTTTCGACAGATCCCAGAATTCCAGGGTACTGGGGAACTGTGGGAATATATATATATATATATATATTCGTGCCCTCCAACTATACCTGTTTGTCTCAGTTAACCTTCTGGCATCCCATTTTTCAGCTGCTTTTAAAATGCCCCTGTTTCTCTCTTCTCCTCCCACTTTCCTACTTTGTCCTCAACCTGCTTCAACAGTTGGCCACATCCGCACTGCAGGAATATTCCGCTTTGACATGGCTATAACTGCCACATCTCAGTGCTGTGAAACCCTGGGGTTTCTAATTTGTTGTGGCACCAGAGCTCTCTTGGCAGAAGTGGCTAAACATCTCACAAAACTACAAACCCCAGGATTTCGTAGCCTTGAACCATGGCAGTGCCAATTTGGATTATTTCTGCACTGCGGATGCAGCTTTAGTTTAGCACAGCTACTTCTGCACTTTAAACTCATTTGGCAGTTGAAGCAGACTGAAGACAAAGGAGGAAAGCAGGAGAGAGAAACCGGGACATTTTAAAAGCAACTTGAAAAGTGGGATGGTAGAAGGTGAACTGGGATTTTCTCTGCCAAATCAGGACAGTTTGACGGGAGGATGTTGCTTCTATGGCTTCATTCCCACTACCTTTTAAACTGGATTGAAAATCAGTTTGAACTGGTTCAAATGACCCTGGTTCCCACTTGAACCGAATCGCTGAAGCAATTCAGAGGGGGGAGGGCATGCGCTAGACCCATTTAACCTGCGTCTTTTCAATGCTGATTTTTTCCACATCTTTTTGGATAAATCGATTCCGCGCAAGTGTGAACCAGATGCGGATCGAAATCAATTTCAGTTTTCCCTTCAGCCGACTGGAGCGGGTCCATTTTCAATCGAGGCAAATGTAGTGCGAACCACGCTCCACTGTCGAATCGGTCCATGGATTCAGATTGCAAAGTGATTTATTTGTAAATGGGAACGGGGCCTATACCATCTTTAGGTAAGTCTGCCAAGAGGATTCTCGGATTCAGAAGAAGGCAGACAAGTAGACATTTTCCAAAGCCTTCAGAATCCCTGGCAACAAAGTCCATGTGTTTAGCTATACCACCCAGCTCTGGCATTCACACACATACTTTTGCTGCTTGGAATCGTACCATGGAGAAAGGACTACATTTGTGTGTGTGTTTGTGTGTGTGTGAAGGGCGCCTGTATTACATTAGAAACCGAGAGAGGAAAAAGCCTGGGAACAGAGTGGGGAGAAAAGCAGGGGAAGGGGGGAATGGGATAAGGAAAGAGGTGGCAAGACAAAGCAGTTAATGAAACAACAGAGATTTTGGCTTTCCTCTCCCATCTTTAATGCATTCCTCGTATTTAAATTATTGCATTTAATACTCTGCACATCCGGTGGGGTTTCAGCCTGGGAGAAGGGGAAAAAATAGATCTTGTTTTGATTTAACGTGGGCTTTTTTGGCCAAATCAGATAGCCTTTTCTGCCAAAGAGAAACATTTATTCTTCTCTTTCCCCAATGTCATTTTTGTTCCTTGTTGTTTTGGCTGCCCTCTGCCCTCTTGTCAGAATCAGCCTCCTCCTCCCACTTCCCCACATCTCTGTCATTCCAGAGCAATGTTTGGGTGCTGGCCAAAATCGCAGGGCTATAGAAAAGCTCATTTGGGGAAAAGGGCCAATCAAGTCTGCAGAAAGAATGGCGAAGGGAAGGTAGGCTGGAGACGTCAAACCGAAATCAAGGCAGCTCAACCAGAGGTATAGAAAGAAACACCAATTGTATTCTGATTTCTAACAAACAAATTTTTGTTTGTGACTTCTAGTGCATGCATTTTTGTATGCATTTCTCCTAATGTGTATAGTTTCTATATCAAAAGCGGGTGGAAAAGGAGTGCAGCAACACCTTTAAGACCAATTGGTTTCATCCCTCCCATCATTTTATAGATGCAAACCGGGACATATGGCCAAGCAACATCAAAACCATGTCCAAGCCAGGAATTGAACCCTGGTTTCTACAATTGTATTCCGATGCTCAAGCCACTACGCCACATTGGTTCTCTTAAGCAGAATATACTGGTTTGATTGTTTGTCACAAGGACAATTGTCTGAACTTTGTCACTTTGGCACATTCAGCAAACCAGTATCAAAAGCAAAATGGGCACCTCAGCAGGGGCATCCATATTAATATTTCCTCTGCAGGATGAAAAACAAGTGTATTAACCACAGGCACAATGCTGGAGAGAGAGAGAGGATGTGAAAAAGAAAAGCAGTGTGCAGAGTGATGAATGGTCTGTTTCCATAAACAGGGTTTCGGTTTTAAGTGGCCAAGCCAGCTGTGGCCATTTCACCGGCCAAAATAAACAGGCTGTCATGCATCTCTCTCCTTGCGCTTGGCACTTCCACATGAAACTATGTTGGCCATTTGCTTCCATGGAGATGCTGCAAAGCACCTCGAAGATGGTGCTGGGCATAAGCATTGGGTACAGTGGGTTAGCAGAATTTGAGTTGTTCTTCATTGACAGGTCAGAAACAGTAGGTTTAAAAAGCCGAAATGTAGGGAAACGTACCAATGGCAACTTAGTCCATCCCTTCCCTGGGTTCCCATTTGGCTAAGTGGAAACCATACGGCTTAGCATGGAAAATATGTGATTGTGACTGTAGTCCAAAATAGTTGCCCTCCAGTGCCATTTTTCGCCTCTCCGACATGGACATGGCAGGACAAGAACCATCCTTCAGAAGAGGCCATGTGTGTTGTAGGAACTGATTTTTTCCTTCTTTTTTCAATCCAAAAAGCTCTAAAAATAAATAAATAAATAAATAAATAAATAAATAATTCTGGAGCTCCGCTAGCCATTTCTCAAGAATGTCATAAAAAGCCCAGCGAGCTCAATAGAGTGGACTCTATTTTGCACTCGAGAGCTTTTGGACTAACTGTGACGGGGGGAAAAGAAAACTTGTGATGGGTGGTTTTCCTCCCCAAAGCCCTGGAAAAAAAAATCCCCAAAGGACCCAGGCGCACACACACACAAATATATAGCAAAGAATGTGCGGCTTGTCGGTGAATTCTCAAGCGAGGCCCAAGGGCTCCTTCTCACACACGATTAGTGTGTTTACCCTTGTAACACGGGCAAAGCCACACAATGGGAGCCTCCGGGGAGACATTTCCCGCCATTTCCCTCCTTTTTTCGGTGGCCTTTCATTCCCTCTTGCAACCCCAACCATATGTACCCCCCTTTCCCCTGGGAGATAAAAGACCGAATTTGTGAATCGGTCCCTTTACAAAGGCCAGAATCACAAAGGCTAAGGGGGAACTCGGTCTTCAATGCTCCACATCCCTGAAAAGGGCTTTGGCGGTGCAGATGATTCCCTCTCCCTTCGCCATTGTGAGAGCACTGGGTCTGTGGAGGATGGGCACCCCAGTGCTGTGAGGAGCTTATCTGAAATAAAACAGCAGCTGGGGGATTGCATAGAGCTGGCAGGCAGAGCTAATGGCAAAAAATCTCTCCCCGGCCTCTTCCCCAAGGGCCCCGGCCCTTGAACTCCAAGAACTTTGGGTTGTGAAGTAATCCTTCCCAGCCAGCTCTGAACAAGAAAACGAGAGCTAGGCCTCCCACACAATGCAACAGAGAATAGCAGGTGTTTCGAGGGCATAGGTTACTGCAGACCCTCTCATGCGTCCGTAGGAACATCGGGTTTTATGCCACATGAAAGTGCACTGTCAGGGAAGGCTTCGCTTTGAGCATCTTCATATGTAGCCTAGACTGTTGTAATGGTGCAAAATTGTATATTAGTTTTAGTTCTCTTTATCATGCGGGGAAAATCGGGGGTTTAAACGAGCATTATCCAGTGATAGTCACGCGATCGCGTTAAAGATTTTCACACACCGTGGCGAATAAAGATGGCTTATCCTGGGAATAACCAGGGAATAACCAGCAACAATTCATTCACAGGATTTCCCCAACCAGCAACAAATCATTTATGGGATTCATGGGAAATGGACAGATATAGGATGGGTGACACCTGGCTGAATCTGGGAGTCCAAGTAGACCACAAATTGAACATGAGTCAACAGTGCGATGTGTGGCAGCTAACAAGGCCTATGTGATTTTAGGCTGCATCAATAGAAGTATGGTGTCTAGATCAAGGGAAGTAATAGTGCCACTATATTCTGCTCTGGTCAGGCCCCACCTGGAATATTGTGTCCAGTTCTGGGCACCACAATTCAAAAAGGACATTGAGAAACTGGAGCCATGTGTCCAAAGAGGGTGACTAAAATGGTGAAGGGTCTGGAAACCATGCCCTATGAGGAACGACTCAGGGAACTGGGGATGTTTAGCCTGGAGAAAAGAAGGTTAAGAGGTGATATGATAGCCTTGTTTAAGTGTTTGAAGGGATGTCATATTGAGGAGGGAGCAAGCTTGTTTTCTGCTGCTCTGGAGACTAGGACCCAGAGCAATGGATGCAAGCTCCAGGAAAAGAGGTTCCAGCTCAACATTAGGAGGAACTTCCTGACAGTAAGGGCTGTCCGACAGTGGAACAAACTCCCTCGGAGTGTGATGGCGTCGAGGTCTTTAAACAGAGGCTGGATGGCCATCTGTCAATGGGGATGCTTTGATTGAGATTTCCTGCATGGCAGAATGGGGTTGAACTGGATGGCCTTTGCAGTCTCTTCCAACTCTAGGAGTCTATGTGAATGATTTGTTGCTGGTTATTCCCTAGTTATTCCCGGTATAAGTCATCTTTTTTCCCCCTTGGGATAAGTCATCTTTAATCACAATGTGTGTGAAAATCTTCACCGCAATTGCACAAATATCGCTGGATAATGCCCATTTAAACCCCTGATTATTTCCACATGTGATAAAGTCCTTCTTTACATTTCTTTCTTTTATAAAAATAGTAATTTTTATTAAGTTTTAATATCAGTTGAGCCTCTCCTATCCAGAATTTATTGCTGTTGTGTACCTTCCAGTTGTTTCCAGTTTACGGCAAACCTATCATGAGTTTTTCTTGGCAAGTTTCTTCAGAAGGGATTTTCATTGCCAACCTCCGAGGCCGAGAAAATGTTACTTGCCTAAGGTCATCCGTGGTCGAGCCAGGATTCGAACCTTGGTCGATGGGGTATGCATCCTTGTAAAGAAAACAACAAGGTGAACTCCTTGGCAGTGGGTTGTACATGTAGAGCAATAGATCCAGCAAGAAATCAATAGTATTGAATCAGTCATTTCAGTTTCCAAACTGGAAGTCTTCAGCATTGCAGAGACAGAGATGCACAGGGTTGGCCTGTAAATGCAGATCAGTTTTTCTGAACAGAGTGTGCAATGCCTACACTTCCAAACACAAACACAAACCTTACGTTATAACCATCTCATCTCCCCCACATTTCTCCTTGTGATCTGTTTGGGCCCCCTTTGCTTTTCCAGTGGTGGTGAAACTGACAGCTGGGCACAGAAAGACTTACCCGTGCATAGTGACAATTCTTTACCATTCACTGACTATTACAACCTCTGAGAAAAAGACTTAAGATTTGCAAGGGGAGCGGGGAGAGGGGGGATGGCAGAGAATGGATACAAGCTGCCTTTTGATGGCTTCCTATTAAAAACCTCTCATTAGCACAGAACCAGCTCTCTGGGATGACTTGCGGCTCCCCGAAACACACAGACTGGAGTCCATTTCAATTTCACTTGCCATTATTTGCTCTCCCAGCAAGCTCCTTATCTTTAAACAACAGCGGTCGAAGAAGTTTGCCAGGATCTTGTCGCACCTTTGAAGTGGTAGCATGCGCTTTCATAGATGTAACCACCTGCATATGAGGAAGTAGGCTCAAGTCTATGAAAGCTCATGCTATCATCTTCTTTCTTCATCTGGCTGCATCTGCACTGCAGGAATATCCAGGTTGGCACCACTTTAACGTCCACCTCAATGCTTAGTGTTAGGGAATTGTAGTTTGTTGCAGCACCGGCGCTCTCTGAAAGAGAAGGCTCAGTGTCTCACAAAACTACAGTTACTGGGATTCCATAGCACTGAAACTACAGCAATAAAGTGGCATCACCTGGATATTTCTGCAGCGAGGATGCCAGCCTTTTAGGAGTTATCACATTGAGCTAATTTCCGCATTAAAGAGGATTAAAGCACATTTAAAGTATCCTGCTGCAAATAAAGCGAAATGACAGATTGTGCCAAGTCGGCAAAACCCTAGTTTGATTCACATGCTTGTAATGAAGCAGGCAGAAAGAAAACCAACCCCCAAATTCGCAGCAACCAGCTCTCTTTACTCAGTCAGCCCACTGCTCTCCTGGTTTTTATCATGGATCGGAGCATAAACGGCTTGAAAAGTCTAAATTCCCCAACGCAAATGTTGTTTTTGCCATTATATATGGGACACCATTTTGCTTGCCACCATTATATGCATGCCTCTGATTTTGCATATCAAACCCCACGGGATACGGAAGGGAAGAATCAAAATACTTGAACATAGTCTTTGAAAAGAAAGGGGTGGCTTCTTTATTTGCTAGAATGCGCCGGAGCTTTTTGTCAATTCTGCCCCTATTATTTAACCAAGGAGAACCGTTCCAACCAGGGAAACCTACAATTGAGAAGTGAGTGGAGTGCACTTAGGACACTTGGGAGAAATAAATCACCCAGACAGATGGCGACCAACAGAGCTGCATTGAGTTCACAGGGTCCCCATAAGTTGAAGAGGACTTCGTGGCTCGAACGCCGCAAGGTTATGACCTTAAAAAAATCCCTATGGTTCTTAATTGGGTCTTTTCCAGAGCAAACATATGCATAAGCAAATTGCATACCCCCAATGTCAATATGACAATCCCAGTTAATCCCCTGTTGTCCCACTTTCGCAGCTTCATTTAAACGTTCCCAGTTTCTATCTCTTCCTCTTCCCGCTGTTCCCCCTTTGTCCTCAGATTACTTGCATTGCTGCAAACTGGAGTCAAGGTGCAAAAGTAGTTTGCACTCAACTAACTAAGCACGAGGAGATGGCTTCTCGCCCTTCCCAGTAGGCTCCACACAAAAGCAAAACCGCTGCACCTATCCTAGCTTATGTGTGGTTCCTTGTTGCCATTTGATCTCATTCTGACTTTTTGGGTCCCACTTGCCCAGGTTTTCTTGACAAAAACGTTGGAGGCTGTGATGTTGTTCTATTGATCTCTAACATACTGTTGCTATTTAAAAAAGGACAGCGCAGGCCAAGACAGAATGTGTTTGTTTCTTTTTTTCTGGTAGTGGTAACCCAATCCGCTGTAGGATTTTTTCATGTGTTCTAAAAAAGAAGTGTACTGGAACCAGCACTGGCAGAAGTTCCAGGAATTTTGATTAGCGGAGTAATAGTAATGCCTACTTCTCCCCCTTCTATCCCAATCGTCCTTCTTTCGAGCTTAGCTGATGGTGTTACTTGGTGTTAACCTCCATCAAGTCAACCTTCGACTTATGGCGACCAAGTCACCCTTTATCAATAGCCCTCTCAGGTACTTGCAAAACCAGGTAGTTCTTGATGAATCTTCCATCTGTAATGTGGTCTTCCTCTTTTCCTACTGTCTTTTACCATGCCAAGCAATATTGTCTTTTCTAGTATGTGATCTCTCTCTGTTCATATTAATGAATGAACTAGGATATGGAAAATTTGAACTTTTTCAATGCCTTCATCATCTTCTTAAAGTCGGTAAATCATGGTGGTCTTATTTTGTTTTTGATGTTCCGCTGTAACCGGACATAGCCAGGATTTTAGGAAGGGGGGTCCAGACTAAGTGCCACCCTTAATGGGGCTTGGGCACGTGGGCAGCCAGCACATCCATTCATTTTTTCTAATGGAAGAAGGGTCCGGACCCCAAGAAACCCCCCCCCCGCTATGTCTCTGGCCGTAAATCTGCCTTTGCACTTTCTTCTTGATTTTCTTCAGTCATTGGCCCGCAACAGATCAGCAAGAAATGCTGGCATGAGAGCAGAGTGGGGCGTGGCGGCTGTCTGCCCAACCATCCCCCACATGGCGTCATGGTACATCATGCAGGCGCACCCCACCGCATGGCGGGGTGTTGTCCACCACTCATCTTTGGCGCAAGGTTATAGACGCCTGTGCGCAAAGAGCTGTGGAAGAGCCACAGTGGCGGTGGTATAGGTTCCCTTTCCACATGGCAAAAGAAGCCCACTTTTGCGGCTTCTTTTTGTGCCATGGACCTGCCGGATTGGGGGCATAGCATGCGATTGCCATGTCCCAAATCAGTGCTTCCAGGGGCGGCAGAGAGCCTCCTCTTAGGGGCAGTCTATCCAGCCCATTGTTCCAAAACTACACACACTACTTTCTGCATCGTAGTACCAGCGTTGTAGTTAAAGCACCTTACAGCAAAACTTTGCGGTTAGGTGCCATCAAACTGAGTTTTCTGGGAAAATTACTTCAGAGTCCCTGTTCAACACCAGGAGATTATCAATTCGGTTATAAAACAGGAGAAAACACAGAATGATCCCGTCACTATAACACGTTGTGCGAAGATTTTCACCAACGTGTCACACCTCCTGAGTTTTTAAACAGATTTGAATCGTTGGTAGAGTGACTAACCGATGCAATAGACTGAACAGATCCAGGATAAAAACACTGCATATCAGAAAGAGTCTGAATGCATTTGCATCATCGACTCCATCTTTATTTGAATGCTTAACGTGTGCACAACTGAACTCTCAGAGATGCGCATTGATGCAGTTCCAGTGTAAATAACAACAGAATGAATGAGTGAGATGATTCACATCATTGAGCTAAAAAAAAACCACATGTGAATGACCCCTAGCCCATCCGTCAACAATGGGGTTTCCTCTCCTTCTTTTGCCCTCCGTCTTTCCTCATTATTGTCTTTTCCAGTGCTCATGCTTTCTCATTATGTGGCCAAAGTACAACGGCCTTAGGTTTGATCATGTTGTTTTCCAAGGAGAATTCAGGCTTGATCTGTTCAAGGGTCCAGTGTATGCTTAGTCTGCACACTTATTCAGACATTGCACTGGACGTGCAACAGGAGAGGTGCGAGCAGAGTATGTGCAATTGCAGTCATGGTATAACATGTGTCGATGTCTTTTCTTTCTCCTGCAATCATCTCATTTCCTTTTCCTTCCTCCACCTTTGTCTCTCTGTATTTTCTCCTCTGATTCCTCCCTTATACCCGATTTTCTGCTTGCTATTAGGATAATGGCTGCACCGCCAGGGAGAACCATAAAAATGGAAAAGTCACCATGGCCGACTGATTTGGATAGGCCCCAGCCTCCAGATTGTTTACATTAGTGTAACCCTTGGTCACGGGTTCTCAACCTCAGGATATCACTGTACCAGAGGCATGCCTTCGAGTGGTGTATAATAATTGTAACATGTACTCGATTCTTTTAGGTGCTCCTGCCGAAATGGTTTTACGTGTCTTTTGGAATCTCCTAAACGCTGAGCTTGGAGAAGATACGTTATTGAACTGCAGCTCCCAGAACCCCCACCGTGCGGTTTATGAATTCTGGGAGCCGTGGTCTACAGATGTTCTAAATTCTGTATGTGTTGGCGGCATCTTTTGTTAAACATTGGGCATGATGTTCCCCGGAGCCTGGCTAGGTAACCTCAGCAGTGAGACAGTTAGACACCATTGTGAAGTCGAGGCTTTCATGGCCGGCATCCATGTTTTTTGTGGGTTTTTGGACTATGTGGCCATGTTCTAGCAGAGTTTCTTCCTGACGTTTTCCAGCATCTGTGGCTGGCATCTTCAGAGAATCAGCCAGTGCAAAGCCACAGATGCTGGCGAAACATCAGGAAGAAACTCTGCTAGAACATGGCCCCATAGCCCGAAAAACCCACAAAAAACTATAGAACACCCATTCTTTCTAGAAATGAAATGTATTCCAATATTTTTTTCCACTAATTCCTGACCCAGACAACACAGGAGGGGGAAATTAAGCAGAAATGCCCCCATCTTAAGTGTCGGGAATAGAACTCAGAACCACTGTTGCCCTGTGGGTTAGGTACCACTCCCCCTTCCTCTTACTGTTTATCAGGACCCGTTCCTAAGTGTGTTAACATTTCATAACAACTCAGCAGAAGGACAGTATTTATAAATAGCCAGCCTCCCATAGAATTAAAATACACAATGGGACTGGGGGTGATGAGATCCATATGTTTCCTTATCTGGATTTTTGTAAATTGTTATGTTCCATACTACCTCTTCTCCCCCTCACTTGCCCTTGGGTTAGTTTACATTTTCTAGTGTTTGCACTCCTGTTGTGCATTGTCTAGATTACCGTAACTGGTGTAAGTGTGTCTGTGAGTGAGATCAGGACGAACGGGGAGGCTGATTCCAAGAGAGAAACCAATATTCGGTTCCCACAAGCAAAGGAAAATAAATAAAGCAAAACCCCATTCTCTTTTGGCAGCATCTCCTTTTTCAACTCAGCTTGTCTTTTACTACCATTTAAATGGAATGGGTGGGGATGCTGGGTGTCCTAGCGATCTCAGGCTGAGAAAAGCAGGGAATAGGCAACAGAGTTTTTGAAAGCGCTGAGAGCGTAGGGAGGTAAAACGCATTTGGACTGTGGTGGGCACACAGTTTCTCATGAACCTGGAGTGGAGATGAAAGCTCCACACAGGTGTTGTTCATTAACACCTTTTTTCGTACGAGGTTGTAAACAGCTTTTTGGGGGTCCCCAATTAAAACTGGTGTTAATTGCATGAATTATTCACATATTTGTGTTGTTGTTCTTAAATGCAGCCACAGGGGATGGGGAGGTGAAACGTCTACTCCTTCTCCCCCTGCCGCAGTTTCAAGAAAAATCACCTCTTGGAGGGAGCGGGGCCTGTAGCATATCTAGTTATTTGATACCTGGTGCAAATACTTTTCAATAGCCCCGTCTCTCTTCAACAGCCTTTTCTGAGTCAGGCAGAAGTGCTGCCTGGACAGCAAAGGGAGGTGACTTGCTTTCCCACCAAGTCAGTAGATCTTCCGGACCCCAGGCAGTGCCTTCTGCTGCTGGGGATGGTCTGGTTCTGCTGCTTGGCAGTCTTTTTCCCATTTGGCCAGCAGCCCTGCCAGGCCCACAAAGCTAAAGGGTGGCAGCAGCACCCCATCTCTACCAGAAGTGGGGTGGCCAGGTGGCGTCTTGGGACAGACAGGAATGAACACTGAGTGTTCACCCGTCTTTGAGCGGTCACCCAGTGCAGCCCACACTCCCCACACTCCCCTAGTGACCCCCTTGGAAAGAGAGTTGCACAGAGGATGCAAATACCCTGTTTTCCCCAAAATAAGACTTACTCCATGAAATAAGCCATAGCAGGGTTTCTAAGCACTTGCGCAATATAAGCCATACCCCCAAAATAAGACATAGTGATAGGCCTGGTGTGGAACGGAAGGGAGCGGAAAGATTGGGGCCAATGGTTCTAAAGGAAATGGAGTCACAAGAAACACTGGTGTTTAGCAGGGGAAGCCCACAGTCTTGTTCAGTGCCATCTCACACCAGTTGGCAGAAACGTTTTTGCCAATAGTCTAAAAAATTTGATCAGGAGGGCTTTAATCTGAGTTATGTAGGGGACTTCAGCTCCCAGAATTCCTGACGGTTGGCCAAGCTGGCTGGGGCTTCTGGGAGCTGAACTCCAAAACACCCAGAGGACCCAAGTTTGGGAATCACTGGCCAATGCCAGCACTATAAAGCAGTATAGAAATGTAAATGCTATTGCTATTGGTGTGTGCTTGCACAGGCTAAGGGTTCCCAGAAGTTGCATTCCAGTGATAAGTGAGGTCAAAGGCAAAGGAATGGGACCAAACATGCCAACATACTTTATCTTAAAGCTCCTACAGCTTGCTCCATCCTCAATGTGACATCCCTTCAAATACCTAAACAGGGCCATCATATCACCTCTTAACCATCTCTTCTCCAGGCTAAACATCCCCAGCTCCCTAAGCCTCCCCTCATAAGCCATGGTTTCCAGACCCGTCGTCCTTTTGGTCACCCTCCTCTGGACACGCTTCAGCTTCTTGACATCCTTTTTGAAATAAATTAGAAGCGGTTGTTCAAATGGGGGGGGAGGGGGTTGTACAAAATCTGAAACCCACCCAAGCAATGGTGTGAGAGGGAAAGGGGCATGGCCACGAGAGACACTTCAGGATGGCCAGACGTGGACCTTGGAGGTCCAGATTTGGACCCAGAGTGATGGATGAGGTCCTTTCCAGCTCTGGCGCTTTCAAAACAGCCATCCTCTCCCATCCTAAGAGAGCTGGGTTTGTGTTTCTGCTGGGATGGGAGGGGGTGGTGACCCTTATGAGACCCCATTCCCCTCTTCAGGCCTCCCATCGTAGCCAAGGGTTCCCATGGGGAAAGCACTAGGGGGCCCGGATCTCATAGCCTCTACTGTTGGGGGAATGCGGAAAGGGGGAGTCGAAAAGCGGGGATGGAGATCTGGGAGTTAGGAAGGAAAGAGACAGATAAGATGTGGCAGAAACTGTCACTGGAAGGCCACAAAGAAGAAGCCTGTCTTTTTCTTTTCTTTCCCTTTTAAATGCTCCTTTCCCTCTAATTGACTCATTGTTGTGTCTCTCCTTTCCAGCCTCCAAATGCTGGGTGGGCACTTGGTCGCCACAATGGAGAGGAGGCTGAGCTGGCTAGTGAGCCCACTCTCTGGCCTCCACCATGACTGCGCATCCAGCCTCTCTCTGCCTTCGCCACCATCCCCCTTCTCTCCTCTGCCTGGCTCCCCACTGTCTTCCCACACACTGGAACTTTCCCACAGCCTTAGCCTCATTCCCAAGCCTGTTTTTATTAAGAGGGGAAACTAAGCTGGGCATCTGAATGGTAACACGGTGTGGACGGCCGCAACAGGTGGTGCCGGGGTTTTTTCAGATGCAGTGGGGAGAAAGGAACAAGCACATACAGAGATCAACCCAGGCAAAGCGGGTGGGGAGGGTGCATGCATGTATGTGTGTGCAGCAAGGAGAAACAGCAGTGACAAGGTGGAGATGGTGGTGCAAGGGAATTTCACGTTTCTCACAAGTGGAGGGAGGAAGAGGAGCCAACTGAGCACCAGTTTACTCCATGTTGTTGCTGTTGTTAGCCTTCAAGTCATTTCCGACCTATGTCAATTCTTAAGGTGAACCTATCGTGGGATTTTCTCGGCACAATTTGTTCAGAGGAGCAAAGATGCCAGCCGCAAATGCTGGCGAAACGTCAGGAATAAACTCTTCTCGAACATGGCCGCACAGCCCGAAAAACCCACAAAAAAATTCAGAGATGCCAGCCACAGATGTTAGTCAAATGTCAGGAACAAACTAAGTAACTAGAGAGCCAGTGGTTTAGACCAATGGGTTTGAATCCATGTTCAGCCATGGAAACCTACTGGGTGACCTTGGGCAAGTTACATTCTCTCAGCCTCAGAGCATGGCAATGGCATGCTCTCAGCCTTCTCTCAGGCTCAGAGCATTCTCTCAGCCTCAGAGCATGGCAATGGCAAACCCCTTCTGAAGAAGCTTGCCAAGAAAACCCCATGACAGGTTCACTTTAGGGCTGCCATAAGTTGGAAACGACTGGAAGACACACAACAACAACAACAGCTCGTGTAGCTAGTTATTTTCAGAGCTAGTAGAGTAACCACAAGCCTGAAAAGTGCCTTCCATTTGGTGGAGAAAGTCACATCCCCAAGGCAGTCCCCATCCCCACTTTTGGAATCTGTTTCAAATAAAAGAGCAAAGCTAGCATGGCACTTTAAAGTTTTACAATGCAAAACTGTGTGTGTATATAAGGGAACATTTTCTTTTTTTTTTCTTTTTAAAGAATGCTGTAAAACCAAGTCGATTTCCTTTGGAGGCACTGGGAGAAGTGGGAAAGGGAAAACGGGTGGAGGATTTGGGCCTGAAAAGAGGCGAGGGAAGGAGGGAAACGTTCAAATAAAAATAATTAAAAAGGCAGAAGAGCAGCGGCAGCAGCTGAGGAATGTTAATGCTGTGCAGCCTTCATTTCCACACTCGCTGTCCCATTCACCACACCAGCAGTTTCCCAGCAGATTTGCTTATAAGCCATGCATTCCTTGCGCGCCCAAAGAAGTGACGCTTTCCATCGCAAAGCTCGGATCAGCGCTCTGTGCGAAAACCATCCCCAGACGGAGCAATTTTCAGCCACAATACCTGTCCTATCTCCTCCCCGTCTCCCGTGATTTTGCTGTTTTGCAGACATTTCAAATTGCTTTTCTGTGTTCCATGTAAACTCGTCTTTAACTTGACCTCATGTATAAGTCGAGGGCAGGTTTTGGGGTCGAATAATTGTGGACTTTGATATGACCTGTGGATAAGTCAAGGGTAAAGCCTAAGGGCACACAACGACAGATGTAAAAGATGAAGCAAAGAAAAATGATGCCAATAGAGCTTGCAAAATTCTTGCAGGCAATAATGTTTGTGCTCACCTTAAGGGCTGGATCAATGAGAAATTAAAGGGAGTTGTTCCTTCTTTTTGGTGCTCCAAGGAAGAACTGAACTCTCATCTTTCACCAGGGAATAGTTCCCTTGTTTGTAAGAGTTAAAATATAGTACTTACACTGTTGTTGTTGTTGTTGTTGTTGCATGCCTTGACGCTGTTTCCAACTTACGGCAACTCTAAGGGTTTTCTTGGCAAATTTATTCAGAGAGGAAGTACCATTGCCATTCTTTGATGCTGAGAGAGTGTGACTTGCCCAAGGTCACCCAGTTAGTTTACATGGCTGAGCCGGGATTTGAACTCTGGTCCAGTGTTCAAACCACTATGCCACACTGGCTCTCGGGTCACTTACATCAACACATGGATAAGTTGACCCAGTTTTTTTGGATCCCTTTTTGACTAACATTTCTATACTTATACATGAGTATATATAGTAAATAATCAGCTTCTGAAATGATATTTTGGTGTGTTCATAGAATCATAGAGTTGGAAGAGACCGCAAGGGCCATCCAGACAGTCCAACCCCATTCTGCCATGCAGGAAATCTAAATCAAAGCATCCCAGACAGATCCATCACATTAGAGTGGCTCTAAATCTCAGTTTGGAAGTGTCTGCATCAATCCAGCCAAGAAAACTTTATGAGTGGGATGTCATAAGTTGAAATCGACTTGAAAGCACATAGCAAGAAGTAATGGTCCCTCTCTGTAGTAAATGTGGAGGATAAGAGTGTCAGTGGCTACTAGTCATGCTGGTTACACAGAATTATAAAATTCCATGTGTGTCTCCAGCTAAATAGAGAGTCAGCGTGGCATAGTGGTTTGAGTGTTGGACTTTGACTCCGAAGACCAGGGTTCGATTCCCTGCTCAGCCATGAAACCCACTGGGAGACCTTGGGCAAGTCACACTCTCTCAGTCTCAGGGGAAGGCAATGACAATCCTCCTCTGAACAAATCTTGCCATGAAATCCTCATGATAGATTAGCCTTAGGGTTGTCATAAATCAGAAATGACTTGCAGGCACACAACAACAAGCAACATCTGCAGCTACGTGGAGAACTGGAGACGTCACACCACTAAACTTTGTGCTCAGTCTTTCCCTCTCCGGGCCAAGTTATTATAAACATCCAGAGGTCTCTGGAAAGCTAAAATCCTGCTGATCATCTCTTTTGAAGGAACAGTGTGGGACCGGATTCGGTCCCCTCTATTCTGCCTTCCTCTGCCAAACAATTGATCAGAGAGGGTTTATAACATGGCAGCATTTGGAGGCATGTAGCCCCAGCTGCTCCACACATGCTCTGTGGAATCGGGACAATGGTCTGGTGATGAAAGCCATGGGGGGCGGGAATGAAGCTGCGTGATTAAGAGAAAGATTGGGAACAGATTTGCCCTGCTTGAAATATCCATAACATGTCAGTGATAGAATACAGCTTGGGGGAAATGCTGAAATTATCATGGCGGTGGCTGAGGGCATAGTACCTGATCTCCCTCCCTTTACACTGGTCCCCCGGGTTACGAAATACCCAGGTTACGAAATTTTCGGGATACGAAAAAATCCCATAGGGATTTATTGTTTCGGCTTACGAAGGTTTTTTCGGGTTACGAAAAAACCCCGGCGCTGTTTTAAATGGAGCCGCGGCGCAGCCGCGGCTTTTTCCCCATTAGCGCCTATGGGCTGTTCGGCTTACGAAGTATCCCGGGTTACGAAAGCGGCGGCGGAACGAATTAATTTCGTAACCCGGGGTACCAGTGTACTTTTTGAGTGGCCCAACTTTCTTGGATACTAGAGGGGTGCAAGGAGTATGGGTTGCACTGGGTGACACACTAAGGAGAGGGGTGATACCATGGCCGCAATACAATTGCCTTTTGGGCAGAAATGGGTGGTGGTGTTCATCCACATCCCTTTAAAACCCTATGGTAGAATTCAGAGATACAGCCGTATTAGTCAGTAGTCACTGTGTAGACAGATCTCGTAGCACCTTTGAGACTCACTGAAAGAAAGAAGTTGGTAGCGTGAGCTTTTGTAGACTTAAGCCAACTTCCTCGGATACATTTGGAGATCTGTATATCTAAGGATGTTCGATTCCCCGCTCGGCCATTAAACCCACTGGGTGACTTTAGGCACGCCACACTATTTCTTTCAGTTAGTCTCAAGGGTGCTGCAAGAGCTCTCTGCATACAGGAATTGCAATTTGTGAGTAACGCTGGTGCAAAAATCGTGACTAAGGATTCTGTATAGTGTAGTGTGGGAGAAGGGCGATGGAAGGCGATGGAGGGATGGCACCATGAGTTTCTGCACCAACCCTAGTGATGCCATTGCTCCAAAGCGTGATGCCATGTTGCCTTATTTATACAGATGATATGCTCCAGAGAGCTTGGCCTCTATCCCTGCCACTCCTTGGACCCTGTGTTTATTTGCACTGCGTGCACTTTTGAGGACTGTTGGTTTAAAGAGGTGACAGACAGGCTTCACGCTGAGTCTGTTTGTTTAATGGCATGTTGGATGATGGATGGTCCCCTTCCTCTGAAGTTATCTGCCCTGAAGGATCACATTTCCCTCCTGTGCCTAATGTCTGACGCCATAAGCTGCCATTCGGGAGGGAGCCATCCTTTATCCTCCTCTTCTCTCTTGGAGCATCACTTCTGATCTCCCCTCTTGATTCTCACAACGTGTATGTTGTGGATCTAAAATGGGATGGGGAAAAGTCTAGCCTTGCCTGGAGCTCAGAGGCAGGGAAGCAGGGATTTGTTTTGTGCCTTCAAGTCGTCCTCAACTTATAGCAACCCTAAGGCAACATGATCATGGGGTTTTCTTGGCATGTTTCATCAGAAGGGGTTTGCCATTGTCATCTTCTGAGGCTGAGAGAGTATGCGTTGCTTAAAGTCACCCAGCGGGCGGCTGAGTGGGCTTTCATGGCTGACTGGGGATTTGAACCTTGGTTTCCAGAGTCATATACTGTCCAATGCTCCAACCACTATACCATGCTGGCTGTCATAAAAATCAAAGTGCTCACCCAAATGTCTTAATGCAAAGGTGGGGAATCAGTTTCCACCTGAGGGCCAAAGTCATTTTCAGAGAAGTTTTGAGGAGGTGATGCATTAGTGTTGGTTGGGTCTAAAGTAGGGTTGCCAGGGTGAAAACAGGAGAGGGCTCCTAGGCCTTCGTTTCTTGAATGTCCTACATTTCACGGTGCCTTGTCCTCCTCTGCCATTAGGACATCTGTCACCCTGAACATATATAAAAATATATATATGTATATATGTATAGCTGTTTATGTACATATGTGATAAAGACTAAAGGATCATGTGTTAAAAATTATGGCTGTGTATATACATATGGAGTAAGAATAAAGGATCATGCAATAAAACTATGTGTGTTGATATATATATGTGTGTGTGTGATAAATAATAAAAGATATATATAGAGAGAGAGGGAGGGAGAGAGAGAGACTATATTCCACACACACATATATCTATAGATATAGATGTGTGTGTGTATGTGTATCCCTATATATAGATATAGATATCTGTGAGTGTGGAGATATCTATCTATCTATCTATCTATCTATCTATCTATCTATCTATCTATCTATCTATCTATCTATCTATCTATCTATCTATCTATCTATCTATCTCATGCAATAAAACTAAGTATGGCTGTTTATATACACATATGATAAATATATATATACACACACATGATCCCACAACAAACTTCAACTCCAAGAATTCAATAGCCTTGAGCTAGAAAAAGACTTAAAGCGGTGCCAAAGCGGGCTATTTCTCCAGTGTGGACGCAGCCTCATTTGCTCTTTATTGCTTTCTTAGAGGCGGAACTGAAGGCGCAGAGGGCCTTGTTTCCAGACGGAGCGCTTTTAACGACGGACATTTTGTGAGAGGAGCTCTGGAGGTAAAGGGGGGCTATATAGGCCTCAATGGAGATGGAGGAGGAGGAAGGGGGGAATAAAGGAGAGCATGTCTTGAGGCTGAGAGAGTGTGACCAGGGCCAAGAAGGGCTTCCATGGCAGAGCAGGGATTGGTCTCCAGGCTCATGGTCTCTCCAGACTCAAACCACTATCATTTGGGTTTAAAGTAGGAAGGAAGGGAAGGGAAGAAAGAAAGAGGAAGGGGAAGGAAAGGAAAGAAGGAGGGAAGGGATGAATGAAAGAAAGAAAGAGGGAAGGAAGGAAGGAAGGGAAATGAAAGTAAAGGAGAAAAGGAAGAAAGAAAAAGAAAGGGGAAGGGAAAGGAAACGAAGGAAAGAGGAAGGAGGGAAGGAATGAAAGGAAGAAAGAGGAAAGGAAGGAAGGGAAATGAAAGCAAAGGAGAAGGGAAAGAAAGAGAGAAAAAGAAAGACAGAAAGGGAAGGAGGGAAAGAAGGAAGAAAAGAAAGGGAAAGGAAAGGAAGGGAATTGAAAGCAAAGAAGAAAGGAAAGAGGGAAGGAAGGAAAGCAAAGCAAAAGAGAAAGGAAAGAAGGAAGAAAAGGAATGGAAAGGAAAGGAAGGAAAAGAGGAAAGATAAGGGAAAAGAAAGGAATGAAGAAAGACAGCCAGACAGATAGACAGCTCTAGTCGTCCTCAGCAGCCAGGATGCAAGTCTGTTTCTGGCTTTAGAAACCTTCCTGTTTCTTGAGCCGAGTCAAAAGCAAAGTTGGCAGAGTGAAAACTGGAGAGAGCTCCTGTCACCTTTAATGCTTGGCTACAATAATAGCAAGAGAGTCGGGGAGATGGAATGGTTTGAGTGTTGGATTATGACTATAGATCAGGGTTCGATTCCTGTCTCGAGCATCAAAACCCATTGGGTGACCTTGGGTGAGTCACACAGTCTCAGCCTCAGAGATGGCAGTGGCACACCTCCTCTGAACAAATCTTGCCAAGGAAACCCAGAGACAGGTTCGCATCAGAAATGATGGAGAGCAACAAACCACAAATAAAGGTGTATAGTGCAGTTAAACTATGTATGGCTGTCTATATACATCTGTGATAAAGAATAAAGGATTGTGCAATAAAACTGTATGCCTGTTTATATATATATGTGATAAAGGCTAAAGGACCATACAATAAAACTATGTATGGTTTTTTGTGGGTTTTTCAAACTATGTGGCCATGTTCTATAAGCCTGAAAAACCCACCAAAAACTATGGATGTGGGCCATGAAAGCCTTCGACTTCAAACTATGTATGGCTGTTTATATACATATGTGATAAACTGACATAACACATTTGGTTTAGTATGCATCAAGTGAAAAGTTGCTGAAGTTTAGAAGAAACCACTGTGTAATATGCAGAAATTCAACAGAGTTAATACACAGAAGGGCATACTTCCCAACTGTTGAAAATGAATCCTTGTCAAACAGCAGTTCACAATGGTGTCAAACTGCATTAATTCCGCGGTGTAGATGCATCCTTTGCCCATAAGGAAAGGGAACACACACGGAGACACAGAGTCCTTGTCTCTCCTTAAAACAACCTGATTGTTTATGACTGGGGAGAGAAATAAGGACACCGGATAAGTAACATTGAAATCTTAAATCCATTTATCTGAGGGTAAGCCCTACTGAGATGAATGAGAGCGGGCAAGATTGCACCGCAAGTTGTTTTATAGCAGCCTCTGAACTCTAGGATATTTGTTGCACTGTTTGGGTTTGTGAGATTAGATATGAGAGAGAGCCGATAAAGACCTGGGAGAGCAAGTCAACAAACCAAATTCATCTTTGTATCTGTTTAACTACAGAAGGGAAGTAATGCCATTTATCTCCCCACAAGTATAAAATGTGTCACATTTGTAGATAGTACATTTCAAACCTTGAGGTGAGGTTATTAATCTTTTTAAGAACTGCACCCAAATGAGACTCTAATGGAGAAAGAGTGAGGGAGGAAGGCCAGATAATGGCAGATTTTTAGGAGGCATGAAAGGGGAAATTAGAGGTTTCCTTTGGGGGGAAGCTAGTGTTTGCGTTGGGACGAAGTCTCATTTCATTTGTTTTTCTTATCGCTTGTCGCCCATTGATTTGCAAATTGTTTTGCTTTGGCAGACATGGATCCTGAGGATGCAGAAGAACTGGCAGCTGAGCTGCATGGAAAAACAGTGGATGGCTGGGGCCTCTTTCAGATTGCGGCGGGCACAGGTTTGACTGCCTATGTTGTGTGGGCAGGGATTCTCATGCCAGGATTCCGCAAAGTACCTTTAAGGTTACAGGTAAGGGACAAGTTCTCAGGAGTTTTAAAGGAAGAATGGCACAGTTAATAGGCATGTAAATGATACAATCAAATTTCAAAGAGAACCCCATGATAGGGTCTCCATAAGTCTGAAATGAGTTGAAGGCACACAATAACATCAACAATCAAAGCTAACTCACACAATCAGAATGACAGCCATCATATTGAAGAATTTCACCTGATCTTCAATGTTTGATTTTAGCTTTTTTGTTTGATGACTTATATGTGTGAGCTAAAGCCTTGGCAGATGATATACCAAAGAAAGAATGTTCATATCTCTTCACATCATCCCACATACGAAGCTTGTGTTAGATTCATTATGTATCACAGAGATTTTTATCCCTCCCATATTAGAATAGACAGATGCCTAAGACAAACCATGGTTTATTGTGAAACCCATATGTTGCCAGTGTATTAACTCTAACTGGTAGTGCCATAGCCCTTCTCAACTCAGGACTGGCCTTTTTCTCTCATCTAGGTGCCTTATGTTCCAGCAAGTGTCAAGCAAGTGGAGAATGTCATGTCGCTGCTGAAAGGACGCTCAGGGAAACTGGTTGATTTGGGGTCAGGAGATGGCAGAATTGTAAGTACTGTACCAGGAAAAAACCAGCACCCATCTCAAATATGGTAATCGAAATAACAGAGCGACAGAAGAACAATATGAAGTGCCAACAAAAATCCCAATGGTTGATATTTTTGAATGCAGCACATTGAACAATGTATCACTTTGTAGGTATGTACTTAAAATACCAACAGGCAACTGTCCTATAGGACTGTATTCCTATAACTATACAAACATAGTTTTTAATATATTTTTATATATTGTTTTTATTGCTATGTATGTATTTTGATGTTGAAATTTTAATTTGTATGCCGCTTTGATCATTGCAGAAAAGCGGGATAAAAATAAAATTTATTATTAGTAGTAGTAGTAGTAGTAGTAATACAGTTTATCTTAAGATAGCCCAAAAGGAACACAGGTACTTCCCTCTCTTTCACAAATATTTTCTCACTCACTGACTCCTTGTTTCAGTTAAGTTTTTGGGAAGAAGAGGAAGGTACCCATGTGTTTTGAGCTTCCAGGATTTCACAGTTGGCATGGGCAGTGGCTGAGGAACCTTAGAACTAGAGTAATTTCCTAAGGTTGGTGCTAGGGTGGAAGGGAAATTACATAGGTAGTGCTGGTTTCATCTGAGTAGAGTGGGAACGGCTATGTTGTACCCAGGCAGACCAATAGGTTCAGCAAAGACCTTTCTCTGACCAAAATCCTGGACAGCTACTGCCTTTCTGAGCAGGTAATACCCATCATAAGGCAGGGACGTACCCAGGATTTTGGGAAGGGGTAGGTCCAGACTAAGTGCCACCATTATAATGGGGCTTGGGTGCGGCGGCGCAGCAACACACACCATTCATTTTATCTAACGGAAGGGGAGATCCAGACCCCAAGAACCCCCCCCCCCCCCCCGCTACGTCCCTGCATAAGGACAGCTACCTGCAAGATGTTTGCTGATGTTTTTAGGCAGTAAAAATCCACTTGGTAAATAAACACTGGCTCTCCTTCCAGGTACTAGAAGGCTATAAGCAAGGCTTCAGGCCAGCCATTGGTTATGAACTCAATCCATGGCTTATCCGACTATCCAGCTATCACGCCTGGAAGGCTGGGTGCTACGGAAAGGTTTCTTACCATCGAGAAGATCTTTGGAAGGTGAGACAGAAACTCTTGTAAAGTAAAGTTTTGTGTATGCCAACAAGACACAGAAACACCCTGGCATTGGAACAATAAAGATTTATGTGGCACTTTTTAAGATTGTTGTTGTAGCTTTGATGGGCTGTAATCCACTTCCTCGGGTGCATAAAGTATAATCTTCAGGGATATTATACAGTGCTTGGTTGTAGATTTAGATCAGAAAATTAGCACTTAATATTATTACATTTTGTATTTCTTCATATTAATATTGTTAATTATATGTTCCATCATAGTATATAGATTATTGTTGTCTGTCTTCAAGTTGTTTCCGATTTATGGCAGCCCTAAGACGAACCTACCATAGGGTTTTCTTGACAAGTTTCATTCATATTTAAACTTCATTCCAGGACAGTTTTATCAATTTTTTCTCAAGAGACTTGCTGATATTTTTTCTTTCACAGCCCACATATTGGAAACGCATATTTAACTGGATACATTAGGGACTGAAGGAGGCTTCTACCTATGAAGTTAGCTACTGTGTCACTCAGTTTGGGATGCTCCACAATGTATCCTCCAGATACATTGGACTATAGTTCCCAGAATTCCAGAGTGCTTATAGTCCAACACATCTGGATGGCAAGGTTGAGTTGACTTGTCTGTTCCAGCTGGCACCTGTTGTCTTGGAGCTTGTCTACATCGCTGATAAATTCTGAATTACTCCGAGGCTCACTGTGTGCTGTTTATTGTTATGCAGGCTCAAAATCCCAACTCAAATCTGGGCTGTTTTCAAAATGTCTGGACCTGATTTAGGGTCTTCACCCCTTGCTCTGCATTGAAAAGACTTACCTTTTGCTCCGAGTTTTCCAGAAAACCTGGAACAAAATGTGGCGACAATGGATGGCTGCCTTCCAACCGGGTTCCATTTCTGCTGAGTTGTTCACTCAGATCAGAATGAGGCTGTGCACCTTGTTGTGACCTGACTTGTGTTTCCAATGGTGGTAACAGCCAGCTCACAGGGACCTCATAGGAAGGCAGCCAGAATACTCCAGAGGCAGCCTGGAGCATTCTGGCAAAGGTAAATGAGCCCTTGAATAGGAAGCAGAGAACGACTTTCAGTTGAAGCTGGTAGGGACTGAACTTGACCAGACTAACCAGTTATCCTATTTGTGTCTTCCCCATCCCCTTTTTAAAGGTGAATCTCTCAGACTGTAAGAATGTAACCGTATTTCTGGCTCCCAGTGTGGTAAGTACAATCTTTGTGCATAGACTAACAGTGAAAGCGAAAGTAGAGTGCTGAAGATGCGCATCACTTGATTGATATATTTTTTTTAAATATGAGAATGATCAAATGTGTTAGAAATGGAGGCTGCATTTTAAATCAATACAAGGGCAGTGTGAATGGCAATAGGGGTAAAAATGCCACAGAGTGATTTGATCGGGGTAAATGTAGTGGGAACTTTGATTTGGTTTCACATTCCGGAGGAGATCTGAATCTCCTCAATATAAAACCATGGGTGTGAATGAGCCCATTGAAATCAGAAATGCAATGGCATGGACAACCCTGCCTTCATTGATATGAGAAATGCACATCCTCAGTTGCACAGCTTCTGTCCTTTCCTTTCCAGCTGCTACTTCTAGAGAGAAAGTTGCTCATGGAACTTCCAGAAGATGCTCGCGTAGTTGCTGGCCGTTTCCCTCTCCCCAGCTGGATCCCCACCACGACGGACGGGGAAGGTGTGAACCAAGCCTGGGCCTATGATATCAAGACTATACGGGAAACTGAGCAGGACAAATCAGAGGGAAGCCCGGTATAAGAACTAACCAGCATGGAAACGTATGTTTGCAAAGAAACCTGCTGGTATTTATGGATGTCTGGAAAGTAGGCTGTGCCTCTTTTCCATTGCTGGACCTTTTAGAGTCCAAATTGGGAGGAAGCAGGGAGGAGATATGAGATATTTTGAGAAGCAATCCTATGAGCCAGAATGCTGTCAGTTACAGAAATGTGACCATTCCTGTTACTAAATGCTCTCTGGTTCTCTCGAGTGGCCATTTCAGGTGTTGCAGCTTGGACAAAATGCAAAAGATATTACAAAGAAAACCTCTGTACTGTACAGCACAAGGTAGCCACCCATGTGCTCCTTCTTGTCACTCTTGTTTAGACCAAGCCAAGCACATGCACCCATTGATGAGTAACAGTCAGACAAGGTGTTCCTGTTCCCCTGGCAAGTAGTGAATTACAACCATGGCCATTACAAGTTCTAGCTCCCTGCTGCAACAAGTAGGGAGTTGCAGCAGGGAGTTAACTTCCTAGCTCTAAAAGAATTCCCTACGACCATTGAAAATATGTGGGCAGAAAACCATTCGTCTTGTTCAGGGTACATGTTCTGTTTATTTGTAATGAACTTTCACAATACGTTATATTTTACTGAGTGTTTGTGATACTAAGGGCAACATCTATTAAGTTCTGGTTCTCACTGAGTTGATCGGTTGTGACAGAAGGAAAGAGGAAAAAAGAATTCCTGAATTGTACACTAGATTCTGATGTGTTTTACTAATGTGGTGCAGCTGCAGATTCTGCAGTCATTGCTTTTGGGATCACTTCTAAAAGCCACAGCACCAAACCCTGTATTGGAGCCTGTATAAGGAAACTTGCCAGCCATAAGATGAGCACAGTATGGATGCTTAAATGAGAAATAAGCTGCTTGCATTTGGATGCAAGATATTGCATGGTGTCATGTATCTAGAATCTGCAATTTGAGTTCTAATTCAGTTAATTTATCTGATCCTAACTTATCTCGATAGTTTATTAGGAGAATATAGTGGGGAGGGGAAACAACCTTTTGCATTGCTCTGAGTGAATGCCATGGAGAAAGAAACAGGGAAATAAAGAACAAAAAGAGTGGTTGAAAGACCTCTTTGAACTACTTGTTTCTGGGAATCCTCTCTGAGAGATAGAGGTAAATCATGTATTGCAGTCCAGTTGCTGCTTGGGCCAAGATACCAGTCCTTTTGAGGATGCTACAAGAACACTCGGCTCATGATTCATGGTGTGGAGACTATGTTTCCTTGCTGATATTCCTCTTGGTTTTTGAAGTCACTGGGGCATTGGAAGCTCCAGCACTAAACACCCGGAGGCCATCTGTTCCTAGGAGTTTCCTCAGCCTCAAGATCTCTTCCTTGTATCTGCATTACAAGCATAACAAAAGCAGCATCAGCCCAACACTGCAGTACTCAGAAATGCCCAAGGTTCTCAGGATCTGTAGAGCTTGAAAAATTGCAAGTGCTTCAAACATCTAGTTAAGAGCTGGGAATGATGTGGCCCTCCAGATGTTCTTTGGAAGCCAACAGTGGCTCCAGTGATGGTCTAGGACACTGGGGGTCTTGGGCTGAAATCTCCACTCAGATATAAAAACCTGCTGGGTGGCCTTAGACAAGTCACACTCTCTCAGCCTCAGAGGACAGCCTTGGCAAAGCTCCTCTGAGTAAATGTTGTGAGGAAGACCATATGTCAGAGTTGACTCAAAGGCGGCAACAAGAACAACCAGATGTTACTGATCTGCAATGCTCATTGTTCATCACCATTGGCTGGGGATGCTGGAATGTGCAGTCCTGCAGCATCTGCAGGTCCATACAGTTCATACCCCTGGTTTAGTGGATATTGAAGTGGAGTTTGGAATTGAAGGCTGTCTTTGCAAAGAGAAAGCTTTTATTGCAGTGAAATGCCTACTTGACAGGAGATGAAAAATCAAGTCTGCTAACCTGGGTCCTCATGGATTCCCTCAACAAAGGACTGGGGAGTACTGTGGTTCTGACCTGTCTTGGCAGGATTATTGTAAATATCATAACTGGAAAATGTTAAATACTCAAAAGCAATAGATAAATGTCTAAGAATAATGTACACCAGGCAACCAGTAGCCAATCCAAACTTCATTCTCACCTCCCCAGATGCTTATCGACATAGTCCTGCAATTCGGCAACCTGCTCTTCTGCCACTGTGGCTCGTGCCAACAGCTGGCTCCTCTCCTTTTCCAAATCTTCCTGTTGTGAAAAGGCAAGAAGAGTTTGGTTGACTGGCTGGTTGGTACTGAAAGCCTTTTTGATGCTTGTGGACCTTCAGAGTGGCTCATAAATGTTAGAGGTCAATATAGCATAACATGGCTATTGAGCAAGCACAGCAGCAAAACTGCTCCATCATATCCAGCAGCTTCCTTCAATCTGGTGCCTTCCAGATGTGTTGGACTACAGCTCCCATTACCACCAGCTAGTATAGTCAATGGGCATGTTGGCTGATGGCAGGTGTAGTACATCACATAAGGAGGATGCTGGATTGGAGAAAGGGGCTGAGATAAAGAAATGTCAGAAAGATTGCAAATGGTGAAGGCCCAATGTCAAGACTCAATGGGTGCATCTGCACTGCAGAATTAATACAGTTTGATCCCACTTTAGCAGCCACGGCTGAATGCTGTGCAATCCTGGGATTTGTAAGCTATTTAGCCTTCTCTGTCAGAGAACTCTGATGCCACAAATCCCAGTACAGTGGTGCCTCGGGATACGAAATGATCGGGTTACGAAATTTCCGGGATACGAAAAAGTTGGATTGGCAAAAACTGTTTCGGGTTACAAAATATTTTTCGGGTTACGAAATTCATTTCGGCGCGAAATTCAAATGCTGCAAAGTGCAGCTATAGGCTTTCCAGTGCTAACGGAAAAATGTTTCGGGTTACGAAATTTTCGGGTTACGAAAGGAATGGCGGAACGAATTAATTTCGTAACCCGAGGCACCACTGTATTCCATAGCATTGAGACATGGCAGTTAAAGTGGTCTCAAACTGTGTTATTTTTGAAGTTTGGCAGTTAAAGCAATGTCAAACTGCATTATTTCTGCAGTGCAGATGCAGCCATTTACTGACCAAGTAAAAAACCATCTGTGTAAAGGTTCAAGGTTTCCATCAGCCATGAAGCCTCTGTAGAACATCTTTATAATCCGGCACAGATTTGTATGGGAAAGGCAACCCTTAGGCCAGGAATAAAGCAAAACATGCTCTGCCTTGGAATGGCTCACCCCCTCATTCTTTGTGAAGTGCTGAAGGCTCGTTCCCATGACGTATAAAATCACAAATCGGGACAGCTATGCAAAAATGTAAGCAATACATTTGGAAAAAAATAATAATCCAGCATTTACTTGCAGCATGCAGCCATCCTCCTCACATGATGAGAAACTGCTGGGATTAACCAAGAATGTCTGAGGCTGGAAACTGGCCCCAGGAACCGCAAGTCGCTGGGTGACCTGTGCAACAAAGTGCATAACTGCAGCCTTTCAGCAAAGCATCAAGTCATGAAGCTGACCTATGTGGTGAAGCACCAAACTGCAAGTAGCAAAGGACTTTTCTTGGAGGTTATTAGATCCTGACTGGCCAGAAATGAGTATTAAGGCTGTAGAGAACCTAATGAGAGCAAGCATGATGTTTGCATGTGGTTTGTGTATCACTGTTGGAGATCAGGGTTTGAATTCTTGGTCAGCCATGAAAACATTTCTAAGGACTTTACCGCTCCAGACTCTTCTGATAAAATTGCATTCTTTTTTTTAAGGCTGCAGCATGAACTTTACTTCCATGCATAGACACCCTCCCCAGCAAACAAACAAAAATGGGACCGGATTAATATAAAATACGGAGCCTAATATCTTTGAGGTCATCAGCAATGCCATATTCGAGGAGGGTTTTACCTGGGTGGAGTGAGTGAATTCCCGCAGCTGCTTCCTGAGCTCAACCCAGCCTGCCTCATCCAAGGTGCTAAGGAATGAAAAGGAAGAGATTTGAACTGGGAAGAACCACAAGGTCATCACCAGCGCTGAGCTGGGACTGCAACTCCCATCATTCTTCGGTATTGGCTGTGCTGGATATATTAGATGAAAGCTGGAGACCAAAACGTTCTGGGGAGCTGCAACTGACTTCCCTTGCTTTACCACCTTTCCTTATTTCACCTGGCAACTCTAGCTGTAACCTATGGAATCTTGGGATTTGTAGTTTGGCAAGATACTTAGACTTCTGTATAGCAGTGGTTCTCAGGTTCTCAGTTGGTGGAATGGGACCCCCAGTGGATTATAGCAAAGATCATGAAAGGCTATGGAACGCTCTAAAAAACATGGGAGTGCCACCACATCTGATGGTCCTGATGAGGAATTAGTACATAGGACAAGAGGCTACTGTTAGGACAAAATATGGAGAAACAGAATGGTTCCCAGTTAACAAAGAGGTCAGGCAAGGCTGCATCCTTTCACCCTATCTGTTCAACTTGTACGCAGAAAATATTATATGAAGAGCAGGTTTGGACACAGAAGATAGGAGGAGTGAAGATAGGAAGAAGGAATACCAACAATCTAAGCTATGCAGAAGACCCCATTCTACTAGCAGAAAATATAGGCTTGGAACAACTACTATGGAAGATGAAGGAAGAAAGTGCAAAGGCAGGCTTAACAAAAACAATGATGACAGAGGATCTACACTAAATAGTAAAAGAGTTCCCTCACCTTGGATCAAACAGAGGTCCGAATGGGGATTGCAGTTTGAAGAAGGCTAGGAATGGGAATGGGAGCCATGAAAGAACTAGACAAAATTCTAAAGATATACAACTCAGCACAAAAGTTAGCATCATACAAGCCAGTGTATTCCCTATTGCCATGTACAGACATGAGAGCTGAACAGTGAAGAAGAAAATCAATTCATTTGGGATGTTCTGGAGGAAAGTGCTGAGGATAACATGAATGATGAAAAAGACAAATAGATGGGTCCTAGAGCAGAGCAAGCCTGAAATCTCCCTGGAAGCTCAGATGATTAAGTCGGGGCTGCCATACTTTGATCATATCATGAGAAGGATCGACTCATTGGAAGAGAAAGCCAGAGGGATGTAGAAAGAGAGGAAGACCACGTGCTAGATAGATGGACAGGTATGAATTTACAGGATCTAAGCAGAGCAGTTGAGGATAGGAAGTTTTGGAGATGTCTTATCCACAAGGTTGCCATGAGTCAGGATCAACATGAAGTTGGTTTACAACAACAACAAAGATGACAATCCCCACATGATCTGGGAGAATGGGGGTCATATTCCCAACACATCTCAGGTTGAGGGAGGCTGGCGTAGGTAGGAATGAGCCGCATCGAGTATTTTACATATGCATATCCAAATCTCTGAACAAATCTTGCCAAGAAAACCCCACGATAGGATCTTAGGGCTGCCATAAGTCAGAAACAATTTGAAGGCAACAACCACCACACTAAATGCTCTTAAAACTCATCAGAACTACCTTCCTGCAAAGACAATCAAATGAGCTACTATAAAACAATATTAGCCACCTCCATTATTGTACAAATGGAGTGTTCTCTGAAACAGCAGGCTTCACTGGTGAGAAATGTTGGTGAGATGATAAGGCCTTGGGCTGTCAATACTTGCATTTTTGAAAAAAGAAAGTGCTTGTATTGTACTTATGGGTAAATCCACTTATTTCACTGCGGTGGCTTAAGCCATGGGGATAGGTGATCTGATTGTGAGGAAATATGCAGGCAAGCCGTGGGAAAGTTTCCTCGTCTGTCCTGGGACTGCATAAGCAAAATATAGGTCACTTTTGATGTCCTGGGGAATTCTTCTGACTGTATAGAAAGGATGGTATGAACTGAGGAATGCATTGTGCTCCCTTTTGCATTCATAGGAGGAAGCTTTGAGGACTGCAGGCTTGCCCTCTAGTGGGCATGGGTTTTTTTATCCACAGATTCAACCATCCATGGCTTGAATTTTTTAAAATTCCAATAAGCAATTGGTTTGCATTCAGTTAATTTAGTGGGAAAAGAATCTGGCTCTTCCCAATGGGCTCAGGCAGAAGCAAACTGCTGCAGCCACTGCTACCTTGTATGCTTTCCCTCGTTAATAACTTTTACCATCTTAAGAACGATCTGGTGTTGCTTGGCCACATGTGTCCTAGTTTTCACCTGTGAAATGTTGGAAGGTATGGAAAGGACTAGCACATGAGACACAGAACATGTTTTGGATTGCTGTTCCTGACGTCACACACCAAGAAGTGGTACTCACTGTGGAGGTGATGTCTGAGGGCCAACATGTTCACTTAGCTTTACCTGCAAAGCAAGTTGAAAAGTACGAATTAAATTTTGATCCAAATGTCTACTTGAACGCTTGTCTTGTCATTACAACAGCAGACCAACTGCAGTGTTGGGAGATACACTACAGCCAAAAAGACTGCTGTGATCAAACAAAACCTTTCAAAACTAACTTTTGGGGAATGCATTGGGGGAAACGATGCTTGGGAGACAGCCTCGTCTTTTTTCATTTTAAATGTCCTCTCTCTCTCTCTCTCTCTCTCTCTCTCTTTCTCTCTCTATCTCTCTGTGTGTGTGTGTGTGTGTGAAGGATTCCAGCAGCGCCTTTGAGACTCGATTTATTACAGCATGAGCTTTTATGACTATCAATCCACTTCTTCAAATGCTGCATGGATTGATACCCATAAAAGCTCATGCTGAAATAAACCGGTTAGTCTGGTGCTGCTGGATACCTTCATCCCTCCCCTCGCACCCACTTTTCATTTGATGCTGAAAATTAACCTAGCTATGTCTTTGCAAACTCCCAAATGTGAAAAAATTGCAGGAATCCTACAATCCTGGATTTGGAAGAGACCCTAAGGGCAATCTAATCTAACTCCATTCTGCCATGCAGAAAGACACCATCAAAGCACTCCTGACTGATGGCCATCCAGCCTCTGCTTAAACACCCTCCAAAGACGTAGACTCCACCGCTCTCCAAGGCAGAGTATTCCACTGTCAAACAGCTCTTACTGTCAGGATGTTCTTAGTGCATCTTTTGGTTGCTCCCGGGATGGACTAAGTTCTTACCTTTTGCCACTCTACTGAGATGGGAAAGTTAAAATACAGTACTTACATTGACCCGTGGATAAGTTGATCCAGCTTTTGGGGGTCAATTTTTTGACTAACATTTCTAGACTTATACATGAGTATATACAGTAATTCTTGCCCATCTCTATTTGTTCTTGACCTCAAGTCCCCTGTGGCCTCATTTCTCTTTGACTATGGTGGTTCATCACCCCATTCTCTTTCCAAAGCTACATCCCAGAAGAAGGTGGGATGGATTCTTTCAGGTAACAGGTAGCATCCAACCAGCATCACCTTCATCTGCAGTTCTTGAAGCTGGCCTTCCAGGTTCGCTTTGTCTTCCCGCAGCTGGTTCAGCTCTTGAGAGGTGCTTGTCAACAGCTCGGCATCTGTGATGCTGAAATGGTGTTCTGCTGGACCAGGATCCATGTCATTGGTGCCCAGGGACCGAATCTGTTCCCGCTGCATCCTGCCACCAACAAATGGGATTACTGGTCAATCCTTAGGCTTGGAGAGAAATGGCTAAACTAATAAATCATTTACAATGCCCCTGAAATGTTTCATTCACCTGCCAAAATTGGCTACTGGCTAATGGAGAGTAGAATATTCTCAGTGAACAAACCTTGGCAAGAAAATCCCATAATAAGCCTTAGATTCATCATAATTCAGAAATGACTTGAAGGCACCCAACAGCAAGGAACCACAAGATGCTTCACATTCACATGTGTGGAGTGGTGTTTAGAAAGTACAATGTCATCTGTTGGGCTTTTGGTTGTAGGGGAGAGAATACAGGGTTAGCAGTGGTTCTCAAATTTTGTATTCTAGATGTTTTGGACTTCAGTGGCCAGAATTCCTGACTGTTGCCAAGTTGCCGAGGGCTTCAGGGAGTTGAAGTCCAAAACACCTGGAAGACCAAACTTTGGGAATTCTTGAGCTAGAGTATGAGAAAGCAAGTCCAATTTCATGGTTGGTGTTCTGGGGAGCGTAGCCTTCTGAGACATTTTCTACTCCTACCTGTATGCAACCAGTAGGCCCTCATGCCTTTTGACCAATTTCTGCATGCGTTTCTTATAGCCACGAGCGGCTCCAGCCAGCTGCTCTTCCCGAGACTTATAGGAAGCCCGGATGTCCTTCAGCATGCTGTCCACAAAGCGCTTCATGTGAGCGGGCTCTGAGGGGGCTTTGCCGGCCCCTGTTGCAGCAGAAGCTGATTTGCTGTCAATGTATTCCTTGAAAAACAGAAAGTTTGGGAAAGGCTGCATTATTTGTTGTGGTGGAACCTGATCTAATGCTCCAGGATCCTTTGCAGCTGGGGACCCCATAATGCTGCCAACAATCCCTCTTTCAAGCTTCTTGTTAACAAGAGAGAAATGGTCCTGGGGAGTGAAGGTTTGTAGATCTCATACCCACCAACGTATCACAGATGAAAACTGGGACCCGTGCAGCCAATCAATATGAGAGTCTGATCAAAATAGCAAGAAAAGACAAGCTAGGAGAAGCTGCAGCGGTTTGCTTTTGCCTGCGTCTACTGGGAAGGGCAACATTTCCTGTCCTTCCAATGAGTTGAGTGCAAACTGCTTTTGCATTTTGACCTCGGTTTGCACCAATTGAAGTTAGCTGAGGACAAAGTGGGGAAGTGGAAGGAAAGAGAAATTGAGCCATTATTAAAGCAGCTAAGAAAGTGGGATGACAAACGGACTGTCGCTGACAAATGAAGACACTTGGAGGGTAAGAGAGCTCCACCACCCAATCTGCCCCAAGGGATGGTAGTGTTTACTACCTCTTCTACCCTTATTTTCCAGCAGCAGAGCAAGCAAAATGGCTGGTCGCACATTGCTATTGCTGCCTTTGAGATGCTGGCCCCAACTGTGCCAGCTGGAACTCTGGTTGCCAGGTCAGGAATTTAAGCTCTGATCTGGGAGCAGGACCAGAACTCTGTATTCACCATCCACCAGATAGCTCAGCTGACCACCCAAAAGCAAGTGCTCACCGCAAGGTCTGTGATGTATTGAACAAGCCGGGACCGGTACTCTTCGTTGAGCTCCTTCAGTTGCAACTGCAGCTGGGAGTTCTCTGCTTCTACTTCTTGGAGCTGGCTTTGAGAGGAGAGCAGAACCTGTAATCCAAATAGAAAAGAAAAAGTTTACCTTGATTATCGGATAGTACTGGTCACCTGTTTTAGGAGATTGTTTAAAATGGGAAGGAGGAATGAACCCCTGGGGAGCCCTCCTTACCGCTGACTGCTCCGCCATTTTGTGCTGCGTGCTCCGAATCGCCTTCTTTGCTTCTTGAAGCTCCTTCCCCATAGTCACCCTGGACACACACAGAACATAAGCAATTCAAGACAGCATGATACGGGTTGAGTCTGCCTTATCTAGAATTCCAAAATCCGGACTTATTCCATAAACCAAAACTTTTTTTCATGGGTGGTTGAAACAGTGCCGCCTTTGCTTTCTGATGGTGCAATGTACACAGACTTTGTTTCATGCGCAAAATGATTTGAAATATTGTATAAAATTACCTTCCAGGTATGTGTATAAGGAATATATGAAAAATAAATAAAGGTAGGGAGTAACTATCATATCAGTTATTTCTTCTGTATGGCAGAGCGTTATAGCAGGAAGTGAGGGTGTTGCGTGGAAGGCATAATGGTACAACAGAAATTGGTTATTGGATGTAGGCCGGATTTGTAAAAGGTTCTAGCTCCTATGGTTTCAAGCAGAGTAAATGATACCTATATCCCAAATAACAGAGCAACAAGATATTAGGGACAAAACTCCTTGTATACATGCAAAATTATATTACAAACTTTGGCCTGTTACAGATGCGAAAATAAAGATGCTTCGAGTTTCTTTGGAGGTATGCTATTTAAATGATGCATGGGTCCTAAGAGTCCAGAGGTCGCGCCAAAGCCACACTCCATTCCTAAGCACTGGAGTGTATCTTTGGTACAGCTTCCGGATTCCTAGGACCCATGCATCATTTAAATAGCATACCTCCAAAGAGACCCAAAGCAGCTTTATTTTCGCAGTCTGTAACAGGCCTTAGATAGACATTTCAAGAACCCAACATTTTATGTATCTTATAATGTTATAATACAACTAGTTGCTGTTGCCGATTCTTGAAAGAGGCCTCACATATGCAGTCGGCATGAGATGTGTGGAAAGAATTTGGGGTTGTTGAAACATATATCTAAGTTGGTGACATACAAGGAGTTTTTGGTAGTGATATCTTATTGCTCTGTTATCTGGGATACTGCAATTGAGGTAGGTGCTTTTTTCTGGTAGATGATACCAATCCGTTTCATTTGCATGATCTCTTTTGGGCATGATCCAGGAATCTCATTGGGATGGTCTTCTGGATTTTGTTAACAAACCACACAAAAAGCCTGGGATCTAAGTTTCATGCCAGACAAATGTGTGTGACTGTATGTACACACACACAAACATATACAAGTGATGGAAGAGAAAATCTTTGGCTGCATCTGCACTGCAGAAATAACGCAGTCTGATGTTGTTTTAACTGCCATGGCTCAATGCTATGGAATGCTGGGATTTGTAGTTTTGTTAGCTATTTAGCCTCCTCTATCAAAGCACTGATGCCACAGCAAACTACAAATCTGAAGATTTCATAGCCCTGAGCCATGACAGTTAAAGCAGTGTCAAACTGCTTTAATTCTGCAGTGCAGATGAAGCCTTGGACTGCAATCCTCATCAAGCCTCACCATCGGCTGTGCTGGCCAGGGCTGCTGGGATCTGCAGTCCAACAACACCTGAAGGATCATATGACCCCAACTCTTGCTCTCAGGAAGGTAAATGGCCTTACACTCTTTCCTCTAATTTTTGTTGTTGAGAGTTGTACATTTCTTTCATCTTTTCAATCTCTCTGGCGAAATAATCTTGGTTTCCAAAGAGCTGGGAGAGAGAGAGGAAGAAAACAGAAGGTGTTTTGTCACATATTAAAAACACAGAGATCTTCCTTATGCTGGATCAAATGTTTTCTCTGTTTTATCATTTAAAAAAATTAAGTAGTCTATGTGCGATATCAAAAATCAGAATTTGGGCAATACGTTGATGAGTCAATAAAAATAAGATGACCATGGCTACATCCTTTTAAATCCCGGGATTTGTAGTGTGGCCAGAGAACTCACAGAGAAGCCTAATTTTTCTTTATCACAAAGAACCCAAATCCCTTGTGAAGCTACAAATCCCAGGGTTCCATATGAGTACTACAATACTAAAAGTACATACTTGGGCTTTACGCAACTCTTTGTATCTCATGCACCCAAATTTAAGCTCTAGCTTTGCTGATGCAAGGATTGCCGTGTAACTCATTGCTTCTGTTCCAAATCAACACAGCACTTATGCTTCAAAAAAAGGCAATGGAGATGAGTTTGGAACTACAAGTCCCAGGATTTAAAGGGATGAAACCAAGGTCATTGAAGTGTTGTTAAGAGAGCTAGTGTGGTGTAGTCGTTTAAGCATTCGACTAGGACCCTGAAGACCAGGGTTCAAATCCCCACTGAGCCATGAAACCCACCTTGGGCAAGTCACACTCTCTCAACCTCAGAAGATGGCAATGGCAAGCCCTCTCTGAAGAAATTGGCCAAGAAAACCCCATAATAGGTTTGCTTTAGGGTTGCCACGAGTCGGAAATGACTTGAAGGCAAACAACAACAACAAAGTGACATAACTGTGTAGTAAAAGAAGTCCAAGTCACAATAGTCATATTACTAACACTTTTCTCCAGCTTCTGCCGTTCATGTTCTGAAGCCACCACATCTTCAGGCTAAAGGGGAAAGATACAGAAAGAGAGAGAAAGTATAAAATGTCTGCATATGAGTGAGAGACAGACTTTTGGAGAAGATGATCATTTGTCTACCTACCCTCACTTTGCGGGCAGAAAGACGGCGCACCAAAGCTCGCACCCGCTTTAATTCTTCAGTTGGTTCATCCGTTTGAGCATTGGACTCAGGGAGGTTTCCCGGCACACGGCAAAGGGCCAAGTTGAGTAACTCTTTGCTCAACTCTTCATTCTTGGCCACCTACTCAAGACACCAAGCAAAAGAGGTGGTTTATTTGAAAGAGGGTCAGCCCCCGAACTCACACCAGGTGGAAATAGCAAATATGCTCATTCCAACACATTTGTGGCTTTGACTTTTGCGGATCTGATTATTCATGGATTTTATGAATATGTTCCTCTCTAGGAATATCTAGGTCCCCCGACGCAACTCTATGGTCAACTTGAACCAAAAGTCGCCCTGAAGGACCTAGGGATTCCTAGAGAGAACACTCCACTAGGCATTTGTAGCTCCTCCAGCGCAATTCTATGGTCAATGTCTGGCAGATGTTGACCACAGAGATGCACTGGAGGACCGAGAGATTCCTAGAGAGCTGTTCTCTCAGGTAAAAACATAGTGTTTTTGTTATTTGTGGTTTTCTCCACATTCACACCTTTTTGAATTGTGTTGAATTGTGGTGCCCAGAACTGGACACAGTATTATTCCAGGTGGCGCCTGACCAAAGCAGAATAGAGTGGCACTATTACTTCCCTTGATCTAGACACTGTACTTGATGCAGCCTAGAATCACATTGCCCTTTTTAGCTATGCACCACACTGTTGACCGGCATTGCAAAAGCAAATCCTTAGAAGAAGCACTCCAACCTTTGACAATGTTTAAAAACTTGTATAAAAGCCAGGGAAATACTGAAGGATGGTACCCCAGGGAAGGCATGGAGGCTCTTTGGAGTACAGTATTCCCATGAGAGGCAGAGTCTACCCTTGCAGACAAACAGAAACCTATGTTCTTACATGCAGCCCTTACCTCTTGTTCATGCTCCTTGCCCAGTGCAAGGTAGTTGCTCTTCAGAACAAGGTACTCATCCGCCAGCTCCTTGCGGTTGGCTTCAAGCGCTTCAAGACGCTCCCGTAAGGCATCGCGTTCCCCGGTGGTTTTCTCGGTATGAAGCTCAACCTCCAGAATACGATTTTCCAGGGACAGAATCTAGGAAAGCAAAACCCATTGAGGAAATGTATTGTACATACTCATGTATAAGCCTAGGCAGGGAACCACTGTGGTGTAGCTAGTGTTCCTTCAGAAAAAGGAATGCCAGTGAACTCCTTTTAGGTCTACAGTGGTCATTCCTGATGTTTTGAGGAGAAAATATTGGGTGAAGTGGGGAGAAGACAAACTACCATCTAAGGTTGAAAGCCATATGGTCTCCAAAAGCAGACCTACCAGAGTCTTCAGTTCAAAGTTTTCCGCTTCGTGTTGCTCTCTCATTTTGTTGGCCTCGATCTGAAAATCAACAAAGTCCTTGGAAATCTGAAAGGGCAAAAAAGAAAAAAGAGGTTTACTTTGTACACTGGATTTCTGGAAGGGTCAAACAGGCTTTCGCTAAGGAGCCAAACTCAATGTGCCAAACAGCTCCTGGGCATCAAGAGTAATGGGCGAAGGATCTCTCGGAGACAATGACAGTGGCTTGGAATCGATCCATTATTTGATTATTTACAGAGGAAACTTACCATGGGGTCTTCTTGGCAAGTGTCTTTAGAGAGCGGTTTGCCATTGTCATCCTCTGAGGCCGAGAGAGTGTGACTTGCCCAAGCTCACCCAGTGGGTTTCACTATATACACGCAAGTATTGCAAAACCCTGAAATCTAAAATACAGCTAGTCCCAAGCATTTCAGGTAAAGGGGACTCAGCCTATATTACCTCCTTGACATTATTCTGCATCGCCTATGGATTACCTTGAGTTTCTCCTCTTCGCTGTGGATCAGTCTAGATGACAGGTTGGTCTTGGAGCCAGCCAACTGTCCCATCTTTTCCTGCAGCTCCCCAATTTTGCTATAGAGCCTTTCATTTCGGTCTTGCAGCTGGACCTGCAGCATAAGAAAACAACTCCAGCACTTGGGGGGGTTAAAATCTCCCAGTCCTGATTTCTCTCCTCTTCTTTGAATGTTCTTCTTCTCAATATTGTTTCATGTGCTGGGTTGCAAGGTTTTCAATGCCTCCTCCTCGCCCAAAATCCATGGAAAGTAAGGAGATAAATATATATACATATACATACATACATACATACATACATATCATTCAACACTTACGTTTTCATTGGTGAGGCTCCGCACCTGATCTTGGAAGCCAGGGATGCTGCTATTCTCGGGACCATTTCCAAAATCCATGGGGACCATCGAGGGAATGATGGAGGCAATATTTAGAAACCCAGAAGGAAATACTATAAGAAACCAAGAGTCACTCTGCTTGGTGTGTCTCCCCAGAGCCAGACAGTGTTGCTATCAACGCTGGTTGTTAACAGGTGTGGCTTTTGCCTGGTTAATGAACCAGAGGAAGAAAAGACATTGACCCGTTCCCGCAGGAAGTACAAGGAGAAACGCAAACCTTGGCTCTTTTCAGGTAACAAAGCAGGCTCAAGCAAATCCAGTCTGGACTTCAATTACTTCTGTGTTTATTTTATTAAAGGTATATCCGGCCTTGGCACAGAAATTGCACTCAAGGTGGCTGGCAGTGATAAAACGCAGCTGGAGCAGAACATCTGAATTGCAAATGTGACAGTAGGAGCAGCGTTTCATTGACATAAAAGATCAGAGGCAAAATTGTCCAAATCCTGGCAACAGCAATACAACTTTTGAAAAAAAGAAGACACAGAAAATAGGGAAAGGTCATAAAGATAGCAAAGCAGGGCGACCAAAATGGTGAAGGGTCTGGGAACCATGCCCTATGAGGAACAATGTATGGAGCTGGAAATGTTTAGCCTGGAGAAGAGAAGGTTAAGAGGTGATATGATAGCCCTGTTTAAATACTTGAAGGGATGTCATGTTGAGGAGGGAGCAAGCTTGTTTTCTGCTGCTCCAGAGAGTAGGACCCAGAGCAACGGATGGAAGCTACAGGAAAAGAGATTCCACCATAACATTAGGAGGACCTTCCTGAGAGTAAGGGCTGTTCGACAGTGAAACAGACTCCTTAATCGGAGTGTAGTGGAATCTCTTTCCTTGGAGGTCTTTAAACAGAGGCTGGATGGCCATCTATCAGGGATGCTTTGAGTGAGAGTTCCTGCATGGCAGAATGGGGTTGGACTGGATGGCCCTTGTGTTGTCTTCCAGCTCTGTGATTAATTAATGCAGTTTGACACTGATGAAACTGTCATGGGTCCATCCTATGGGATCCCAGGATTTGTAGTTTGTTGTGGCACCAGAGCGCTCTGAAAGAGACATCATAATTAGCTCACAAAATTACAAGTCCCAGAATTTCATAGCGTGGAGCTGTGGCGGTTAAAGTGTTGTCAAACTGCATTAATTCTGCAGCGTAGACGCAGCCTGGGTTGCTTCAATGTGCCAGTGAGTTCTATTATCCCAGTAGCCGCAAGAGAGCAGTCTTGAGCAAGGAACCTAGAGAAGTGACCAACCCTTAAATAGGAAATAATGCTTGATCTCATGTGCCCATTGTGTTCCTTTTCCATGTTTTTATTTTTTTAAAACATCATGATTTCTGAACATAGCTTCCACAAACTATACCTTTCTCGATGCATCCTATCCTAAAATAGCTGTTTTTGTGCATGTGTGTTATGTACCTTCGAGTCATTTGTGACTTAGGGCAGCCCTAAGGTGAACCTATGACAGGGTTTTCTTGGCAGGTTTCATCGGAGGGGGGTTGCCATTGCCATCCTCTGAGGCTGAGAGAGTGTGACCTATTGCCCAAGGGGGGTTTCCATGGTTCCAGATAACTGAACCCAGGGCTCAAGCTGTAGTCCAATGCTCCAACCACTACGCCACACTGGCTCTCTGTGTTTTTAATACACATTTTATCGTTTATTTCCATATATATATATATATATATATATATATATAGAACCTAAGAATATGGCTGGAATCTTGTTAGTGGTTTATACCAGTGTTTGTTGTTGTTGTATGCCTTCAAGTCTTTTCTGACTCATGGCAACCCTAAGGGAACTAACCTGTCACAAGGTTTTCTTGATATATGTTGTGCACATGGGGTTTGCCTTTGCCATCCTCTGAGGCTGAGAGGATGTGACTTGCCCAAGGTCACCCATGGTTGAACAGGGATTTGAACCCTGGTCTCCCAGTGTCCTCGTCCTGTTGGCTCCATGCAGATATACATCCAAAGCATTTCCATGTACTTCACTTAGTGACTGTGGATGTCAGAAACTGCCACTTCTCTCAAGGATCTGCCCAGGATTTAATATCATTGTGGGCCTTCAAGTCCATTCTGACTTATGGTGACCCTAAAAGTGAACCTATCAGGCAGGATTTGTTCAGAGGAGGCTTGCCATTGCCTTTCCCTGAGGCTGTAACTTGGTCAAGATCACCCAATGGATTTCCATAGCTGGGAATCGGACCCTCCAGAGTCGTGGTCTGATACTCAAACCACTACACCAGGCTGGCTCCCAGGATTTATCAGCTCGGCTTAAAAAGAGGGTGGGGAAGAAGAGATAGGAGGCTGTTTTCCTGGAGATAAGAGTCTTTCAGAGGTAAGAGGAGTGGGTTGCTTAGCAGGAGACAAAAGGCTTTGCCAATTGCGCATGCTCCCACATGCACCCACAACACACACACAGAGGTGCTTTTGTTTCCAGGCATTCCAGTCATTATACCATAGGTATCAGCTGGGGTTTGGTTCCAGAATCCCCCACTGATACCAAAATCAAAAGGATGTTTATGTCACATTACGTATAATGGATCATAACATGGCGATCCTTATATATAATGGCAAAATCAAGTTTTGCTTTTTTTGGAATGAATATATATATATATATATATATATATATATATAGAGAGAGAGAGAGAGAGAGAGAGAGAGAATATTTTCAAGCCACAGATGCTTGAACCCGTGGATGAAGAATCAGTGGAAAAGGAGGACTGACTGTATTATTTCCTAGACACACACACAGTGCACCCTTTCCTTGTACCCTTTGTATTTCAAAGCCATTCTACCTCATATCCCTTTCTTTTGGTGTATAGTGATTATAACCTTTAACTTTAATGTGATGCACACTCTGTCTGATTTTGAGCATGAAAAGCTGACAGACATATATAGCCGTCCCTCCAAGTCCGCGGACTTGAGATCCGCGGCCTTAAAAATCCGCAGAGGGGTGACTGCCATTAACGTCAATGGGGTGTGTACCTGTGGCGCGCCCCCCGCATGCATGCACCCCATTCAAGCCTATGGGGCTTGAATATGCGCGAGTTTTGGAACTTGTGGCAGGGGGCGGAATGGATCCCCCACAAGTTCCAGGGGTCAGCTGTACAAATGTCTTATTCAGATCCTTTAAAGCTCAGTCCCAGATGGCACTCCCACCTGGGCATTGAAAAAGATTAAAAGCAGTGCCTTGGTGGAGAGAACAGAGAGGGCTGGTGTTGCTTTTAGATGCTCCCAGGATTTTAAGGTGAGTTGCTATTGCCAATGAAACCCTAAATAAATCTATCCACTGCAGGCCTGTCTATACTTGGAAACTGAGGAGGGAAGAGACTATGCTATGCTATGCTATGCTATGCTATCATATCCTTTGAGTATATACTTTGAGACTTGGCAGACCCAAGGATCTCTTCCTACCCTAATTATTTTATTATCATTGCTCCTTGCCAACATCCTTACAGGGTCAGGATCTGTGTCTGGGGAAAGAACTCGAGGAGACAGACATTTCCTCCGAAATCTTTATTTACAAATATACAAACTGAGGAGAGAAGAGTGACTCCAAAACCCCGGATAGGGCAGAAGGTGCAAAAGCATTCCCGACTCTCATAGACCACCAAAGTGATCCGCGTCAGTCACCTGTTGGTTACCTTCACCGGTATGCTCTCGGCTGGCATTAAGATCTTCCTGGCAAGTTTCGGAGGTCCAGTTGGCCAGAAGGTCACTAAAATCTGGAGGATTGCCATTGAGCATGCATATGGGGCTGAGAGACGGCTCCTTCCAAAATGATGGAGGCAGCTTTCGGCTGTGCATCGGAGGGACGTGGCCATACTTCAGTCTCACTTTCTTGTTGCCGGAGGGAAACGGCTGCTTGGCACACCTGCGCAAGCCATACTCAAAGAGCTCGGCCAAGGGTCCCAACTTCTCAGCCTCATCCTTGCTGCAGAAAGACCTCTGCAGCTTCCCTTCTACCTGCTCTGGAGGCTTCGGGGAGGCAGAAGGTCCTTCTTCTTCTTCCTCCAACTCCCTGCCTTGAGAAATCCTGACCAAGTCAGTGTAATACAAGACCTGCCCGGATACTTGCGGGGAACAGCAGTCCTCATAGATGTTGCAAGCATCGGAGCCTTCCTCTTTGCTTTTTCTGCCGAAATACCTTTGGATGTCATCGCTGATGCGCTCGGCAAAGCGAAGGAGCTGCCCTGGCATTTCTGTGCCACTCAAACTGGATTCGGCCACCAAATCCTCTTCCTTTCCACCAGGACTATGGCCTGCAGAATTATCTGCCATTTCCACATCTTCCCTTTCTTCTTCTTCTTCTTCCTCTCCTTCCTCCTCCTCTCCTTCCTCCATTTCTTCCTCCTCCGATAAATCTTGGAATATCATCTCCTGGCAGTCAGTGGCAGAGAGGAACGAATGCTGGAAGGCCGCTGAGAGCCTGAACTTGCTGAGGCTTTGGATGACACCGGCAGCCATTTTCACCCTTGGAATTGTTTTGTGCTTGAATCTTTAGCCTAAACCACAGATGGAAGGACAAATTGTTAGATGCACAAGGAAGCCATTTTTACAGTCATCATTGCTTCTTTCAGTTGCGAATTCAGCTAAGAAGCTGAAACATGGGTGAAAATGAGAGTCACCTTAGATGTTCAGAGGAATGTGTATTCCTTGTGATCATTCTGTTTTGACTCCCAGGGCAGGATTTCCTCAGAGATATGTGCCTCAGCAATTGCACTTGCAAAGTATGTTTCTGTTTACTTTCCAATAACCAGTCACAAAATAAAGCACGCTAAAAGCAAGATGCGGAGAAGCATTGTGTTGTGCCAAACTGCCTTATGCAACACTTCAGATGCTAACAGGTGAGAATTTAGAAAAGTTACTTCTTCTTCATGGTCTCTCCAAATCACACAAATGGGTTATTCTGCACCTGTGCAATAGCCTGGCTTGTACCAAGGGCAATCTAGAAGTTGTTGTCCAGAAATGTAATGTACTATCTATTCACATCGCTTATTCACACGGCTGACAACACACATCTTTTTTAAAAACTCAGGAAAACACCCAATCGATTATCCCAAGTTAAATGGTTTTTTTGGCAAACTTTACTGGATGCGTTCAAAATGCATGTGAGCAACAGAAATTCATCCCACATTCATCCTGGATTTTTTTCACCGTCTGAATAACCTATAGAATATATATGCACAATGATACGAATCATGTCACTCACGCATTCTGGGTTTGTTATTCACACCATGGAATCGCATCTATGTGGCATCTCTGCAAGTTCGGTTGTTCACAGATGCCAGCATCGCGAATAAAGATGGATTCCACTATGCGAATGCATTTGGAACACATTCAAGGCATGCCGCGTTTTATCCTGGGTCTATTCGGATCTGTTTGCATCAGTTAGTTATACAACTGATGATGTGGATCTTTTTAAAAAGACTCAGGGGAAAACCCAATATCGATTATCCTGCGGGTTAGTCACACTGTGAAAATAATCCAGGATGAATCTGGGTTAAATCTCTGTTGTTCACACGCATCCCGAATGCACCCAATTAAGTTGGGGCAGGCTGTGAAAAACCCACATAATCCAGAATAATCAATATTGGTCTTTTCTCCAAGTTTTTTAAAAATATCCATATCATTGGTAGTGTGAATAACCAATGCAAATGGATCTGAATTGACCCAGGATAAAATGTTGCATGCCCCAAAAAGGGTTCTGAATGCATTTGCGTCATCAACTCCATCTTTATTTGAATGCTTGCATGTGTGAGCAATGGAAGTCGCAGAGACGCGCATCGACGTGGTTCCATAGTATGAATAACAAAACCGGAATGCATGCGGTGAGATGATTCGCATTGTCGCGCTTATAAAAGGGACGTCTGAATGACTCCCCCCCAGATTAAGTGGGTTATTTGGCAGTCCCCCAAAAAACCTTAATCAAGTGCATTCGGTATGCATGTGAACATCCTGGAAGGAAAAGGAAGTGGTCCCATCCACTCCATTGCTCCAATTCGCTGCATAAACATAGACACAATGGCTCCCAGTTGGAGACTCTGAGCATGTGTTCCTCCCCCCCCCCATTTGCCAGGAGGTGACCCCCTCTTACCTGTCCGCCGCTGGTTAGACCCCCTGATTCCTTCTCTGCCAACTCTCAACCCTTCCACCTGGGGCTGAAGTATTTATAGTGGATCTGCGAAACTAGGGGCTAGCAAATATTTGGTGGCTGTATTGTAATCGTAGACTCGGTCAACAAAACTCGGGTTTGCTTTAGTGCCCAGCAACCAGAGAACACCGTAGACAAGGAGCCGGCAAGGACAGGAGATAGGGCTCACCTTAATGGCGGAGTTCCTGGGGGATTCTGGAGTGTTATTCCTGCTGATTCTCCCTATTAGGTCTGCTGCTCCAGCTGCCAAGCTGCCCAGGACGCAGGTTGACAGAGGACTCTTATCTCCTGCGTTGATTTGGAGACTAAATCAAGCCTTGTCAAATAGGCGTAAAATTAAATTTCATGGTATTTTGACTTCAGGAGTAGGCATCATCTCCAGAAGAAAGTTAACGCTTCTTCAACAACTCATGTGCAAATAATAGGTGCCAGGCCAGAAGTGGAGAGCGGCTGGCTGGCTACCGAGTGAGGTCTTGCCATTCAAAGCTCCTGTACATAGAAATGCTCCATTCTGGTCCTTTGGAATATACAGATTTTCTATTTCAGTTGGTAGGGGATAGCTCTAATACACACACACACATATACTGCAAGGTCAATAATGCAATTATACCATAATATTGCCAAATTACATTTGTATTTGGGAGGAAATGGATTCTTATTTATCACACAAAACATGTTCTTAAGTAATACGTAGAACGTTATCCACTTGCAAAGGCTATCTTTTCTTCTTCTGAAACAGAGAGTTTGCAGTCAGAGGTCAGGAAAGTTACTTTGTAGGACTACAACTCCCATGGATCCTCAGACAGTGCGCCCAATGGATTGCAATCCTTTGTTGTTGTTGTGTGCTCTCAAGTTGTTTCCGACTTATGGCAACCCTAAGGTGAGCCTATCATGGGGTTTTCTTGGCAAGTTTCTTCAGAGGTGGTTTGCCATTGCCATTCTCCAAGGCTGAGAGATTGTGACCTGCCCAAGGGAACCCAGTGGTTTTCCTTGGCTAAGGGGGATTCGAACTATGATTTCCAGATTCTTAGTCCACCACTTAAACCACTACACCTCACTGGTTCTACCGCTTTCGTGGCCAAGCCAGGATCCTTAGGTTGGACTGAAACTACCTAGCCACATACCAGGGAGTAAATCCCACTAGACTGTAGGTGCATCTACACTGTAGAAATAATGTAATTCAACACCACTTTAACTACCGTGGTCCCATCCTACAGAATCCTGGGATTTGTAGTTTTGTGAAGCACCAGCACTCTTTCGCAGAGAAGGCTAAAGACCTTGCAAAACTACCAAACCCAGGATTCCATAGGATGGTACTACAGCACCTAAGCGGCATTATTTCTACAGTGTAGATGCACCCGCAGTAAGGCTTACTTCTGAGTAGACATATATCAGACTCCAGAGGATTTTTGCTCAAATTCTGTATGAGTTATTTCTCAGTGGACTTGCTTTAAAATTGCTCTGTCAGTTCCAAATGTGAAGCAATGTCAATGGCATTTATTCTCATGCGCATTTTAATACATGTATTTATTTGGGCCATGTAAGTAGCTGCCTCTAGGGCACAGAGGTGGTGCTGAACAGCAGGGCAGCGCAAGATGTCTTTATTCTCCATAGTCCTGATGAAAGTTGAGGATCAAAAAAGTTTCATTTGTGGACTCCAGGTCCCATAATCCACAGTCAGCATGGCTGGCAAAGTTCCAGGGATCAACAGTACACATCTGGATAACAGACTGAGTAGCTGACACAACGGCCACCTTATTGGTGTCTCTCCAAATATTGTGTTTCTATTTAAATTACCCATTTGCATGTATAATATAAAATTAGCATATGCACGTTTTGCACAATTCTGTGTGTTGGCCACTCCTCTTTTTTGATGATGCCTTCCCCTCTTTTTGGACACTGTCTTAAGTGCACACATTGATATGACCCTGCGGTGCTATAGTTGGGCAATTCGGTCCTCCAGTGCTCAAGAACACGAACGCCACCTTCAGCATCTGGATGGAAAAGCAGAATAAATAGGAAACACAGTCGAATGGGATGCGTTTGCCAGGAAAAAGTGGTTCAAGTCCCGTGAGAGCATAAGAAGGCATAATACAAGTTTTGATCTTTGTCATGCTGCATTTTTATATATTTATATGCTCGTTTGGAACAAAAAGCCTTCAAAGCAGTGTAAAGGTAAAGGTAGTCCCTTGACATGAATGCCTAGCCGTAACCAATTGTAGGAGGTGGTGCTCATCTCCGTTTCTATGCCAAAGAGCCAGTGTTGTCCATGGACTGCTCTGGTGGCCATGTGGCCAGCATGACTGCACTGAATATGCTGTTACCTTCCCACTGAAAAGTGGTACCTATTTATCACATGCTTTCAAACTGCTAGGTTGACAGAAGTTGAGACTAGTGACAGGAGCTCATCCCATCATGTGGCACTCGGGCCTCGAACTGCCAACCTCCCAATCTGCTGATTCTCAGAACTGGCATCTTAACCACGAAGCCACCGCATCCCATGGTGTACAAAGCAGTGTACAGAGTTACAAAACAAGCAACTCTTGAGCCTTAAATGCTACACATGGTCTTTCTTTCCTATTTTCCAACATAGATAGTGGATGTGACCCATCAGAGCTAGTCCACAGACAAATTAGACAGTTGGAATGGCTTTCTGTGGCATGCACAACTTAATAAAAATGTCCCACCAATGACACTACATTTCCATGATGGTGGAGTTGCATGCTCCTGTGAAGCAAAAGGCTATGCTGATGGCAGCAATGCTGTTGGTAGGGTCTCTCTTGTCAGGCATGCTTTTGCTTAGAGCCAAACTAAATGTGCCCAACTGCTACTGGGCAGCAGCAGTAGTGGCAAAGGGTCTCTTAGAGACAATGGCAGTGGCACCATAACTAACGCTTGCTAGTACTGCGCAGAAGGAGGCACGGTAATCCCCTTTTGAATATATTTCACCACAAAAACTCTATAATGAGAAAATCTAAAATGAGACAAGAGATAGTGCCAGAAGATGACACTCCCAAGTAGGAAGGCATTCAGTCAGCTACTGGGAAAGAGCAGAGGGTGACTAGGAGTAGCACTGTGGCTAAGTTTGCAACTGGATTCAAGCCAAAAGGATGTTCAGCTGCTGATGTGCTCTGAGATGAAAAGAAAATCCTAAAATGCACAGCACATATTATAGGGACATGGAATGTGAGAAGCATGAATCGAGGGGAAGCTAGACATAGTAAAACATGAAATAGAACATGTAAACATGGCGATACTTGGGTTGAGCGAGCTAAAGCGGACAGGAATGAAACGTTTCCGATCAGATAATTACACAGTGTTTTACTCAGGACATGAAAATCTTAAGAAGAAATGGGGTGGCATTTATAGTGTGGAGGGATGCAGCAAAAGCAGTCCAAGGATATAATGCAAAGCCTGACCAAATTATGCCAATAAGACTTCAAGGAAAACCCATCAGTATAACCATAATCCAAGTTTACGTTTCTACAGACTAACATGGCTATATCTTTGAAAGATAAGAGAGGTTTAAGAGATGACATGATGATGACCATGTTCAAATATTTGAAGGGATGTCATATTATGGATGGAGCAAGCTTGTTTTTCTGCTGCTCTGGAGGACACTGAACAAGGGATTCAAAGTACAAGATTCCACCTAAACATTTGGAAGAACTTCCTGATGGTAAGAGCTCTTCTAAAGTAGAATAAATTACATCGAAGGATGATAGCGTCTCCTTCTTTGGAGGTTTTTAAGCAGAGGCTAGATGTCCATCTGTTGGGGGTGCTTGGATTGTGTGTTCCTGCATAATATAATGGAGCTGGACTGGATGCCACTTGGGGGGGGGGGTCTCCTCAAATTCTATGATTCTATGTATGTTCAACCAAAGCTTGCCTGTCCTTCATCATTTGATGTTGCTTGGACACACATGACCCAGCTTTCATCTGTATGTTGGAGGGTATGCATCAAACAAAGTGAGATGTCCACCTCAGCCAACAGATGTCCCAGGTTTTAATCTATGAAATATCGGAGGGTATTAACTTTTCCAAACTCTGGTTCAAGTTCTAGAAAGGTGTTGGGTTTTAAAAACCCTGTCCTTTGGAGATTCCATTGGTGTCACATGCTCTCAACCTCAGGATAAGATCAATGGCAAACCAGCTCTGAACGAATCTGGCCAAGAAAACCCTATGATAGGTCCACCTTAGTGTCGCCATAAGTCAGAAACAACTGGAAGGTGCATGACGGCAATAGATTGGAAGAAGCCATTGCTTTTCTTCTCCTTGGAGATGGTGCCACGATGCCCACCCAGACTCTCTTCTCCAATGCCCTTTGCCCAAAATGATGGGCAGCCCAGCCCACACATGGGAGCACTTAGCCTTCGCCAAACATTCACACTGGCAGCCCTCCTGCCTCAATAGCAGCTATCTAACCCATTTGCTGGCTCGACAAACATGTTTAGATACACAGCAGCAACTGATAAGCCAAGCCAGGCATCGCCCCTTCAATCTGCTCTCCTGACGTCACTCTGTGGCTTGTTGCCTCTGCCTCCTTGCAGGACAGATAGGGAAACAGGTAAAGGTAGGTTTTGAGACACTAGGGGTATGGAAGGTGGAAAGAGCTAGGAACACAACATTAGGATCATTTACGCTTTGTAAACTCCCCCATAAACAGCACATCTTCCAACTGTCTGGTTTGATCTGTCATCCCGCTTGTTCAGCTGCTTTGGAAATGCACTGATTTCTCTGCTTGCTCCCACTTTTCCTCTTTGTACTCAGCTTACTGCAAACTGAATTCAAAGTGGAAAAAGCAGTTTGCACTCAATTAAGGGTGCATCTGCACTGCAGAAATAATGCAGTTCGACACCAGTTTACAATGCTGTAGCTCCATCCTACAGTATCCTGGGATTTGTAACTTTATAAGGTCGTTCACCTTCTCTGCCAAAGCATTCTGATGTCTCACAAAAGGATAAAACCCAGGATTGTGTAGCATGACAGTCATAGTGGTGCCAAACTGCATGGTTTCTGCAGTGTAGATGCAGTGGCATCACTAGGATTGGGGTCATCCGGCGCATTAACTCATGGCATCACCCCCCTGGACCTCCTTCCATACCAAACCATACAGAATCATTATTTTTGGGGGGACTAATATGACTCACAAATTGTAATTCCTGTATATCACTGACTGTAGTGGCAATCATTAATACATCTTGAGGTATTATAGGTTTAATGTACTATGTCGTTTTTGATGTGTTTCCCCCCCCCATTATTTATGTGGGTGTTACTTAGTTTATATGTTTAACACATTGTGCCATTTTTGATGTGTTCTTTTCTTATGTACGTAGGTGTTGTTTGTGTTTAGTGTATGGAATGTATGTGATAATATGTACTATTTTAAGTGATAAAAGATTTTATTATAGAAAAAGAGAAAAGAAAGAGCAGTGAAATATCTGAGCCTCTTTAATGAAGAATCTGTGCCAACTATCGGTTCGGTGGCAGAGCACCTGTGTTGCATGCAGAGTATCCTGGCTTCAGACCTCAGTCTTTCCAGGTAGGGCTGAGGAAGTCTCCTATGTGGGATCTGGGGCTGCGTTCACACTGGAGAAATAACCTGGTTTGGCACTGCTTTAACTGCCCTGGCTCAAGGCTGTGGAATTCTGGGAGTTGGAGTTTGTTATGCAGCCCAGAGCAGAGCTCCATGACACTTCACAGCTCCTCTTAACTAATCGAGTTTGGACAGCGCAACGCCGGGCGACGGAGCATATGTCTGGGCATATGGTTCTTTTGGGCAGCCTCTTCTCTTGGCTAGGATGTTCTCATAAAATGAAAGCTCTGCTCGCCTTTCTGCCCAGCTCACTCCTCTCTTATCAACCCACTGGCTTGGAGGCGGCAGCAAAGGTGCGTCTGGGCTTGGGGCCGCCGCGCCATCCCTACGGGAGGATTCTGGGCCCTCTCTTTGGTTTCCGTGCAGGAAAAATCAATAGCTCCAATATGTTAGCACTCCAAATGAGCTGCAATAATATTACACCGGCCATTAACCCCACAAGCACTCGGCTCACCTCCATCCATTAAAAGGCAGTCACTTTCTGCATGCCTCTATTCACCGGGACCATAAAAGCGGAGCCGGGGACTTAGTGTTTCAGTCTCTTGGCTGGATAGGATGGAGGAGAGAGATTGGGCTCGCTGGCCAAAATGGATTTTGCTTGGAGAAATACATCTATTGTTTTGTTCTGCTCATTTTCCCAAGGGAAAGATGACACTTAAAGGGTGCATTTTTATCCCAGAAAATCTCTTCCACACTCCATAATATCTAGCGCATTGATACCGCTTTACTTTTCCATGGCTCCATCCCTCAGAATCCCTGGAATTGCCTAAAAGAAGAGAGAGGGAAATCTTTCAGATGAATGAAAGAAGTAAACATATAAAGGTGTCCTATAATATCTACTTTATATTCCTTAAGATGAACGGTAAACATCGGAGATCATCGCACGAGGCTTTGAAACAGCAATGAAAGCTAGAGAATAGCACCGCTGGCAATACTTATCATGCATTGTTGTGTCTTGTCGCTGCTTTGCTATGGGATGTTGTGAGAGCATCCCTTTTCATGGATGGGGAAAACTTGTCAATAAGCTCCCAACTGTACTGATGTGTCATTCATCCTCAGGTGCAAAATGTCACTCCCATGACATTTTGTCAAGCGTCTCCATCTTTCCCACAGTCTGCTATTCCTAAGCAGTCTGTTTTTGCTTAATATTTTAAAAAATCCTCCTCTTTATTTGACTTAAATTATATTAGCATAACTCCAGAAGTGTGTTAAAAAACTAAATTTAAACAACTCAAAGGCATGGTGGGCAGAGCATAGGGCAGGAGGGTGAGGTTGAGGGACCATCAATGCCAGAAACAGCCTCAGTTGCGCTATTGAATCCCACTGTGGGAGAAATCCAGGATATACATCTTTGACATAAATAAAATACTCTGGAGATATGCAATGATGAATACTCCCAAACTGGTATGTGCATCCGTTTTCTTCCATTAACACGATTGCAGCAAGAACGGGGCTCATGTGAATTGATGGCAATACAAAAGTGAATTTAAATACAGTGGGCCCTTGGTGTCTGCTGGTGTTTGGTTCCAGTTAAAGCAGTGTCAAATCGCATTAGTATAGCACTGTGGATGCAATCTCAGGTCCCAGAGAATCTCCAGCCGATGAATTTGTACCAAGCAAGGCACAGGATACATACCTTTCTTTCCAAACCTTCCTTCCTTCCTTCCTTCCTATCTATCTATCATTCTCTTTCTAACCTGTTCATCTCTTTTTGACACAACATGGTCACAGGCCTTGTCTGCACTGTAGAAATAAAACTGTTCTCACACCGCTTTAGCTGTCATGGCTCAGTGCTATGGACTTCTCTGGAATTCAAGCATCCACGTTTGGAAAATAGGACCCATGGATACCAAAATCTGTGGATGCTCAAGTCCCATTATATACAATGGTGTAGTAAGACAGTGTTCCTTATATTAAAAGGGCAAAATCAAGGTTTGCTTTTGGGAATGTGTATATTTTATATAAAATATTTTCCAGTCATGGATGCTTGAATTCCATAGAGGTCCATAGCACTGAGCTATGGCAGTTAAAGTGGCGTGAAACGGCTTTATTTCTGCAGCGCAGACAAGGCCTATCATCATTCTTGTGCAGAAAGAGATGAACAGGTTTGAGTGTGTGTGTGTGTGTGTGTGTGTATTTCAGTGCCCTCTACTGTCTCAGATTAGAGCTGCATAGCCCTGGGTTATTGTCTCATTGGGATGAGATTCTTCCAGTGCTCCATGGTCTGAAAACACAGGTACTTGGAATCACAGACTCACAGATTTAGGAAGAGACCCCAAGGGCCATCCAATCCGACCCCGTTTTGCCATGCAGGAACTCTCCATCAAAGCATCCCCATTCACAGATGGCCATCCAGCCCCTGTTTAAAGACCTCTAAAGATGAGACTCTACCACTCTCCAAGGCATCGTCTTTCACTGTCAAACAGATCTTGCTGTCAGGGCATTCTTCCTAATGTTGAGCTGGAATCTCTTTCCCTGTAGTTTGAATCCATTGCTTCATGTCCTATTATTCCCTGGAGCAGCAGAAAACAAGCTTGCTCCCTCCTCAATATGACATTTCTTCAAGTATTTAAACAGGGCTATCATATCACCTCTTAACCTTCTCTTCTCCAGGCTAAACATCCCCAGCTCCCTAAGTCGCTCCTCATAAGGAATTAGAAGGGAATTATTGAGTTATTAATAGAGCAAACATTAAGCACTTGGAGAAAAAGAAAAAAATATATATTTTTGGATGTGATAAATGATAATAAAAGTGATGATGACAGGAAGAATTCATCAAAATAAAGGTGAATATACTGTAAGCAAATTAAGAAAAAACAGGGAAACGGAGAAGAGTCTTATAATCAGATTATAAGTACATAAAAGGGAGGTTTTTTTGGGGGGGGAAGGTAAATATTTTGTGTTGATATTGTATTAAGGCAACTCATTTTGAAGAGAAGGATGTGACTAAAGTGAAGTATTTGGGTTAATAATAAGGAATCTGTGTGGCAGAACTTATCTAATGGAAGTCTATTGTAACAAAAGAATCAAGAGAATGTACTGTTGCAAATGATTTTATTTGTGTGTGTGTGTGTGTATATATATATATATATATATTTGTTAATCTCTAATGCCCTTTCTGAAATACACTTGTCCCTCCACATTCGCTAAGGTCAGGGGCACAAGACCTCGCCCCGTGAATATTAAAAAACTACAAATAACAGAAACATCATGTGTTTACCCAAGAGGATACCTCTCTAGGAATCTCTAGGAACTCCACTCCTCGGAGAACACAACTCCAAAATGCAATGCGGCGGCGGGGAGCTGTGCGTCAGAGCGTCGTCGCGTCAGGCGGCGCAGTAGACTACGACTTCCAGCGTGCGTGCGGGCCGAAAGGGACGTCGACGTAAGAGGGACCGCCCCCTTTTTCCCTCTCGGGCCCCGCGGCGGCAGAGGCGAGCGAGCGAGGAAATCCGGAGCCGTGGGGGGTCCTTTTCCTTTTGGTTTCCAAGGAGACGCGGATCCCCTGAGCGACCTCCGCCGCCCATCATCATCACATGTCCGCCCAGGCCCATCTGGGGCGCTGCGGGACCAGCTGAGGGGGACGGGCGCGGACGGTGAGTAGCCCCTGGGACCGGAGAGCAAGCAGGAAGGAGGAAAAAATGGCGGCGGCGGCCGGCGGCGGGGCGGCCCTCCTCCCCCTCCTCCGCGCCTGGCTTCCTGCATGGGCCCCGTCCGCCTCCCCTTCCGCGGGTTTGAAGGAAGAGGAGGAGGAGCCCTCTGCACACGCTCAGAAGGGCCCTTGGCCTCTGCGCCTCAGGGACAGACCCCCCACCCGGCATACCAACACCCACTCTCCCCCCCAGAACCCTTCCGCACAACCCACACATTAGACTTAATTGCTAATTGTTTATTACTATTTACGATTTAGTAATTTTTAATTTGTTGATATAATTTTAAAGAATTTTTTTGCATATTATATTAACTTATTTCTTTTGGTCCTTGTATTGCTTCTCTTTTTTAGTTCCTTTTCCCACTCATTTTCTTTTATTAAAATTTTTTTTTTTTTTTTGTGTCTGTTTTTTCCGTTTATTACATTTTCTTTATTTTTAATTTCCACATTTTTTTTTATTCCTTAGAGGCTGAAGAACCAAAGATTATGGTTTATTTTTATTTTTGTTTCATTTTTCCCGGTTTTTCGATATAAAAAACAACAGACTATAGCCAGGATTATATATTACAGTGTTATATATTTTTTTTTTCCCCTTACCACCTTTTTTTGTTTTCCGACGTGTATCAATTTTTTGTTATTTATTTTTTGTTTTTTTATTTTTATTTGCTATCTAAAGTACTACTGAGATTTGTCTCAATTAATATTATTTTTCCACCAATTATTTTCACCTTTTCCCTTTGTTACCTTTTAACTTTTACCATTTTTTTTGCCTTTTTGTTTATATTTTTTTTTTTTTTTTTAATTTTTTTTTTTTTCACACAAACCTTTTTGCTTTTTTTTTTATTTTTTTTTTCTTTTATTGTTTTTTTTTGAGGGATTTTTTTTTTTTATTTATTGTTTTTTTTTCTTTTTTTTATTGATTGGCTATAGATATTTCCTCTTAGTCTTACTACCCCTGTCTTTAACCCATCCCCCAGAGTTCATTAATATAGATAAGAATAGATAGATAAGTATTTCTCTCAAGGCTATCCCCTTTGGGGAAGAGTTTTCACCCACATGATAGATTATTTGGAACATAGATAGATATAATGATAGATAGATTAGATAGATAGATAAGATTATATGTGTGTGGGTGTGTGTGTGTTGTGTGTGTGGTGTATATATAATATAATTGGTGGTGTGTATATATAGATGAATATGTATCTTGTGTGGTGTGTATTATATATATATATATGAGAGAGAGAAGAGACCGCGTGCCTATATATATAAAAAAAGTGTTTATTATGTGAATTTTGTGTGTGTTATATACACACACCCACACATACACCCACACAACAGCAAAACAGCATTGTACTACTTCCATATATATGCTATGTCTCTACTGCCTATGTGTGTAGACTTGTGGTGGTGCATATTTTATATGTTTTGCCTATCACGGGTTTTCTTGGCAACATTGTTCGAGGGTTTGCTATTGCTGTCACACACACTCTTTCTTCCATATGCTTTGTTTATGTTTGGCTTTCAAGTTGTCTCCATTGGACAACCCTGGGAGAACTACTGGGGTTTCTTGGAAGTTCCTTCGAGGAGGTCCCATTGCACATATATGTATACAATCACACATACATATGATATGAACCTACCCATATATTATATTGGCAGATATGTTCTGTTGTTGCTCGTCATTACTTCAGTGGCCTGGGGACCTTTAGGGTCTTCTTGGCAGGTTTTTTCAGCCGCCATATCCTCTCCCTCCCTCCCACACACACCCCAAATAATTTGACTGTGCTAAATTATCTCTGCTGTTTGTTGCGTGCCTCAAGCAGCTTCCAGCTCAGCGATCCTAAGGCAAACCTTCCAACTGCTTTTAATTGGAAAGCAAGCCTGAAAGTATACTGTATATCCTCATGTACAGTCTAGAACTGTAGTCAAAAATGGACCCAAAACCTGAGTCAATGTCAGTGCCATAGTCCCTACCAAAAAGGGGACCACCCTGAGGAAGAAGGCCCTGGAAGCATGATTCCCTTCTATCTCTCATCCTCCAAACATCAATGTCGCTGGAACTTTGTAGTCCTTTGCTCGTTTTCCTTTTTCATCCCTTTACACATCCTTGTACAGCCCCGATTTACCCTACGTGGCTTGGGCCCGGCTTACATACATAATCCACCCCACAGACTCAGATCCTCTGGGAAGAACTTACTAGGAAGACCATGGGCCCTTGTTATCCGCTGGGGTTTGGTTGCAAGATCCCTGTGGATAAGACATCCATATCAAGTCCCATTAAATATAATGACATAGCAAATGGTGTCCCTTATACAAAATGGAAAATCAAGGTTGTATTTGAATTATACTACATTTTCAACGGTGGATGCTTGAATCCTGTATAAAAATCAGTGTATAAGAAGGGCCGACTATATGTAACGGTGGGAGGGTCTAAGAGGGGGAGCGTAGTATTGTTCTTCTTACTTTATTGTAATGTTATTTTGCGTAGAGCAGGAATGTATATTATAAGATTATTATTATTATTATTAT
>NC_056529.1:32205576-32226631 GCF_019175285.1 Sceloporus undulatus
ATTATTATTATTATTACTCTTGACTTATCCACAGCCCCAATTTGGGCCCCCAAACCTGCCCTCAACTCATGCATGAGGTTGACTTCTAGCTGAGTATATACAGTAGGCATCCTCTTGTGTGTGTTTGTATTAACAGTTAAAATACTCTCATTTGTATTATCATATAGACTGACATACACACGTCCCACTCATTTCTATCCAGTTCAACCAGGCCCACCCTCAGCAGTCCACTCTGAGCCACAATCCCAGTTGGTCTCTGAGTTGTTGTGTGCCTTCAAGTTATTTCCGGCTTAAGGCGAACCTATCGTGGGGTTTTCTTGGCAACGTTTGTTCAGAGCGGGGTTGGCCCTCGCCTTCCCCTGCAGCTGAGAGAGTGTGACTTGCCCAAAGTCACCCAGTGGGTTTCATGGCCAAGGTGTGAACCGAACCCTGATCTCCAGTGTCTAGCCCTGAAACCACTATGCCAAGCTGGCTCTCAGATATATGTGTGTGTGTATATATATATATATATATAGAGAGAGAGAGAGAGAGAGAGAGAGGAGGGGAATATAAAGGAATAAAATTATATACAGTTGCCCCTCCAAACTCACAGATGTGGGATCTGCGCCCTTGAATATCCTCAGAGGGTCGGCCTTCACTATCTCCAATGGCGCACACACATTGGGGCGCACCCCATTCAAGCCTATAAGGCTTGAATATGCGCGGGCCTCCGTTTGCGCGGCTTCGCCCTCCAGAAAAGATCCCCCTCGAAAATGGACGGTCAATTGTATATTGTTGTATATTATTATTATTATTAACCTTTATTTATAAAGCGCTGTAAATTTACACAGTGCTGTACATACAATCTTTTAGTTAGACGGTTCCCTGCCCTCAGGCTTACAATCTAAGTATATTGGATTATATATTGGAATAAAAGGAGTACTGTGGCTGCAGTAGTATATTTTTGGAATAAGAAAAGCTGCCAGTTGCTTCCATTAGTGGTTAATAATAATAATAATAATAATAATAATTAATTTTTTTTATTTTATTTCTTACCTGCCTCTCCCCAAGGAGAGGGGTCCAGTGTAATTTAAGTATGATCACGAAGTGGCGCTTCCAAAGCTAGAGGTAGAATACCTCTGGAGTACCAAATGCGGGGGAGAAGCAACCCATAAGAGCTCTTGGCTTCATAGCCTCCTGGTAGGCTTTTGGTCTGAATCACTGCCCAGGAGTAAATACGACTTTTCCAGAACCACCGTAAGAGGAGCTGAAAGGCAAACCTGTCCGGCTGGTTTGCTTCGGCTGCGGGGCAGGCTGGCCAGCGTGGCGTTGGTCATAGCAATGCAGCTGGTGACATTCTCCATAGACAGACCGCAGTGACAGGTGCCCAGGCAGGGTAGCCTGGTCCTCGGCACCTGCGTCATCACGCCCTCGAGGTGTGCCAACCGAAAGGCCTGCCAAAGCAGGTGGCGTCGTTCTTGACGCAGCGCCCGATCCCTGGAAACATCTGCTCAGCCGCGTAAAACACTGGTACAGATGGCATAAGGGGAACAGTCAGGCTTTTAGAGTCAAATAAACCCGAGGTGTCTCAATACATTTCAAGGGTTCTATGGGAAGCATCAGCAGAGGATACATACCACATTAATGCCTGTAACTTGTACACTTGAAGGTGCCTGAAACGCAAGGCTTTAAACGCCATAATTTGTCAGCTGTAGCTCTGCGCCGTGAGCTAGAAGCCTGGCTTTTCCTGGCCTTATGCGGTGAGGCTTTTCTCTTGTAGACTCACCTGTAGAGGGAAGGCTCCGTGTGTCAAAACACGGAGGTAGGCCTGTTCTGCATAGAAACGGGATTTTAGCGTGTGCCCCAGGAAAATACCATTTCCCTCGGAAAGCTGTGCATTCCTGAAAAGGTTTGTATTTGCTTCCTGACTTGAATCGGCAACTAAAAGCCTGGCACATTTGCAGAACATTTGTAGGTACCGTTAACTTTTTTTGCACTTGGTTTCGTAAGTGAATAAGTGCTCGCTCTTTCTTTGTGTATTTGAGTTGCTTTTGAATTGCTTCCCATATTTTTATTTCATACAAACTGAACAATTGTGGCCCCTCTATTTTATTCATAAAGGTTCAGTGTATCTTTGCCTGCCTACATCAATCTGCAAGGGAGTTGCAGAAAAGCCTCATGTTCATCGAGCCGTGAGTCACAACCAATTTTTAAAGCTGTTATAACAACAAAAAAAGTGTTTGCTGCTTTTTTTTTTCTCTCACAAGTAACTTTTAAAAGTGTAGCTTAGAAAAGAAGGATAAAAAAAGGGAACGACATTAGACACAACATTAATCCTGGATGCTTGCAAGTCCTGAGTTATAGTCATACACAGACTAGCTTTTGAAAAACAGTTGTCACATACCATTACCACTTTGCCTTTACTCTTTATGTATCATTCCCCTGACTTCCTTACTGCAGGTATGGGCAAGAAAGCTTTTCCTTTAAAACTTTTCAACAGCGGGCATAAAATTCTGCAGCTGAGGTCTTGAAGAATGCAGATGGGTATAGTATGTGTTGGAGCTCGCAGTGTGTATTAACTATCCCAAATGTGAACTATTTTATGGGGGTGGGAAAGGGGAGGGATAAGGCAAATCCCGTTTTTAAGCTCAGTCGCAATTGTCTTGGCAGCCTTTACAAACTCACCGTGTGAAAGGCACTTATGAATACTCAGTACTTAACCGAAAACATACTGGATTCATAAACGGCTGCCTATTAAAATCCCTTGCTGTGGGTCTGCCTTGTGATTCACGGCCTTTGGATAGCGTGTTTTGATTCCTCTCGGAGCTTTGTTCTCCATGTAAAGTAATACAGAAACCTTTGTGGTTTTGATCCAGATTGCCCTTTTCTGACTCTGCTGTCTTTTTATGTAGACGTCTGGCAATTGACATAGTTTTGGTCAGCACCATGCTTAGCAAGTGGTGCGCATAACATTAAATGCTGTGCTTAGTCCAGTTCTTGGTTGTGAAAGGAAAAATGAATATATTCCATAACGTATGCTTTTGTAGTTTTCCCAGCTGTTCTGGGGTCCGTGAAGTATTTTAACCTGCATAATGAAGCAAAATAAAACGCACCACGTCTTGAGATGCTCGGTCATCCTTTTTAACGTTTTTCGTATTTATAACTGAACATGAATTTCAGGCGATGAAACCAGGCAAAGGGTGAAGTTCACAGATGAACGTGTCTGCAAGAGCCACCTCCTGGACTGTTGCCCTCATGATATCCTTGCCGGAACGGTATGTACACATTCGGATGACATTGTCAAAGGACTTTGCTAAGTGTGTGGTTTGGTTTGGCAGCTAAAATATGCCCGGGAGGATCCTTTGTAACCATGAGCATGGACTCCAGAGCCCATTGATAGCAAGCTGGCAGCCTGCTGCATGTCTAATAGAAGGATCCTTATTCTGGGCTAAAATGGAGTTGTTCTTTAAGATATATAAGTAGTATAGCATTACAAAGAACTGTGAATAAAGAACCTAAGTCAAGAAGTATTTCAATGAATACATAATCGGAGATTTTAAATCTCTGATTATTCATTGAAATACTTCTTCACTTAAACCAATAGATATAGATCAGTGATGGTGAACCTTTTACAGACCGAGTGCCCAAACTACAACCCAGACCCCAAACTACAACCCAGACCCCACTTATTTATTGCAAAGTGCCACGTACCTCTGGCTTTCTAGTAAGAAACTCTAGCAAACTCTGTGCTAGGGCGATAGCATGTGTGCCCACAGACAGGGCTCTGAGTGCCACCTCTGGCACGCGTGCCATAGGTTCGCAATTACTGATATAGAATGAACATAGCCACTTTAAGTGCGTATTACAAAATGTAGTAAATATAAACAATATTAAGATATAGTAATATATCAGTTGGAAAGCCTATCCAAATTAGAATGCGTTGCCAAGGAAAGCTTTGCTTGGCTCTCAAAGTCAGTGCCATGTACACCTCCATCAGCAGGGAGGACTGCTCACTAGTTAGTGAGTAACAAATAGCAGATACTTTGAGAAGGGCTTCCCTTGCAGACATAACAAACAGACAAGCTAGTATGAGGTGGATGCAGTGGTTTGGGTCCCAAACCATGTACAGTGGGCCCTTGGTATCTACTTGGGTTTCATTCCAGGACCCCCTATGGATACCAAAATCCGCGGATTCTCAGGTGCCATTAAGTACAGTGGCATAGTAAAATGATGTGCCTTTATATAAAATGGTAAAATCAAGGTTTGCTTCAGAAATTTATGTTTTTTTGAATATTTTCAAGCTGTGGATGGTTGAATCCGTGGATAAAGAATCCATGGATAGAGAGGGCCCACTGTATTTCTCAGGTCCCTGTACCTAATTTGGAATGACAGTGCTCACCGTTTATATAGCACTCCAAAGTGTTAAAGCACGACAGATACAGTGCTGAGCTTAATCTTAAAACCACTAAATGGCTTGGCCCATGTTATCAGAAAGCAGAGCTTAAATTCATACTGAGCGCATCCTGGCACACCTTTAGCAGATGTGCTGTTACAAGTCTGTGTGATAACTATCTGTGGAATACAATATGAAATTAGTAACAAAAGGATGTGTAAGATATTACACTCTAGAATTACTCAGATTACACAGGCCTGCAAAATTGAGCATCGTAAAACCTCTTTTTAAAACCACTGCTGTTTTTAGAGGAATTTGTCGTTCTAAATCCAAAAATGACCTCAGATTTGCTCCCATTATATACAGTTGTTTTTTTTTACAACTTGCCTATGTTGTAATATGTCACTAAATTAAATGAACCTGGAAAGAATAAGAAAAGGGTCATGGTCTTCTAACAGCTACAATAGGGCAGGGGGGGATCTTGTTGGCCTGTGTTGTTTATGTAGTTGTTCATCAGCAACTAAACATTGTGCTTGTAATGAGTTAAATATCTTAGGTTGATAGTTTAAGAATTCTGATTTATTGTTTTTTCTTGTCCCACCCCCCACTTTCCTGCAGCGCATGGACTTGGGAGAGTGCACAAAAATTCATGATTTGGCACTAAGAGCCGATTATGAGATTGCAAGTAAAGAGAGGGACCTCTTCTTTGAGCTGGATGTAAGTTTTCCATGTTCTTGCAAATGATATGTGTGGATTTGTTGAGCAACAAGAGATCTGACATTCTTGCTAACCTTTTGACTCCTCCTTTATCTAACGTTATAATTGTGAGCACAGGTGCTCTATACCGCTTGTAAAACTTCATGTGATTTCTTGTCTACGCAGCACTCCAGATATTCACCAGGGATCATTATGTACTATGTTTTAATGAGTAAATCTATCACTCTAGGAAGCTCCTGGGGCTATTCTCAGAACAGAGTTTGCAGAAATTAATTGGTCCCAGACTTCAGTGTGGCACATTCTTAGAAGCATGGCAGATTACTTAGTAGTCTATCCGGTGCTAATTGCTGGTTATTTGACGTGTATTTGCTCTGCTTGAGCTAGTTGCAGTTACTCGGAGGGTGACACTACACAAGATGGGCCAGCATACAGACTGTAAAGTATTTAGTGCACACTGCTTTTTAAATAAGGACTGGCTGCCTTTGCTACTCCCAAAGTACCCAGATATCTCAAGTCATTTTCTTACTAACAGAAACTGCTGTAGGCTGAACAAGGTGAAACAGGCCTGGTTCCCTACCCCATCTCTTTAGATGGAAGGATTGAGGCTCCTTTGCCCTGTTTCAGCTTATCTGGATTCTGTCTGGCCATCTACGGAAAACCAGACAGGCAGAATTGACATCAACACTCCATTGATGGAATCTATGCATCTGTAATGCGGTCTTCCTCATTTCCTGCTGCCTCCTACCTTACCTAGCGTTATTGTCTTTTCTAGTGAGTCCTGTCTTCTCATGACATGGCCAAAGTACATCAGGCTCACCTGTTAAACCTGTGTGTTTGTTTGTTTGCTTTTTTTGGAGCCCATGGAAAATTAAATCTCCAAAGAAGGTCTTGGTGGCAGCACTACTATATGGAGTGGAGGCAGGTCTGGGTAGATTCCAGCCACATCCTAGGCCTCTTTTTGCCACATGGTCTATTTCTGGGCACAGTTCAAAGTACAGTTCATCTATAAATCCCTATACAGTTTAGGTCCAGGTGCAAGAAATAAAGGAAATTTATTAGTAAATGAGCGGGCTCAGTTTGAGTTTGGGCCTTTCCCCAAGGTTATTTTCAGTGAGGAGAGACATGAGGTGACACACATAGATGTGTGTATGTGTATGTCTGTGCGCATGCAAGCACACACAGGAAGGGTATACCAAGCAACTTTTTTCCCCTCTGTTCGCTCCTGTATAGGCAATGGATCACTTGGAATCTTTCATTGCTGAATGTGACAGAAGAACTGAACTAGCTAAGAAACGGCTTGCAGAAACACAGGAAGAGATCAGTGCTGAAGTGGCTGCAAAGGTATGTGTGATAGCCTCTTATGCAAGCTGGAAGGGGTGTAGTACAGGTATAATGCATTTAACAAAGAGTCTTCTTGAGACCCCTTAACGGCTTCTTCCAAAATGCATTGAGGGATGACTTCTTTCACTAGCCCCAACTTGTAGACCTATCCTTGTTTAACATGCAGGGAGTAGCCGGTGAGCCAGGCTTATCTGTTCTTGCCTTTCCCTTCAGTTTTGCTTTTCACATATGCTCAGTAAGGGATTGTGGAGGCAGCTGCTGCTTATCTTGCCTTTTATAGACAGGGACACACAGCTACAGCAAGATCTGCTATATTCAACTCCCAGGCACACTGCTGCAGCCAAACAATGGAATGTGTTTCTTCTGACCTTTCACCGTCCTCTCAGTGCTGCTAAAAATTTCCAGCTAGTCAAGGAACAAGGAGGAAAATGGGAATTGGTGGCATAGAAACGCTTTGTAAAAAGGAGCTTCACTGATGGGAGTTTGTGTTAACTGACATATGCCAATCAGAGCCTCAGAAATGTATTACAAAGCTAAAGAAAGCAAACTTCAATCCGATCTACTTTATCAGCACTGAAAAACTTTTCCTTTGAATCTTTCATAAAAGAACCTTTGGGGAGAAGTGTTTTCCATTGAATCAATTTATAGAGAGCAGAGGTCAAAATATTGAAGATGCAACTGACTCAGTGCTAAAACCCTCCCTATCCAGGCAGAAAAAGTTCATGAACTAAATGAAGACATTGGCAAACTCCTGGCTAAAGCTGAGCAACTGGGAGCTGAAGGGAATGTGGATGAATCCCAGAAGATATTGATGGAAGTTGAGAAAGTGCGAGCAAAAAAGAAAGAAGCTGAGGTATGTGTTTCTTTCATCTTATTTCAGCAAATCATAAGTGAGGAGGTACACATTACCCAGTGTTTCTGTTTCCTTGTGATTTCACATGTAAACACATAGTTGATCTGAGATTGGCAGTAAGCTATAGTTGGCCCTCCACATTTGTGGCTTTGACTTTTGCAATTTGATTATTTGCAGATTTGATTAGTATCTTCTTTTTAGGAATCTCTGGGTTCTCCAGTGTGACTCTACTTGAGGTTTACCATAGAGATTCCTAGAGAAAACACTTCTCAGGAATTGAAGGTCCTCCATTCTATGGTTAATTTTGGCCATAGAGTTGCGCTAAAGGACCTAGAGATTCCTAGAGGTGTTCTCTCAGATAAAACAGTAGTTTCACACTTTCACAGAGGTTTTGCATCCCTAATCCCAGTGTATGTAGATGGCCCACTGTAACATAAACCAAGCCACTCCAAATGATGATAAACTATTTTAGTAGTCTGACAGCTAGAAGTTCACATGCTCAATTTGGCATATACTACAGAGTATCTACTTTGATTCCTTCTAGTATGTTTATTTGAGCAGAAGGTTAACATTTGCTCAGTAACTTAGGGGAATTAATTAAAATGGAGAAAAAGATAAGAGGAAGACATTGTGGATGTCTGGGTGCTAAGTTGTCTCTGATCTTTCCAGGAAGAGTACCGCAATTCTATGCCTGCGTCCAGTTTTCAGCAACAGAAGCTGCGTGTCTGTGAAGTTTGTTCTGCATACCTGGGTCTCCATGACAATGATCGCCGTCTTGCAGATCACTTTGGAGGCAAATTGCATCTGGGCTTCATTCAGATCCGTGAGAAACTGGACCAGTTGCGGGTAAGGACTTGAACTCTGCAGGCAGAGAGCAGTTGCTTTGTGTGATCTCTCAGATTCTCAGTCACTGTTTTTAAGTCCTAGGCATGTTTTATTTCCTAAGCACATGAGTTCTACAGTTTAACAAGCTTTGTTGTCTTCAGAAAACTGTAGCAGAAAAACAGGAGAAGAGGAATCAGGACCGATTGAGACGAAGAGAAGAAAGAGAGCGGGAAGACCGCGTGGGACAGCGGTGAGCAAGTTCAGGCAGTCCTTGCAGATTAGATGCATGACTTCTTGGCATAACAGTTTACAAAGTTTTCTGCTACTATGTTGGGTTTCCAAGAAGTAGTGTACTAGGCTGGATCTGAACTGTGTGGCTTGTGAACAGTAAATGATTCTCCTCCTGCTTGTGCCATTTTCCTCTCATGTCAGTAGAGAGGGCTGTACTGGGTATTATATCTGAGGGGTGGACAGGGAAGTGAAATTGCAGTTGTAACCTGGAAACACAACTAACTTACCATTTAGCAAACTGGTTTAGTGGCTAGAGTGCTATACCTAAAAAGTTCATTTAAACCTGTCTTGTTTTATCAAGACATTTAATGAAATTTAATCCTTGATTTATTGTCATTGCATTCTGCCATGGTCTTTATTCTTGCTGCAGGGATTAGCAGTTATTCCTTAAGTGTGCGAAATATTTTTCATAGTAAACAATCCTGTTCATTTTGAAACTTTCTCAGGACTATGTGTTATCAGTTCTGAATTTCTCTAAAGTTCTGTCCCTCTTTTCTAGGTCTGGATCAAGAAATAGAGATCGCAGAAGGTAGGGTTTATTTGGGGTTTTGATGGGAGATGTGGCTCTTTTGAGTTAAGTGATTAAAAACTCTTTGAAGTCCTTTCCCTCACTTCTCCTATGCCTGAGATCAGTAAATCCTAGAGTATAGGGCATTGCAAATGGGCAAAGGTTAGTGAGTTAGTGGTAGAGATGGGTTCAGCAGAGTGCAACCCCATTCAAGACAGGTTATTTATCTGTTTCCCAGACATGGGAGCCACCAAGCCTCAGTTTTGTCAGGATTCAGCTTCATTTTATTGGCCCCTTATTCAGCCTGTTAACAGCATCAAGGCACTGGTCCAGGCCTAATGATTCCCAACAGCAAGAAGTAGAACTTGGTGATAAAAGTGTAGTGGCTGGGATGTCAGCCTAGGACTGGAAGACTCAGTCTCTGCACAGTCATAAATTTCTAAAGGTGAACTTTGAGCCAGGTACTTTCTCAACTTGACATGGTTGGATGGGTTGCTGCAAGGTAATATTAGAGGGAGAGGCATATGTGCCACCTTGAGCTCCTTATAAAAAATATGGGGTATAAATATTAAAGTTATTTATTTTATAAAGTATATAAAATATGGCATATTGATACAAAACATCAAAATAAATTTTATATCAAAATACTTCATGTTGCTAGGCATGATGCAGCTTGTTCCCTTTTGCTGCAGGTCTCGATCTCGAGAGCGGAGACGGAGACGCTCAAGATCTGCTTCCCGTGAGAAGCGGAAATCCCGCTCCAAGTCCCGAGAACGGGAGAGGCACAGGCGCCACCGCAGCCGTTCTCGCAGCCATAGCAGAGGCCACCGCCGGGGATCCAGAGACAGGAGTTCCAAACACAAGTATGCCCAGCCTTAATAATGATGTTGCTGGGGAGAGGCTTTTTATCACCTAGTTTAGCTGTGAGAAGCATGTTCGGCTCAAAACAAAGGATTGTAAACGGTGTGAGAAATTAGGATTTGTCCATAAGTCAGTACCCCTAAAGGCTGGCATGATACAGCTCACAAATTGAGATAACTTCTGGTTTCTTTCCCCACCACTTTCCATGGAGCTCTGCAGAATGTTCAGATCTCCAAAACCCATTTGGCACTCGTACGTTTTGTTGCTTTCTAGACCTGGCTTCACTCATCACGAAAATAGCTTCTCTGTCTCTGTGTAACATTTGCTTCTGTTGAAAGGAAAGCTGGCTTCTTGATGAGTACTCAGAATAATTTATTTGGCATCTATGTAGCATTAGAGACAGATAATGCATGTTGCTACACATGAGAGGTCCAGACCACCAGGACTGATCTATCAGATGTAACATAACTGGTGACCCCACTTGGTGCACTGGTTTAATTGTTCCCTGTTTGGTGGAGTTGAGGGGCAGAAAAAATTCCCAAATCACTGGTGGGATAGGTTTGATTTGAGAGTGTTATGCTGGATGGCTGCAACTGCCCCAGGCATTATGGACTTGGCCTCCAGCTGTTTATTCAGCTAATGGATTCCATTTTATGAAAATATACCAGGCTTTTACTTAACCTAGATATAGTCAGAAGTTTAACAAAACACACTTGAGTCCTGATATATTGATGAGTGCCAAATTTATTATCTATTCCTTCTCCTGACACAGAAGTATCTAGCGCACTTCAAACCACTGGTAATTCAAAGAAATGTTTCATGTTGCTTGGTGTGGGGCAATCTTTGCATTCCAGAGTAACTGGATTTGTAATGTTGACTGATACATGAGCAAGTGAGGAGCATTTATCTTGCTCTTTTCTGTGAGTGAAAATTAAGAGTATTGGAAAGTTAAGCTGTTAGAAATGGGATGTGTGGTAACGATTGACTCATGGTTGAGATACTAAATTCATTTTTTAAATCTGTCTTGAACATGAACAATAAAGAAAAGAAGTTTGGACAATTAGGAAATGAGGAAGACCCTGTAATTACTATTGCTAAAGAGCAGGTAAGGGAATACTTCAGAAAACTCACATGTACGTTAGTCCATCTCAGAGTGTTCCCTTGGGAGGTGAACTGTGTGAATGGTGTATCTGGGGCAGGGCAGGGGGAGGCAATGGGAAGGTGCCAAGAACTCTTGAAAGAGTGAAAAATACTTTAATACTTTTTTTCTCAGTAAGATAATCATAGTTAACTTTGATCCGTTGCCAACCGTCATAATTTAGTGTCTTAAAAATAAGTGTGCAAACTTCAGATGTAAACCTCTTGGTGAGAGACAATGTTGGATAAAGGATTAAAGCAGTGGTTCTCAAACTGTGGAGTGGGACCCGCAAAGGGAGGCATGACAGTTGCTTAACAGTGGCATGAGACCTGGAGGCCCTGATCCCTCCTCCTCCTCCTTTTCCCAATTTACTTAAAACTGTTCCAATTTGAACAATTAGATTAAAATGTCAAAATATGAATATACATGGATGTGCGAATGAAAATGCACACACTAAATAAACAAAATATTTGTATTCATATACTACGTCAAGTGGGGGAGAGGTTGCAATGTCCTCAGGCAGATGTAAAGGGGGGGGTTTCCAAAGATAAAAAATGTTGAGTACCACTGGATTAAAACTCTTATGGATATGGAGTTGTTCCTGTCTTCTGCATTGGGGTCACCATAGGTTGACAGGCAAGTTGAAGAGCACATGCACACACATGGTAGAAGGCAGTAAGGAAAAAGGAAGACCTCAAAGAGGTGCCATAAACTGAAGTCAACATGAGAGCAATTTTGAAACTATAAATAACTATCTTTGGGTTGCATTAATGAGGAGTCCCAAAGTCTTTAGTGAACAGCCAAGTTTTGTGCCTAAATAACATGAGTGTTGAGTCTCAAGGAGGTGAGCTTTCCACAGTTGGGGTGTCACAGCCGAGAAGGCCCTCTCCCATGTCCTGTCACAGAATATTGGCCTCACTGATAGGACATGGAGGAGATCTTAATCCTTGGGCAGGTACATAGAGAGAGAGCCACTCCCTCAAATATTGAGGCCCCAAACCAGTGGGCTTTAAATGTCATCACAAGCACCTTGAATTCAGACCAGAAATGTATTGGCAGCTTGCGCAGCTCTTTAAAGACTGGCATTAAATGCTGTCTATGTGGTATTCAACTTAGCAGTCGAGCTGCTGCATTTTGCATTAGCTGCAGCTTCACTTTTTTCAAAGGGAGCCCCACATGGAGCACATTATAGTAGTCTAAGATTACCAGTGCATGAACTATTGTGCCTAGGTTATCACTTCGCTATTTTGGCCAAGGCTATTTTGGGACTAGAAGTCCAACAATATCTGAAGCAGTCTACTTTGCCCACCCCTGCCTAACAATGTGGCAGCAGAAAAAGGTAGAATAACACAAGCGTCCTTTGAGGGTAGCTTTATTGAAGCTGAGAGAGAGGGATTGCCTTGCTTTCTTCAAGTCAAGTTCACTCTGGGAGCCTCTTTTGTTTGCATCTGAAGTTGCCAGTTGTCCTGCTTAGCTTGGTGGAAGTCTTGAGTCGCATCTGTGGCTACTCCTGTGTTGCTCTTTGTACAAAATCCCAATGCCTGCTTCTAAATTAGTATCCACATAAGCTGAAATGTAATAGGCCCCTGTATGCATTTCTGCTTAGTTGGTGAAATCTGTGGCCCTTGGTTTTAAAAGTTACAGAATCACCCAATTGTCTCATATTAACCTTTTTAATGTTTATCATAATTTGCGTCCTGTCATTCTTCCATCGGGTTCATCCGGTGCTTATAGGCATCCAGTAAACCTGTGAGGTAAGGTAGACTTCAGAAACAGCTTAGCAGCCCCAGTTGGATGAGAGCTCAAGGCCATCCATGGAGCTCTATTAACTTCTTGTCTTAACCTGATGCTCTTTCGCATTGAACACAATACAGTGATTCTCCTCCATTTTACAGTTGGGGACTGTAGTGATAAGGAATAGTGTTCGACCCCTAGAACTGGCACTGGGAACAGTGGTAGTCATCACCAAGTTGCACATCACCCTTTGTAAGCATGATTTTGGAAGTAAAGCAGGTGTATGCTATCAGAGAGCCAGTGTGGTGTAGTGGTTTTGAATGTTGGACTAAGTCTCTGGAGGCCAGGTTTCGATTCCCCACTCGGCCATGAAACCCATTGGGTGACCTTGGGCAAGCCACATCTCTCAGCCACTGGCAAAAGGAACGGCAAACCTCCTCTGAAGAAATCTTGCCAAGAAAACCCCATGATAGGTTCACCTTAGCATTGCCATAAGTCAGAAACGATTTGAAGGCACACAACAGTAATTCTGTCTCATCACGGTTCTGCTCACTTGTCACAACTGGGAAGACCAGTTGAAGGTAGGAAACATTAGGTGTAGAGAGAACTGTAGAATAAAACTGATGTGTGTGACAAATAAAATAAGTTTTAGACATGTCATCTACTGAGAGCAGCAAAATAAGAGAGGTAGAAACAACAAAAAGGCTACTTGATGTTGATATCACTAATGGAGAGAATAGCAAAAGAATACTGAAAGGACCTCATACAGCATGAGAGCTCGAATAATATTGCATGCTTCCCTTCACTTTGTGGGGCTCTGGGAAATGTTCGTTTTGGAATCACGAAGTGGTTACAGCCGTCCTGGTTTTGAAACCAGGTCTGCTGCCACACGCAGGGAGACCATGTTTCAGGTTGGGGCAACAAGGTCAGAGAGACAGTATCTTCTTTGATACACCTCACCATTTGGTTATGGTGGTTATGCATGCATTCAGCTGGTGGTAACTTTACAGTTTTGATTTTGCTGCCCAATATATGCTTTCTTCCTGCCCAGGTTCCAGAAAAAAATAATTGTTTCCTTTCCTGATCAGAATAATTTTCATATAGATGGAGTACCTTCCGTTGTTACGTCTTTATAGAGCTCTTTGATTTGTACTTTAGGTCCTCTAGAGATCGGTCTTCCAGGGAGAAATCACGGGAGAGAGAGAAGAAAGAGAAGAGCTCTTCTGAAAGACGGCATGAGAGCACCAATGGCAAATCTCGTTCGAAGAGGTCAGAAGAGCGGGAGGCTGGCGAGATCTGAATTCTGGCGAGATCCAACTTGTACTGTATATAGTCTTGAGAAACATTCTACACAGTCCAAAATCCTCATTTATATTAACTGAATACAGCACATCTTTTGTAGTCCTGAATTTCTATTGTTTTTGCAAGTAGCAAAGCTGGTAATGTAACAGTTCTCTGCCATTGACTGAAACTTTGTTTTTAATAGGAACAAACAGACCAAGCAGCCATCTTTTAACACAGATTAGTGGCCTAAGCAGAATGCAGCAGCTGGAAGCTATAGCCCTGTGAGTGGGAGCGTAACCTCCTGGAGAAACCCATGCTCCATCTATGTACTTTACAAAGTGTCACCTGCTTTCCTGTTGCAGAGTTAAGTTCATAACATACTAAAGAATCTCAGCAGTGCCAGTATTTCTTCCCCCTTTCTTAAAACGGCGAGTTCATTGAGTTAAATGTGAACTAGTGAAACTGGTCACATTTAATTTGCACAGCAGCCTCGCTTAGCAAAGATGTTTTGGAACAGCTGGCACAACATGACACAGTAATTCTGTGTCTTCTTTTTGTTTTGTCGATTGGTTTAGGTAGTTGTATTTGCAGCCTGGTGAAGTAGCACAGAATTCATATTTAAATGGATGTTTATGGGATTACTTTGTCTCTCATTCATCAGTATGAATTTTCACAACTTTGCATACTGTTTTTTTTCATTCAGTGATTCTTTTTTTAATCTGATTCTTGTGTCCCAATGTGTAGGTTTTAAGTAGTGAACCACTGGACAGAAATATTTATTGCCTGACTGAGAGTCCCCGATTGAGGCGGGAGCATATTCTGCAGGAGTCTGCATGCTCTCAAGTAGTCTGTTGTCTTAAAGCTATTTCATGAAGAATAGCTCTTGTAAGAGCCCTTTACCCATTTCACCGAGTGGGGAGACTTCAGGATCTTGCGTAGGCAGCCCTATTTCAAGGCGAGCAAATAGTTCTCTCACCTAGATGTGTCACGAAAAGAAGCTATGCCTGTTAGCAAATTGCGGTAGCGATTGCTACGAGAAGCTGTTTTGCAGTATGAGTTTATCTGCAAGAGTTGGTAAGAGGGAGTCACTGGAGGAAAGAGCATGAGCTTGTGTTAAACTCTCTGTACTGAAGCCTTTTCATAACAGTTAAAAGCAACTGAATTGTGGCATACAGTCATTGAAATCAGGCATAGCCAAGTTAGAATTGCTGCTGCTTCAGCAGTGCTGTGTTCAGTGTACTGGGATATTTTGATTTTCTCTTTGCTTTACATAACTACCGGTAATTCTTCGACCCATTTTTTTGTGCCTCTTCTTTACCTCCCCCTCAACCTTTTTGTCTTTTTGTTTGTTTTTCTGCAGAATTTCAGGGGTTAACTGAATTGTGTTCATCTTAATATGTACGTATGTAGAATTTCCCTTTTCGTTGTTGCTGAATTTTCCCTTTTCTACGCAAAACAGTTGAGGAGTATGTTCTCTGGGCCCTATGTTTCACACGTGTGGTTTCCAGCAGAATGAATGAACCTACAGCAGGAGCATCAGATGGATGCATTCATTCTGGGGGAATTGGTTCCAGTTGCAATTGAGTCCTGCCATTTGGCACATACATCTCCAGTATGGGCAAATTGAAACCTAGAATGCCATTTTCCCCATCTCTCTTGGGAAGTCAGTGGGTGGCCCAGTTTGAAGAGCCAGCAAAGCATATCACATTAAGTGTACAGAGTATTAGAAGTACGTCCCTCTATGGGGTTTTTATGTTTGCTGTTTGCGGTTGCGCAGTCTGATCCTTAACAGCACTTTCCCCCCCCTTGCCTTTTTGAGGAGTTTTGATTTAAGTAATAAAGATGTAAGTAAGATGCTGTCCTCTTTGCCAGTCTGATTCACATTAAAAGCTTATCTTTGTGGCTTGGAGTGGACAGTGCTCTCTTCTAGTGCAACATTAATACCTGAAACATGCTTAAGCCCCCTCTGCCGTCAACTGACTTGGAATAAGCTGTCTCAGAGATGTTACAAAGAGCCTTCTGAAGGAGTACGGGGTATGAAGTTGTTGCTGTGAAGCAATGCAGTAAGTATCCTCAGCGCTTCGCATGGCTCTTGCACACTCCTGAGTGTTTGCACACTTCACATGCTGACATAGAAGTTTTGACAACAAAGGGAGAAAAATAGGGGTAGTATTCTGTCACATGGGGGACCCGTAATAAAATGTACTGGTGGTTATGTACTCATTGTGTGACAAGAGTAAGATTGTGTATGTAGTTAGCTAGCCATGGGGCTTGAGGTAGTCAGTTCACACTTCACGCTCCAGCTCAAGTTTTCACTCTCCCCTTGCATGAACACCTGAGTTTTAGTATTAGAGACTGACATAGATGGAAAGCTAAGGAACATTCACCTTCCTAAATATCATGTGGTCAGTTAAGAGCTGCTTGCACTGCTGTAGCCCCGACCAGGTGCATATTTATCCATTTTTAGATATTGCTGCACCCAAAATTAAGATCTCTCCCTAGAAGATACCGTCATAAAAGTTAGTATGTACATTAGTAACCAGCTTCACATGTCACTCTGCTCATAGCCAGGAAGTATTAGTTCTTTACTCATGTTTCTGTTGCATACCGTATATGCTTGACTATACATTGGCATACTGTAACTCATGGAGAGGATTCAGAAGACTAGGACTGGGTAGGGTAGCCATGAAAAAACTAGACAAGACTTAAGTGCAAAGATAAAACAGCACTAAATTCAAACAAAATTCCACCAAACGGTGATACCTGTATTGGCCGACTGAAATGCACACTATACTTGTTGCAAGCTTTCGAAGCTCCATGGCTGCTGCTTCAGGCAAGATGTTCAGGCAAACAAAAAGGTATCACTGAAGTTAGGATAGTCTAAGCAATGGTGTTCCACATCCTCTGGTACGGATGTGGGAGCTGGACCGTGTGGAAGGCAGACCAATGGAAAATCGACTTGCTTGAGATGCGATGCTGGAGAAGAGTGCTGAAGATGCCATGGATGTCTCATTCACAGGGTCGCCTTGAGTCGAAGGCAATTAACAATCGGACCAAACCGACTTCAGTTTATTGCGTTTTAGCGAAACAGTTACACAAATGTATAACAAGAAAAGGAAATCTAAACACATGACATAATTCAGGGGGTCAAATAATTTCCCATACCCTTTTGTAAACTATAGCATGTGCTTGTAGAACCTGAACAAGAAGCTGGGATGTTCCAAAGGATACATATTTTTCTGCAAACTAACAACAAAGCTCAAAAAGATGCATGTCCTCCCCCCTGGAAATTTTTCTGGGCCCTTATGGAGACCCTAAATCCATCCTGGACCCTTGATCTTTCATGATGACTGTAAATAAAATGATGATGGTGATGATACCTTCTCTGAACAAATCTGAACAATGCATTTTCAGTTTGCAAACGCAAATAACGGAAATGAACCCGGACAAAAACAGCTTCAAAAGCCCCTTTCAGAGTTATATACTGTGACGCTGTGGGGGCAGCAAATGAACATGGCTCTTAGGCTGCAATCTGGAACAGTCCAGACAGTGGCACTAAACTCCTTCTTTGTAATCCAAGTGTGTGAAGAATTTTCCATCCAGGAACAGATTTTGGTTAACTTTTAAATGGACCACTGCTGCCAGAGTTGGCGATAACGGGACTAAATGGCTGGCTCAGGGTGCATCTGCACTGTAGAAATAATACAGTTTTGATAGTGCTGAAGCTTCCAATCCTGTGGAGTCCTTGGATTTGTAGTTTTGCAAGGTCTTTAGCCTTCTCTGCCAAAGAGTGCTGGTGCCGTATGCAACTACCAATCCCAGGATTCTGTAGCATGGTGCCTTGGCAGTTAGGAGCAAACGGCTTTATTTCTACAGCGTAGATGCACCCTCAGTATAAGCTGGCTCCCTGTGCTGCATTCCCATCGAAATAGCTATGCCAGGGATAAAGGAAATAGCTTTTTAAGTCATTTATGTGCACAAACCCCAACTTTGTGATGGTTGTTGTGTGCCTGTAAGTTATCATGGGGTTTTCTTGGCAAGTGTCTTCAGAGGGGTTTTTGGCATTGCCATCCTCTGAGGCCGAGAGTATGTGACTTGCCCAAGGTCACCCAGGGAGTTTCCATGACCAAACCAGGATTCAAATCCTGCTCTCCAAAGTTACAATCCAATGCTCAAACCACTATGCAACACTGGCTCTCTCCAGTGCAATTCTATGGTCAACCTCTGCCAGATGTTGGCCATAGAGAGGACCTAAAGACTCCTAAAGGTTTGGGACCAGTGAGTAGCATTGTAACCCAGATGCCCTGAACTAGTCCATTACTCTCCAGTTGAGTGAAGAGTACCATTGTACCACCAGAGTAAAATGGGATGTCATATGTAAATAAAATGGGGGCAGGAGTGGCCATCTTGTCTTTTACCTTGGGCACCAAAATAACACGGTCAGGATGGGTCTATTTGGTTTGCTTAGCCAGCATGGAGCAGTAGTTTGAGCATTGGACTAGGATGCTTGGGAGACTTGGGTTCCAATTCCCCGCTCAGCCATGGAAGCCCACTGGGTGAACTTGGGCATGTCACACTCTCTCAACCTCAGAGGACCCACTCCGAACACGTTCTGCCAAGGAAACCTGGTGGCAAGCTCACCTCCTAAGGTATACAACAAATGCAAGAACTTTCTGTACAGTCAGGGACTGCAATAAAGCAATTCCCCCCCATTATGTGGAGCATTTTATTCCCCTTCAAGCCTGAGCTTATGAGGAGAGGTCCATCACGCGGGAAGAAGGGTTTGCAGAGAACCAATATATTGCCTTACCCTTGAACCCTCACTCCTTCAGGGCAATGCTTCCAGAAAGCACTAGACTTGAAACGTATTCAAAGCGGAGGCTTCCTGGCTGCTGTGGCAGCCTCGGATTATACAGATTTAAAGATATTTAAACCATTTCGGAGTGGTACTTCACTTGGAGGCCTATTTTCATTTCCCACCTACATTACGGTTATTACGGCGGAAAATTGTGTGCCGTCATTGGAATAGACTGGCAGCCATTTGTGTTCGGTAATGCCTCTTGGCGTATATGGGGAAAGTGCTCTTGAGCAGTACATTCGTCCTTGAAAATAATGGCTATTCCCCCCCCCTTTCCATGTTAAGGTTTGCAACAACGGATGGCTGTGGTGCGCATGCCATGCTTCTTTCTCCACTGAAGTTTGGAGAGTAGGATCTGAGCCGGAGATGAGCTCCTTTGTCTTTTCAGCATGGCAAAAATCTGATTAATTTCCATTATTAATCTTGACTGCTTTATAAATCAGAACTGTCCTATTACTATTGTTTTCCAGAATCTGAGAAGATTAAAAATATGAAGTTTCAGTATGAAGATGGATGACGGTTAACTAGTTGCTGCCCATTTGAAGGGAACGTATGTGTTCCTCATTTCTAAACTCTTGGGCTCAAATCCCAAGAGCTGCAATTTCATATTCCGTTACATTTAAATTTCATAATAATATTCCCTGCACTGTTGCAGATTGTAGCTGACACCGAAGTCATGCTTCATGTTCAAAAGTGTGAATTTGGCATTTAACGTCTGCAAATGAAATTTGAAACGCTGCTGGGTTTTGCGGTCTTTATAAGCTTCTCTTCCAGTGCTGTCTGTGCAAAAATTGCTCCTTTCCTTTCAGTTCATTGACCGATGTTCTCTTCTGGCTTGGAAGGGGAGACGCTGTGTCGGGTTATTGCATGCAAAAGCAACAATACACATGTATAAACGCTGTTGTTGTGTGGCATCACGTTGTTTCCAGCTTATGGTGATGGGGTTCTCTTGGCAAGATTTGTGCATATAAATGCACTGGGCTATTTGTTCTCTCTTCTCCTTTTATAGCAAATGATACACACAGAAAAAAACAACAACTTTCCGTCCTCTGCCCCGAACTTGTGGTTTCTGGCATCCTGTCTGCAGGTGGATTTGCTACAACTTTCTGTCATGCCGCAGTCTGTAGGAAGCAACAGAAATGATAACCTAGAAATCTTGGTCCAGAGGATGCACTCGATGGAACATTAAAGGTTTAATGTTTGTTCCCATTTTTAACCTCTGCAATTCGCCTACACCGGTACAGAGTAAAGTTTAAAAAGCCACACTTGTAACAGGGAGCATGCCCTCCAACATTTTGCAGACAAAGATCAGGACACATTTGGCCAAGCGTGGTTCTGGTGGCAAAAGTGATGAATGAGGAAGGACCCACAGACTAGTGAGAAGCTGCAGCAGTTTTCCTTTGCCTGAGTCTGCTGGGAAGGGCAAGTCTCCTTTCCTCCCTGCTGAGCAGTCGGGCAGAGGATGCTAAGTACATACTAAACTGCAAATCCCAGGCTTCTGTAGGATGGCACAATATTGAAAGTGCCATCAAACTAACTGTGGCATGTAGAGATACCCCAAATGTGTGATTTTCCTAGCAGCTCCAAAGATGAAGCTTGGTCACTTTTGTTATACTACGAGGTGAGTGTTGGATCTGTTACCTAAATTGCTCCAAGTTAATTTTTATTAGGGAAACTGAAGTGTAAATCAAAGGAGGCACCTCTCATGTCTCTCTGCTTGCAACACTCCCTGGATAAGTCCTCTGGATCTCTGTTGGGTCCTACTATCTTGCCCTGGGAAGCATCTTAAAGCTTGCATGCCTTTCAATGTGGACCTTTTTGTAGCACCTTTGAGACTCACTGAAGGAAAGAAATTGGCAGCATGAGCTTTTGTAGACTTCAGTATACTTCCTCAGATGCATGTAATGCGAGAGTTGAGTCAAGGAAAGCTCATGTCATGCTGCCAACTTCTTTCTTTCAGTGCGCCACAGGCTACAAGATCTCTCTATGTACTGATTCCACAGACTAACAGGGCTATATCTTATACCTATAAGCAGTTAAGCCTTCCCAACATTGCTTTACCTGAGATGAAACATATTGCAGGGCCAGGTGAATTCAACTGATGGTTGGGAACATGGGCCCATTTTGCCAGGCCTTTGTCTGCTGTGATTCTAAGCAAGCCTGGGAAGAATTTCAGCAAGGGATAAACCCTGATCGCTTGGGATCAGTCTCTATTATTATTATTATTATTATTATTATTATTATTATTATTATTATTATTATTATGAAAAGGA
>NC_056529.1:32226641-32290222 GCF_019175285.1 Sceloporus undulatus
AATGCTTGCCACCTCCAGCAGAGTTTACTTGCTCTGTGTGAAATAATCTTGACGGCGGGTACTGTTGGAATTCTCCATTTTAGGCATGAAAACAATCTGATATATGAGTGTGAGAGCTAGGGGTTTTTTTTTGGGGGGGGGGGGGTTGGCAATGTCTAGCAGTGCAATACAAGCCAGGAGTCTTTTTGCAAGTGTGGGCTACATTTTTTGTTTCGGTGGTCACAGTGCCACGCAGCGCTGTCTTGCAGCTTCTGACACGAACAGGAAGGAAGATCAAGGGCGACCCGCAGCACAGGAAGAGGTGAGTCGCAAAATGCTCAAAGAGACCAGTAAGAAAAGCACATTGACTGGAACAGCATCAGCAACGGAGCACAAGCGAGGAACTCCGTAGCTGTCCATGTGTGCGGTTCGGTTTTCTGACTTCCGATGGACCGAAGACACGCAAATGAGGCCTAAACCTTGTCAAAGTTGCTTAGCCGTCTCAAGTCGGCCACTTAGAAAGTCCTCGTGGGAGCACCATCTTTTTTCTTCCAGCTCAGGCCACCTTGGCAAGTCCATTCAAGATTCCCAGGGAATGCATTTTTATAATCTATAGGTATCCAAGTTCTGCAAAACAGCTTTGGGAGAAGAGAAGGAGAAGGAAAGAAGGAACTGTTTTCTGACATTGCCCATGCAACTCGAAATGTAAGAGAGAACTTTGGGAAGGCTGCAAAGTGGATTTGTGGAGAAGGTAGGGAGAAATGTGTGCGCATTGTGTGCCTTCAAGTCATTTTCAACTTATGGTGATCCTAAGGTGACACTATCACGGGGTTTTCTTGGGCAGATTTCTTCCAAGGAGGCTTGCCATTGCCTTCCCTTGAGGTTGAGAGAGTGTGACTTGCCCATGTGAGTGCCCGAGTTCATCAATAAAGCTTCTTTTGATTCAAATGAGTTTTAATCTTGGAGCCCAGGACTGACATCAGATCTCGCAGTGAGTTTCCATGGCTGAGTGGGGATTTGAACCTGGTCTCCTAGATTCCTAGTCCAGCACTCAAACCATACTATACCAGACTGGCTCTCATACATGGCAAATATTGATGTATGGTGATTGGTGACCCCATTAATTTCTTAGGGTTTTCTTAGGCAAGGAATACTCAGAAGTGGTTTGGCCAAGTCCTTCCTCTGAAATATAGCCTATAGCACCTTTGGCGGTGTCCCAACCAAGTACTAACCAGGGCTGACACTGCTTATCTTCCACGTTCAGATGTGATCTGGCGCCTTTAGGGTACCCAGCAGAAATGTTCTGGTACAAGGCCATACTTAGCTGCCTTATGCAGAGCCAGCCACTGATCCATCAAGGTAACCCACCACCCTTGGAGCCCTGGACTACAACTCCCATCATCTCAGATCAACTGGTGCAGCCACTGCTGTGATGGTTGGAGATGGTGGACATTGCAGACCGGCAAATCTGGAGAGTATCAGGTTGGGAAAAGCAGCTCCATCTTTACAGGTTCTCCAGGATTATAAAGGGGACCTTTCAGTCCTAGCTGTTGAAATGCAGGTGATTCATACTGGGACTCTGCATGCAAAGCAGGTGTTCTGCCATTCAGTCACTGCCCCCCTCTTTTTATTTAATAAGAGGGGTACTAAGAATATATTTATGCATGTATCATTGCACTACCCATACATATATATGCATGCATACATATATGCATACATACAATGCATCATTGTATGTATATTTTAGTATGTACCGATTCATTTATAGCCATTGTTCTTTCATGGAGTTCAGTACTGTGCATGACAGAGTTCTTCTATGCATTGCCCAGACCCTTACAAAACTGCTTACCTTCTGTGTCCTGTGCCTTTAGACCACTTCCTGCCTTGGCTGCTTTCATGGGAGGCAGGCATCATAAATCAATGTGCAAATGGCACCTTCTACAATGTGCAAATTGCACATCCTGCAGCCACCTACTTTACGTTCACAAAGGAATTTATCCCACGGGGGAAATCCCATGCAGAAAAACCCGTAAAAGCAGGTTGATTTTCACATGACGTCGTTGTTGAAGTGGTGTTAACCCGAATAGAAAGTAGATGGAAAACAGACAGAAGCTGCTCCTTTTTACTTTAGAAAAATCTTGAAAGTCAAAAGGAGTTGCTTTTGTCTACTTTCCATTCAGGTTAACACCACTTTGAGATTTGTAGTTTGCTGTGGCACCTGAGCTCTCTGGAAGAGAAGGCTATATAGCTCACAAAATGGCAAACCCCAGGATTCAATACCATTGAGCCATGGCAGTTAAAAGCGATATCAAACTGCATTGTTTCTGCCGGGTAGATTGAGCCTTTGTGAGCCTTTGCTCTTGGCAGCCATTAGAGCAGGGAAATACAGTGGGCCCTTGGTGTCCACTGAGGTTTGGGTCCAAGACGCCTCCGTGGATATAAAAATCCATGGATGCTCAAGTCCCATTAAATACAGTGGTGTAGCAAAATGGTGTTCCGAATACGAAATGTCAAAATCAAGGTTTCCAATGGAGATGATTGAATCTGTGGGTCGATAATCCGTTGATACAGAAGGTGGACTGTACTGAAGATAAAATTCTAGAACTAAGGTTGTTATCTCTCTTGCTGATTTTTCTTCCCCCTTCACTTCTTTCTTTGTAGAGCCAATGGTGCAGAAGCACATGGAGACTCTTCAGAGCTGGTGTGGCCTGAGCACCGAATTTGTCCCCTTGGAGAGGCTGACCCATCTCCTTCTGGTGGAAGGACTGACTGATCTCCAGCAGAAGCAGCATGATTTTGTCCAGATTGAGACCACCAAAGGCCTGAGGAATGGCTCCAAGAAGATCTCCTTGGAGAAGCTTTTCTTGCCGCTGTCCAAATTCAGCATCCCTCCACGAATCTCGGTGACCATTGGGGTCGCCGGCATTGGCAAGAGCACTTTGGTCAAGCTCTTTGTCCATACGTGGGTCAAAGGAGAGCTTGGCAAGGATTTCATGTTCGTGTTGCCTCTCACCTTCCGGGAACTGAATGCTTATGACAAACTTTCTGCCGAGCGTCTGATCCGTCTGGCATCCCCTCATTTAACTGAACAGAGCCTTCTTGCTGTGGACACTGCCCAGACTCTTCTGATTCTTGACGGTCTGGATGAATTTAAAACTCTCTTAGATTTTTCCAACACCGCTGTTTGCACAGACCTTCGAAAGGAGATCCAGGTGGAAAACCTGATCACCAACATCATCCGAGGAAACCTGTTGCACAAGGTTTCCGTTTGGATCACATCCCGACCTACAGCAGCCAGCCAGATTCCCGGTGGTCTAGTGGACCGGATGACGGAAATCCAGGGTTTTGGAGAGACAGAAATCAAGTGCTGTTTAGACCGCATGTTCCTTGAGAACCCGAACTTATCAGATGGTGTGCTCCGTCATCTCAAGGCGAACAGATCTTTGTATATAATGTGCACGGTGCCAGCGTTTTGCTGGATCTGCGGATCCTCGGTCGGCTGCTTTCTGAAGAGCGCAGGTTGTGCTCCAGAAATGTCAGCTGCTCCTAAGACTTTGTCCGAAATCTACTCCTATTATTTTAAAATGACACTGTGTGCTGAAGGGAAGCAGAATGAGGTTCTCAGGATAGAGCAGGTGGAGCAAAATGGCAAGAAAATGGTCAGTTGTTTGGGCAGATTGGCCTTCTTCAGCCTGATCAAGCGGAAATACATCTTTCACGAACAGGACATGAAGGCCTACGGTGTGGACCTCTCTTCTCTTCACATCGGCCTGAGCAACAGACTCTTGATGAAAGAAGAGACTCTGCTTTCCACCATTTACTATTTCCCCCACTTAACGTTTCAGGAATTCCTTGCTTCCACTTATTATTATACAGCAGCGAAGCGAGCCCTTTTTGACCTCTTTGTCGAGAGTGGGATGTCTTGGCCAAAGCTGGGCTTCTTCAACCACTTTAAAAATGCCATCCAGAGGTCTCTACAGTCCGAGGATGGACACCTGGATGTCTTTGTGCGCTTCCTTGCCGGCCTCCTCTCTCCACAGGTGAACAAAACCCTGTCTGAGTGGTTCTTGGTAAGGGATGAGCACCACAGCTATCGAAGCCATGCGGTTGGCCTCTTCCAGAACCTTCTGGGCATGGACCAAGCCGTTTCCTGCAGGACTGTGAACCTCATGCGCTGCTTGCATGAGATCCAGCACACAGAGGTTGCCACCGTCGTTGAGGATGCGGTGAAAAATGAGAACCTGGCTGGGATGCTGACACCCGTCAACTGTTCTGCCCTGACTTATGTCCTGCAGACCTCGGAGGCATGTGCAGAAGAAGCGAATCTCTCCAATTGCCTCACCTATCATGCCTTCCAAAACCTTCTCTCCCAGTTACTCTACTGCAGCAATCTCAGGTAGGCGGCACTGAGGATCGGGGCTTAACTTGTGCCAGGGTTCACCAAAGGGTGGTCCCCAAGCTTAACAGGATCTAGCTCTGTGTGGGTATAAGCCAGTAACACAATAGAGAGTGCCTTTGAGGACATGCAGAGTGTGTTCCTTCCTCGATTTAATAATCCTAGTCAGAACCCATATTATTGGATTTAATCAGGTTGCACAACTACTTTGCCTGCAGGACTGTAGGTGAGGTTGTGTCAGGGACCATAGGTGCCCACATGTTGGCTGGTATACACAGACATACTGCTCTGTACCTGTGTATGCGTCTTTTTTTGGATGACATGGAGGCAGGTATTCCTTCCTCCCTCTTCAGTGACCAAAGCATGCCAGGACCTATCATAGAGTCACCAAGAAGACCCTTTCCCTTGTTCCCACCAAAGGAGCCCGAGAGGCTGGTGGAACAGCGAACAGGACCTCTCCAGACATTTTTAGAGCTCCGCTAGGCTCATAAAGGGAGATATGGTCATTCAAATAACCTAGACCCCATCTGTAGAGCTTTATCGTTCAAAACCAGCACTTTGAATTGTGCCTGGAAACAGACTAGCAACCAATGGAACTGTTGATGGAGCAAGATTGTTTTTTTGCTGCTCCAGAGACTAGAACAATGGATGCAAGCTCCAGGAAAAGAGATTCCGCCTCAATAGTAGGAGGAACGTCTTGACAGTAAGGGCTGTTTGACAGTGGAACACACACCTTCCTTGGAGTGTAGTGGAGTCTCCTTCCTTGGAGGTCTTTAAACAGAGGCTGGATGGCCATCTGTTGGGGATGCTCTGATTAAGAGTTCCAGCCTGGCAGAATGGGGTTGGATTGGATGGCCCTTGGGGTCTCTTCCAACTCTAGGATTCTAGGAAGGGAGTTGTAATGAGGGACCCATAGTTGTCATGTGGACATGAAGTCCTGAGCCTAGGGTTGCCATAAGGCAGGACCTCCAAACTGGGACAAATGTAGGACAAATGTAGGGCAACATTTTCAAATGTAGGACATGTTTTTTTTAAAAATGGAGGACACATGAAAAAATTGATACTTTTTAAATTTTTTTAATATAAATGCATGTTTCTTAGGCATGCTCAAAATGGAGGACATTTTGGCATTATTCCTAGACAGAAGGCTGAAATGCACTTCTCTTTCTGGCCAAACACCCCCCCCCCCCAATTCTACAAGAACATTTCCCACTCCCAAGCAGCCATAGCATTTGCAAGATCACAGGCAGACCCTTGTGCCACTGCAAACTACATTTCCCACTCCCAAGCCTTCTTAGCAATTCCCCCTTCCTCCTTTTCCTTGCCCCCTCCAACCCCCCCCAACCCCTCGCCCCCTCTTTTTCCCAGGTATGTCTCAACTTAGGAGGGATTTATGGGACAGATGCAAAGCCTTTTTTCTTTTCTAATGGGGGCAAAGCCTTGAGAAGCCCTGGACCCCTGAGAAGAAGAGGAGGGGGCTTAGAGAGAGGAAGAAAGAGAAAAAGAAGATGAGGAGGGGGGAGAAAGGAAGAAAAAGGAGAGGAGGAAGAGGAGGAGAAGAAAAAAAACGGAATAACAAGAAGAAGAGAAGGAGGAGAAAGAGAAAGAGAAAGAGGGGAAGAACAAAAAACAACTTGCCTGCAAAGCCCTCTCCGCTTGGAAATTTGGAGCATGCCCAAATAAGGAAGCAGAGGGCTGGCCAATAGAGGCAGGGCAGTGCAGCAGACCCCGCCCCTGCTGGTTTCAGTCCTCCTACTGCTGCTCCAGGCATGTTTCATAGGCAGCACTCTATAGAAGGCAGGCAGCAGCCCTGGGAGCTCAGAGTTGGGCAGCCACCCGGGGGCGGGGTCGGGGTCGGGACGGGACTGGAAAGTCCCGCCCACCACCGTGAAATGGCAACCCTACCTGAGCCACACCTAAAAGGATATGGATGTTGAAGTTCCCAGCAACACAAGCTATGGAGGCTTCAAGACCACCTTGGTTAGTTCGGGAAGAAAGACTATTGAGCAGCGGGATGGGTAGAACGTCAATTGACAAAGTCCCTTGGCTCCAATTGTAGATGAATCTGTTTCTCCAGCCACAACTGCACAACCACCCACCTTTTCTTTCCTGTGCACCTTGTAACCACAATGAGTGTTTTTGTTGTCTCTCTCTCTCTCTCTCTCTCTCTGTTTTTTCCCTTTGTTCAATTCAGGCTGGACTACAATGAGTTTGAAGACGGTGCCATGGACCTGTTGGGCAGCGTGTTGAGTGGCAAGGACTGTCAAATCCAGAAGGTCAGGTGAGGCACGCTCATCTTAATTTTGAATGAACATACTTAGTTTTAAAGAGTACGTTCAGATTGCTGGCTGAACAAATGCAGGCAACTGGACTGCCAAATCTATTTAGGTTGGCAGCTGGCGCAAATCATAGTTGGCTTGCTTGGGAACCAGACCTCTCCATTTGATTCTTAAGATGGAAATTTGTTGTGAAAACACTGTTTTCAAATAAGGTGATCTTAGGAAGACTCTTTTTATGTTTTAATGGGGCAAATGCATTTAATCTCTTTTTCTCCTTCTGGACAGCTTGGCGGAAAACCAGATTGGCAACAAAGGGGCCAAAGCTCTTGCCAGATCCTTGATGGTCAACCGGAGCCTGATGGCACTAGAGTAAGTATCTTATAAATCTGGGCCATCCTGTTTAAAAACATGTTTGCATTGTGCATGGTTCCATGCCTTGTGGTAAGGATCAACAACTGGACCTCTGGCAGTCGGTGGGCAGAATCAGTGCCACCGATTTCATTTTATTTGTCCCCTGAAATGGCAACAGAGAAGGAAGGGATCTTATAGAGAGAGTAGAGCCTGCAGCCATGAGATGCATACTTGATGCAGAAATCTTCATCAACCTTTTGCAAGAGTCTGGCTCAATGGCAGCATACCTGCTTTGCACACCAATAATAATAATAATAATAATAATTATTATTATTATTATTCCGCAATTTTCAGCAAATGAAATAACCGGAGAGCAAAGAGATAAATGGGAGGAGGAGGAGAGAAACATTTTAAAAGAAGATTCATTGGAACTGCCCTTGCCCCATTGTGCCAGTTGGAGGGTCTGTAATGTTGCTTGTGCGCATGTTTAACATGAGCTTTTCCTCTTTCTTTATTGCCTATCTAGCCTTCGGAGTAACTCCATCGGACCCAAAGGAGCAAAGGCACTTGCCGACTCGCTGAAAATCAACCAGTGTTTGCTTTCTTTAAAGTAAGTGAGGCTTGGTTTGTTTTCTTAAGTCTAAATGCAATGGTTATGTCCCCATAGAACCGCATGTAGATTATCGCACTGTTCTTAAATTACACTCATCTCTCCAGATTCGCAGCTTTGACTTTTGCGGGTTTGATTATTCACGGATTTTATTAATATGCTCTCTCTAGGAATATCTGGGTCCTCCAGCGCAACTGAATGGTCAACTTTAGCCAAAGGTTGCAATGAAGGACCTAGAGATTCCTAGAGAGGACACTCCACTAGGCATTTGTAGCTCCTCCAGCGCAATTCTATGGTCGATGAGATGAGACACTTTACATTATGGTTACTTTTCAATATTTTTTTACTGTACAGTATAATCATTTTCTGGATGGTTTATATAGTTTCACTATTCCACTGGATGCTTAAAATTATATTATTAATAGGGTCTTTCCCAGCTTGGTGCCCTCCAAATGGGTTGGACATATTGGTTGGGAACGGTGGGAGTTGTAACCCAACCCATCTGGAAGGTGCCAGGTATAATTCAGTATAATGTGAAGACCGGGCCGTTGTGCATGTGCAAAGTGATGATGGAGACGAATGCAAATTTGGCATGACTCTGGTCAATGGCAATGTTAATGTTAATGTTTCTGGGTTAACTGCAGTTTTTCTTTTTCTTGCAGCCTCCAGAACAACAAGATCAAGGAAGATGGGGCAAAATACCTGGCTGAGGCTCTTGCCAGCAACTATACGCTGATGACTTTGCAGTAGGTCTCTCTGTTTTCTCTTGCCTAGCGGAGAAGCGTGTCTTTCTTTTTATTTTATTTATATTTTTATTCATTTTAAACAGCATATGAATTTTCAAATATGTTTCTACTTTTAACTTAACATTCGATGTCTAAAACCTAAAAAGAGAATTGTCTTTTCATTTACCGAAGTCTTCTCTTCTTCTCTCTGACTTCCTACTTCTTCCTCCTTAATATCAGCATAATTTTCCTTATTAACTGTTTTCCATGTTAAACATTTCCCTTAACATGGAATATCTTAAAGTATAACAAAGTTTATATATTCATTTAATAGCGGAATGTCTTCTGTCTTCCATTTCGAGGCTATAATTATTCTAGCGGCTCTGTCTTTTGCATGTGCCCCGATGGTTTCTCATGCAACGGCTGTCATCCCAGCCTTGCTGGTACCATCTCTGGTTAACTGGGCAACTGGATCTTATTTTAGGGTTGTCCAGAACTGAGACTGGCTTCCAACTTCTCCATAATCTCTATCCTTTGCAGACTTCAGAAGAACTCAGTTGGACCTCAAGGGTCCAAGAAAATAGCAGAAGCCCTGAAGAAAAACTGGAGCCTTAAGGAGCTCATGTAAGTGCGAAGATTCAGAGACTTTAAAAATATATATATTATATTAATATGTATGGCTTACAGACTTGGTAATATTCAAACCAAAACTGAGAAGGGAAGGAGAAAGTATCCTTCTTTTATATTCTTCTTTTTTGTTGACATTCTATGGAAATGCACTAAAATAAAACTCACCGTTGTTGCTATAGCCCCTCTATTACATTACAGTCAGGTTCTCCCATTCATGTTAGGTTCTTTTAAATACATATATATAAGTGGTTTGGAACCCTACTATCCACATTGGTTGCTCCCAAAGCAACCCTAATGCGCATGGCCAGATCTCACAGTGTGGCATCAAGCCGTGCCACTGTGTAATTATTTTTTCTGTCGCCTCCCCACCATGCATGTCCACCGTTGCACAAACATATCACTGCCGACTGCCTGCTGTCTAAATGCCATCCCATTGAATGGCCACCCCTTTGATCGGCTACACAGTCGTGCCTATGACCCTCCACCGGGACAGGGCATCAGAACATTAGTGTGTCCAGTAAAACACTGGCAAAGCACAATCATGCCCCCATGCATGCCCCCTTCACCTCCCGTGGACTGTCTGGTTTGTGTATGTTGTACTTGTATCCTTCACTTTTTTGCATTGCTGCCCTGGCACGCTTTAAATTGCTCTCTATTCCTCTTTTCCTAGATTGTCCAGTAACTGTGTTGGAGACGTGGGTGCAATGGCCCTGGCAGAAGGTCTGAAGGCCAACCACACTCTTTTAACCTTGGAGTAAGCCATGTTTCTCTTGGTTTCCATTTTGTTGTTTTTCCCCACACTTTCCTGAAAGACAGCCATGAAGAGATATAGCCAAGGCATCCTGGCAGAACGGCATACCATTCCAACTGTTTCCAGTTTGACAGGGGACAGTCCCAGTTAACCAAAGTGCAAACGTAGTTTGTAATAGTGACATCTTCATCCTCCTTAGAAAGTTTTGCCACATTGACCACATTTGAATGATACTTGGCTGTCTGTGTCCTGGTCTTAGTCTGTAAAACGGTGGAGGGTATTAGAACCCAGAGTGGTGGTTTGGGTGCTGGACTAGGATACTGGGAGACCAGGGTTTGAATCCCGACTCATACATGGAAACCCACTGGGTGATCTTGGGCAAGTTTCACACTCTCTATCTCGGAGGATGGCAATGGCAAACTCTCTCTGAAGAAACGTGCCAAGAAAGCCTTATGATAGGTTCTCCTTGGGGTCGCCACAAGTCAGAAATGTGTTGAAGGCAGACGACAACAACCGTAATGCCATTTGTAGTGGTCTCTCTATGTTGTTTCAGTCTCCAGAGCAATTCGATCAGTGACACAGGAATAACCGCCCTCACCAAAGCCCTCTGCTCCAACCAAGGTCTCACCAGACTCAGGTAAGTCCTGACCTCAGCTTTGGTCATTTCTGTTGTCTTCCTGGTCATTTGATGATGCAGGAGAGGGGGAAAAGCCCACATACATGGTTGCATTGTTTCTTATGAACTTTCCCAAGGTGACAAAGACCATAAGTAGTCTTAGTGGTGGTGTTACAGGATTGGTATGCACATGGACATCACTAGGGAGGTGCAGAGGGTTGGAACCACACCTTAAGAGGGATGACAGCACTGCTCCCCAGACATCTGCCTTATGGCAGAAATGGGTTGTGTGATGTTCGCCTGCGTCCCTTTAAAACACTGGAGAGGGGCAAGTCTTAAAAAACGCCCCTTCTTACCAAATTTTCACTTTAACCACATGAATCTATGTACATGTAAACACCTTTTTGGTTTTGCATATGATCTTGTAATTTTAATTTTGCTCGCGTTGTTTATGCCACAACTATTGCCATTCCGTGAGAGCCATTATGGTGCAGTGGATTGTGCATTGGACTCCCGACTCTGGAATTCAGGGTTCAACTTCCAACTTGACCATGAAACCCACCTTTCGTGCAAGTCACACTCTCTCAGCCTCAGGAGAAGACAATGGCAAACCCCTTCCGAACCAGGGTGCCACAGCTCTACTACAGTTCCCAGAATCCCATAGCATTGAGCCAGGGCAGTTAAAAGTGGTGCCAAACTAGATTATTTCTGCAATGAAGACGAGGTGCGAGTTTACAAAAACTGATGTTGCAGCTTCTTTCACACAGTCTCAAAGACACTGCAAGATCTCTTTGCAGAATGGTATTTCAGCCGAACGTGACGATGACTCTGAATTCTAATCCAATATTAAAATGTTTAAAAGCTAGCAATGAAACTGATAATAAAAGCAACAGTGATTAAATGCCTGCTGGAAGAGGCAGGTCAAGCCTGCTGTCTACATGTATATAACCAGGAGGCCCTGTTCGAACTCCATTTTGCAGATGTGAGGCCAATACAGCGAAGGTCCTTCCCACAAGCATTTTTAATTCTCCTAGAAAGGAGAGGATGGGAAATATGCTTTTCCTTCTGAAATATGAGTTTTGAGCACTTCCAAGTTTTGGAAAGTTACCTTTTTGACAGTAGTTCTTAGCATGCCTCAGTTAGCATGGCAAACTGGGGGTTACGGTCCTCAAAAAGTAACTTCGCAAAACTCTGGCTTAGTTTGCACGAATTATCCAGATTAAAGAGTGCCTTGTGTAGTGCTGCCCAAAACGAAGAAGAAAAATGAACCTACAAAAGCTGCCAACTTCTTCTCAGCTTCTTTTCTAGGTAAAACAACAAAATGTTTCCAAAACATAGTCTTCTCCAAAGGAGACCGAATGTTGCTGCTGTCTCCAAGTGCACAGCTTGGCAATTTTCGGTTTTCTTTGATCCTTGGGAGGAAAATGAAACGCACGACATGATGAAAGTGATACAGAATTATTACTGGGTCCTGCTTCTGGCTCAAAGCTCTCTCTCTCTCTCTCTTTTTTAATTGTTGAGATTGGTTTTTTAAAAATTTAATGTTAACACAAACTAATTTACAAGCAAAATAATATACAATCAAAGATAAAGAAAATTAAGAGGTGGAGAAGAAGGAGAAAGAAGACCGAAGAGAAGGAAGAGAAGGAAGGAAAGAGAGGAAAGAAAAGAAGGGAAGGAAGTAAGGAAGGAACGGACAGAGGGAGGGAGGGGAGGAAGGAACGAACAAAGGGGAGGAAAAGAAAGGAGACGGAAGGGAAAGGAGAAGGAGAAAGTGAAGGAAAGGAGGAGAAGGAAAGGAGAAGGAAAAGAGAAAGGAGGGAAAGGGAAAGGAGAAGAAAAGGCAAAGGAGAAGAAAGAGGAAGGAAGGAAGGAAGGAAGGAAGGAAGGAAGGAGGGAGGGAGGGAGGGAAGGAAGGAAGGAACGAACAAAGGGGAGGAAAAGAAAGGAGAAGGAAGGGAAAGGAGAAGGAGAAAGTGAAGGAAAGGAGAAGGGAAAGGGAAAGGAGGGGAAGGGAAAGGAGAAGGAAAGGAAAAGGAGAAGGAAAGAAGAAAGAGAAAGGAAGGAAGGAAGGAAGGAAGGAAGGAAGGAAGGAAGGAAGGACAACTAATACACAGCAGGGCGCTGACCTCCTGCCCAGCAATCCTGACTGTAATGAAAAGAAAAATAAAAAGGAGGGGGGATATTATTTCTATCATTATAGATCCAGCCAAATAATCCTGCTGAAATGACCAGTAACTATAGCCACAGATTATTACGCCATTAGATTTCTTATAGCTTGAAAAGCCTTTAAACAGTTTCCAATCTTCCAACAAAGCTTTAGTTGGCTGATCCTCTAGAATCCGTCTTAATTTGGCCATTTGGCCAATTTTCTTTTTCCTTTGAACCTCAGAAGTTAAAAATGAATCGTACGATTAGGTGGAAGCTGCGCTGCTGAATAGGGACTGGGTCCTGCATATTGCAACTATCCAGTGCCTTTGTTTCACCAGTTTGCAGGTGTTTCTTCTCTAATCTATGGACCTTTTTTTGGCCTTTAAAAATTAAAAACCTTCCCATCTTTATTCCAAAGAGTACAAGGTGGTGTACCTACTTCTGCTTTCCATTTTATCCACACAACTAACACGTGAAATAGTTTAGGTTGATTGAGTCTGTAGAGAGATCTTGTTGCACCTTTGAGACTAACTGAAAGAAAGAAATTGGTAGCATGAGCTTTCCTAGACTTCAGTCTAGTGAGTAGTCAAATCCAGCAGAATGCAACCCTAAATGAATTTGGACCCATCTGGCTGCCTCCGCACTACAGAATTAATGCAATTTGATACTGCTTTAACTGCCATGGCTCCATCCTATGGTATACTGAGAATTGTAATAGTAAGTCCCATTAAATACAGCGGCATAGTAAAATGGTATCCCTTATATAAAATGGAAAATCAAACTTTGCTATTTGGAATTGATACACTTGAGAATATTTTCAAGCCATGGATGCTTGAATCCATGGATAAAAGCAATCCACGAATAAGGAGGGCTGACTGTGGTTTGTTGTGGCACCAGAGCTCTCCAACAGAGAAGGCTAAATGTCTCACAAAACTATAAATCCCAGAATTCCAAAGCACTGAGCTATGGCGGTTCATGTGGTGTCATACTGGATTATTTCTGCATTTGGATGCAGCCTCTCTGTTGCTACTTGGCCACTCTTAGGTCAGTTTTCCTTACTCCTGTGCCCCTTCGGAAGTACTGGACTACAACTCCGATCAGCCACAGATAGCACGGGCTCCCTATTCCCACATCCTCAGTTAGTATATGTGTGTGTGTGTGTGTGTGTATAGATAGATATAGATATATATAACAGTATAAGTTAAATATAGTATAAGTAACTGTTGGCATCATTAAGTTATATATAGTACTGTATACTGTAAGTAACTTTTGGCATCATTAAAATGCTGTTAAGTCGCTCTACAGTTCTCTTCCCTTGGGGCCAGTATGGAGTCATCATTATAACACTGGACAAATCATCGCATTACCACTTGATGGATTTAGTGTTATTCATTCAATCAATGTTTATTGATTAGCCCTTAGGCCATATCAAAAGATTTAGTGTTATTCTAATTGTACTATTTTAGTGATGTGTTTTAAATGTATTTTATATTGATGTATGTGTTTTAACTGATTGTAATCCCGCCTCGATCCACCTGGGAAAGGCGGGAAAATACAAATAAACTATATTATTATTATCATCATCATCATCATCATCATCATCATCACAGTGGATGCACCTGAATGAATATAATTCCTCTTGTGTGTTTGCAGCCTGCGGGAGAACTCCATCAGCCAAGAAGGAGCCCAGGAGATTGGCAGTGCCCTTCGCGCTAACCGTTCCCTGAGAAATTTGGAGTAAGTCCTGTGGTCTTGTAAAAGGTGGAGGCTTTTTAATCGTACGAGTTGGACGTCCAACTTTCCAAGGATGATGAGTCCAGTGAATCCGACCCACTGCTCAGTTCAGGCATTTCCAACCAAAGCATCCTCAGCGGGTTGCTGTCCAGCCTCTTTTTGAACATGTCCAGAGATGGAATTTTCTGGCCTGGCCACTTTGGTACTCAGATGCAAAAACAAGCACATTACTCAGAAATTGTTTAATGTGTTTAGTTAATAGGCTACAAAATCCCCAGATTCAACCTGAATTCAAGTAGATTCAGAGCCAGCATGGCATAGTGGTTTGAGCGTTGGCCTATGATTCTAGAGACAAGGGAGTTTATCACATGAAGGCAAATCTTGTGCAGAAACGGGATTTTAAAATCTGCTAAACACCTGCAGATGTGGGTTGTTTTTCAGACGCGTTGGCGGAAAGGGAAATAACACAAACAGAAAGCTGTCAAAACCCACTCCTTTCTACTTCTGGAATTTCCCAAATGTAAAAAGGAATTAGTTTTGTTAGCTTTCCGTTCGGGTTATTTTTGCATTATTTCTCTTTCGCACGAACGTCGTCTGAAAAACAGTTTTTCTACTTTCTGTTCAGGTTAACCCTGAACGTCATGCAAAAAACAACCCGTAAAAGCAGGCTGTTTTCACTTTATAAATCTAATTTCTGCACAGGATTTGTCCCGTGTGATAAACTCCAAGGATTCAAACCCCCGCTCAGCCATAGAAACCCACCGGGTGATTTTACTGAACACTGTTGCAAAGATCTGAATTTTCCACATACATTTGGTTTTGCCAGCAAGAGATCTTGAAATGCATACAGTATACTGTTCTAATAGTCCTTTTCTCTGGGCTTTGTTTTTAGCTTGGCTGCCAATCTGCTGCACGACGAAGGCATCCAGGCCATTGCCTTGGCGCTGAGAGAGAACCAGGTGCTTGCTTCCTTGCAGTAAGTTTTGATGCGTTGTTAAACTATGTGTTCTTTAAAGGAGGGAATGAGGGCCATGGAGTGTGTGAGCGGTGGCATAAGAAAAAGAAAGTGGGCTTTCTTGTAGGAACTCTAGCCAAAGAAAGTGGTCAGGAGGCCATGGTAACTTTGGGCCCGTACAAACAGGCCAAAATAAAGCTGCTTCGGGTCATTTTGGAGGTATGCTGTTTAAATGACACACACATCTTAAGAGGCCAAAAGCTGTGCTAAAACTGTGCTCCAACCCTTAGAACTGGAGCATGGCTTTGGCATGGCTTCTGGCCTCTTAGGACGCATGCATCATTGAAACAGCATACTCCAAAGTGACCCAAAGCAGCTTTATTTTGGCCTGTCTGTACACACTACATGCTTATGAGAGAGAGCTGAGAAAGTCCAGGAGAAGAAAAAGTGGAGTCATAGAATCATAGAATCACAGAGTTAGAAGAGACCATAAGGACCTTCAGTCCAACTCCCAGCCATGCAGGAACCCAACAGATGACAGCCTCTATTTAACAACCTCCAAAAGAGGAGGCCCCACCACTCTCTGAGGCAGCAATGTCTTCCATTGCTGAACAGTTTTTAATGTCAGGAAATTCCTCCTAAATTCCTAATGTTGAGGTGGACTCTCTTTTCCTGTAACTTGCATCCATTGTGAGTAATGTGAGTTGTGCACATGAAACCCCAGACTGGTGATCTCCCCATATACCCGCCAACATTTCATAGATGTACACCAGGACATGTGGCCAAGCAAAGTGTGGTCAAGATGACCAAGCAGCTGAATAAATGGAAAATAAAAAAATTATTCGGGACAGTCCCTGGTTAATCTGGACAGTTGGAGGGTATGTCCCTATAGAATTAGACAGCACTGTCCTTACACTTTCAAAAGTGTAATATGGGTAAAGCTTCCCTGGAAATGTGCCGCTTTAGGAAGGTCTACTTTGTACTAGTTTTGCCAGATACATGCATAGTCCTAATCTTTTGGCAGATCTAGCTTTGTACTAGTTTTGCCAAATACATGGATGGTCCTAATCTTTTGGCAGATCTAACTCTGGTTTGGCCACAGATGACCCCACAAACTCCAGTGGCACTGTGTGCCAGCGGCAACAGGAGTTGTGTTGCATCTTTGTACTGTGAAATAGTGTGGTTCTCTCTCTCTTCTTCTAGTTTGCAGTGGAACTTCATTCAATCCAACGCAGTGAAGGCCCTGAGCCAAGCCCTACAGTTCAACAACAGCCTCGAAGTCTTGGAGTAAGTCGTTGTTTCTCTCTAGCGATTTTTTTTCCACCAAATAAATAGAAAACAATAGGTCTTTTCAAACCCTATTATTAAATGGCTCGGTCTGTATTATATGCAGAAGCATAGTTATGAGATGCTTTGAATTACAAGTGTGCATCTGCATTGCATGTATGCGTTTAGATTTATTGTTTTCCTTTGCAGTAGCACTTCTATGATAGAGTTCTCTATAAATATAAACAATATCTTGACAGTGAGAGAAATGCATCCTTCACCTATCGTTGGGGCCAATGAATGTGGAAAACCCACAAATTAAAAAACAAACAAACCCACAATTCTTTTTACCTTTTTTTTAGGAATCTTCAGGTCCTCCAGTGCAACATCTGAAAAGATGATCACAGAATCATGCTACAAATGCCCAGAGAAGTGTTTTTCTCTCGAAACGTCTAGGTTCTCCTGCAGAACGCTATTGGCAGCTTCTGGAAGAATTGCGCTGGAGGACCTAGAGATTCCTAGAAAGGACATACTGTATGAATCAAAACTGCAAATAATCAAATCTGCAAAAGTCAAAGCCAGAAATGTGGAGATGACTGGTTGCTTTGTTTCAGTTTGCAGGAGAACGCAATTGGGGATGAAGGAGCGGTGGCTTTGGCCTCTGCTCTGCAGGTGAACTCAACGCTCACTGCTCTCTAGTAAGTTTCCATCACTGTTAATTGGAAATATTTCATGGTTTGTTTTATTAAAAAGGATTAAATATAAGTGGAGTCCCCCTTATCTGGAATTCCAAAACCTGAAATATTTCCTAAACCAAAACTGTTTGCATGGGTGCCTTAATCTGTCTCACCAATCAATGAATGAATCTAATAACCTAATTATATATTTTGTGCTGTAACGTTATCGTTTAACCTGATTTTGTGTAATTTATTCGCATCTTTTATGTAGTTTCTCTATTTTTTACGTCGTTTAAGTTGCAGCGTCTCATGTTGGGGCCACTGACCATCAATAAAGACTGAGGTGTCCAATGTGAAGTCGAAGGCTTTCATGGCCAGCATCCATAGATTTTTGTGGGGTTTTTTGGGCTATGTGGCCATGTTCTAGAAGAGTTTATTCCATATGTGGCCGGCATCTTCAGAAGATGCCAGAGAAGATGATTCTCTGAAGATGCCAGCCACAGATGCAGGCAAAACATCAGGAATAAGTTCTTCCAGAACAGGGCCACTTAGCCCCAAAACCCCATAAAAACCAATAATGATTGGTTGATTGATCTGTGTAATCCAGGGATGTGAAATGTATGGCCCGCTATATATCGATGGACTTTAGCTGTCACCTAGAGTGGATGGGGAACTGCACTCTAACAAATTCCCCTAATGGTAGAGCTGGCCCTATTTGCAGAACTATTTGCTTTCCCTTGGCTGCTGGGACTGGGAGTTGTCCTAAATGTGTCTTGTTCTGTTTAAGCCTTCAGGCGGCCCTAGTCGGCGAACGTGGAGCTGTTGCTCTGGGAGAAGCCTTGGTGATGAATAAGAGCCTTGCTGTTCTTGAGTAAGTATTCCCACTCCTTCGCTGTATGCCGCCACTTTCAAAGTATGCTGTATATATTCAACATATTCATGCCCTTCCCAGTGGGCTCAGGCAAAAGCAAACTGCTGCAGCCTCTCCTAGCTTGTCTTCTTCATTTATAATGTTTGCCTTCTTGAGCAAATTCTGATATTGCTTGGCCTCACTGGTGAAATGTTGGAGGGTGTGGGAAAGCAACATTAGGAGGGCAATGCCATCTCCGAACTGGACAGGTTGGTGTAGTCATTGGCTCATATGGATCCCAGACTAGCTTCCACCTGTGTCCCATTTTTGCCTCTGGCATCATTTGAGCATCAAATGAAACAGCTTGGATTAATTCTTCTTTGTTTTTGATTTCAGCTTGAGAGGAAACGCCATCGGTTTGGCAGGAGCCAAGGCCATAGCCAGTGCCTTGAAAGTGAACTGTACCCTCCACAGACTTAAGTGAGTAGAGGAACTGAGAACTGATGCTGTGCTAGGATTGCGCTGGTCTTTCATGCAAAGCAAAGTGATGAATTTTGCATTCTAGGTTCTGGTACAGTTGAGGGATGGCAGGGCTTGCTGAATGGATCTGAAGCATTAATAACACATGTCACCCTCTGCTTCAAGTGAGAGGTTGAAAGGCAATGCATTGCAAACCGCATTACATGACCATCTGTTGAGAGTGCTTGGATTCTGTATTCCTGCATGGCAGGGGGTTGGACTGGATGGCCCTTGGGGTCTCTTCCAACTTGATGATTCTACATTTGATGACCCCAGGACATAAAAGACCATGAATCCCACAAACGAAGACTGGAAAAAGAAACAGCTGAATTAGAATATATCCACAGACTCCAACTCATCAATAGTGAGTTGGATAGAGACAATGGCCTCTTGGCACACTGCACATATTGTAACACTGGACACTCATAGTCAGTTTATCACATCTCCTTTCTGGTTCCGTGAGCTGCATTACAGATGTTTATTCTCTTTTGCTGACAGTCTCCAGGAGAACTTGCTGGGCATGGATGGAGCCATCTGCATTGCCACTGCTCTGACTGGAAGCCACAGCCTTACTTACATCAAGTAAGTCGCTTTTCATGAGCCAGTGGGTTGGTCTGGAAAGGGAGTTTGTTGTTGTTGTGTGCCTTCATTTACAACTTACGGTGAAACTATTGAGGCTTTCTGGACATGGGTTCTTCAGCGGGGATTTGCCATTGCAATCCTCTGAGGCTGAGAGAATGTAAGTTGTGCAAGATCGCCCAGTGGGTTTTCATGGCTGAGCTGGGATTCGAACCCTGGTTTCCCAGTGTCCGAGTCTTACGTTCAAACCACTGCACCACGCTAGCCCAATCCAACCCATTTTATGTATGGCCCCACAGAATTTGGAAAGTGTTGGGCTTGTTGCTGATGCCATGACACCACCTCACTGTCCTTGCCATGCATCCATGAGGAAGCGAGACTGAAAATGCCTTTTTTCAAACCCTGCCTAAGATGCTTTACTAATCCTGTATGGTTTTTGACATTTTTGCCTAATGAAGAAGCCGCTGTAGCTTTGAGTTTGCAACGTGTATTTTGTGCATTTTGGTTGGCCAATAAAGGTTACACTGTTTTGTGAACTTTTGGATGTTACTGTCCTTTGGTAAGATGTACTTTTTCTCCCTTGTCACAGTTTACAGGGAAATCAAATTGGCGAGTCAGGAGCCAAAGTGATAACAGATGCCATTCGCACCAATGTCCCCAGCTGTGTTGTGGAAATGTGAGAGGGATTCTGATGGAGGACTTCAGGCATCTTAGATGGTCCATACCTTGGGTGAGTGCCTTCTCCTAGCATATCCCACTGAATGGAAGAAGTGGTGAAAGGAAGGACCACAAAGCAGTAAGAAGTTGCTGCAAAGGAGAGTCCAAAGTGGTAACGTGGCCATGCCTGAAAATGGCTGTGGAACTCAATGGCTCCCTCGTCTTTGACATTCTGGTCCACAGTTGCTGCTGAAGCGTGATGCTTGGTGGCTTAGACATTTTGGAGAAGATCACTGGAAGCAGACACTGGCTGTAGCCAAGATTTTGCATCACACTGACAGTTTATGGCTCCAGCAGCACACTTATGGGAGATGGTGAACTGTTCTGCCTTTGCTTGGCTGCTTCCTCCAAGTGTGCAAAGACAGCTCTGCCTCCTCAGCTGCAGCGGAGAAGCTCTGTTCCACTTGCTTTTCAGCACAAAGGGAAGAAAGAGCTGCTATTCCCACTATCATGGCTGTTCCTTCTCCCATCCATGTCCATGGCTGAACCAGACTGCATCCCCATAGCTAATCTGTGGCCAAGAAAACGGAGTGCACCCCCAGCCACTGTTGTGTGCCAGGCTTTGTGCCTTAAGGAAGAAAGCGCTGCTTACCTCCTTTTGTAAGTACCTAAACAGGTGCAATCCTCAGTCATGTCTGCATTTGTCCACAGTGAATGGAAGATGTGCTACTTCATATTAAGCTGCCAGCTAAAACCCACAGAAAAAACAATGAAGATGGAAAAAGCATTTATTTATCAAACACAGGAATGTAACAGTCAAAAAGAAATTCAGAGTGTCAAGGTCCCTTTGCATCCCAAAGAAAAGAATACAGGCAGCCTGAGGAATCTTCAGAACAGAACTAACTCAATGGTTGACTCTTGCTGGTATTACAGGATTGAATAATTCTGTTTATCATCTGAAAGAGAAGTTACCTGTATATATGGAAGCAGGCAGGTATTGGTTGGAGTATAAGGCTTGTGATTAAGACAGTGTTTATTCAGGACTTTGAATAACACAATGTTAAAAGTTAGAATGTTATCTCAGTCTCTGTGGGCCCACAAAGGGCAATTTTGCCACATTTCTCCTACCTTAGCTGTTTTAGATGCCTTTTTAAAATCTGGAAGGAAATTGGACGTCAGCTTCTGATTTTAAAAAAAAGAGATCCTGGGGGGAAAATACAGTAAAATTGACCCCCGTGGCCTTTAAAAAGTGGCATTTTGGGATCCAAATGGGATGGAGGTCCTTGGGAGCATACTTTCTTCATCTGTTTTAAATAAAATGGAAAGTAGTTTAGGAAGGCAGATTAAACCATGTCTTTACAGTAGAGAGCGATGACTATAGAGTTTAAAATCAAATACAATCTCTCATAGAGTTTCTCTATAGTTACCAAGAGGAGAAACATCCCTCAGTGCCAGTTAACTGATGCACTTCTGGGGCAGAAGATAAACCAGAGATTACAAAGTGAAAAGTCTAAGAATAACTGTGCCCTGCTTTATCAATTCAGGTTAACTAAAAATGGAAACGTTTGCTTTGGTGGGATTCCAACATGGCAAGAAAAGAACTTCCTTTTTTTTCCTATCAAAAATAACGGACATTTGGGAATTAATTTTAAGCTGGGAAGTGAACCCAAAGTGTTAATTTATCCTGAATTATAAAAGAATTTAGAAACTCTGTTTATCTCAAGAAACAACCAGTATTTCCCCCGTCTTAACTCTTCTTTGCTACAGGATTGTTTCAACTGTGGCCCTTGCCAGACACTTTAAAATCTTTGGCACCATGGAACTTCAAGGCCTATGCTTTTAACTACTTATTACCCTTAGCTTTGGCTGACAATTTGATGATTTGGTACTGTTTTCATTGAGAACAAAGGTACATTACCTTAGAGTATTACTTTAAAGTAATTGAAGTAATTTGTGTTTATGTGTGTGTGTCAATATTGTTAGCCTCCCTAAAGATTTCTGTCGTGAAATGTCTTTACTCCTTCCTTTCTGCAAGTCCGCTCAGAAGTCATTGTCACTCTCCTCCAACGGCTCAGGCTTCCTGACCCTTCGGCTGGCCTTGTTTGGAGACATGTCCATGCTATCATCTTCCAAGTCGTCGTCGTCGTCATCATCATCGTCAAGATCAATTTCACTGTCCTCTGAGTCCTCCTGCAGTGAAATATTTTATTCATTTAATTACTTGGTTTATTTCCTTTTATAAAATAACACCTTTCCACTTGCTGAGGTTTAAGCGCAGTTAACAAATCATTACCGCCAAAATACCAAAATAACTTATGGCCCGTATAACTCACAGTCAAAAGGCATTGTGCAGCTATCCTATTATTTCCCGTTATCAGGTTTTCTCTGGTGAAAGGGAAAAAATGAAGACAGGTACAAACGGAAAGGGATGTCATCTAGATCATCCATCCACTTCCACTAAAGAGACAGTAAAAGACTCACCTGGAAGCAGTTATTTTGAGGTTCTTTTGAGAAGAATCGGTTCTGACGTGATTCCTAATAGTTGGAATGCCAGATCAGAATTGATTCTTTCTGAAGGGAGGGACAAATGGCAGAGGGGTGACATTTTGACAGATCCACCATTTCCTCCTTTTGTTGTTGTTTGTAATTAAATTGATAGAATATGCTATTGACTGATAGAATATGCGACTCTTATAGTGAGAACAAGGGATCTTTTGAAATCGGCCACAAACACGGAGCGGATTCGAATCACAACCCATGTTATTCTGCCAGTGGGAATGAGCCCCAAATTGTTTCTGGTTGGCCACATCAGCAAAACTTAATAAGGATGCAGTGTGGTTCTATCACTGACCACTACGAATAATAAGAATTTGCTTTAAAAAAAAAGGCTCTCATGGGCTTAGCTATGAAGAATGCTGCCATGAAATGTAGAAGTGAAACACCCACCTTAACCTTGGCTCTAGAAGCTCTGCGTTTATTGGCTTGAGCCCGGGTTGCCCCAAACTGTGGGGAGGAAGAATGACAGTGGCATGCAGAGACACCGCAAGAGGAAAGCAGAAAGAAATTAAAACAAGAAATGAAATCAGCAGATACAGTAAAATGAAAGAGAATAAAGGAGGCACTGCAGTCAGAGAGTCAGAGTCTCCAAACAAGGCAGGAGAAAACAAAGGTTGAGCAGCCCAACTGAGACGGATACTAAACAAGAGAGGCAGCAGCCTGTCTGGAGATAACTCAAGCACAACAGCACACTCATCGACAACTCGCACACATGACAACTGGCAAGATACCTCCACTGTATTACGAGAGAAATGCTAATGTTATGTAAGAAACCTCTCCAACTGGGGGATGTACCACAAATCCCTGGTGCGCTTTCACCATTGGATAGATGCTTTTTACCTTCACGGCGCAAACATAATATAAACATCAAAACAACTCAAGAAAACTTAAAACTGCTGTTTGAGATAAACTGCAAAACAAACATGCTCTGTTTCATTCAAATAAGCCACATATAACTGTTTAAAGTAGGCAGTATTAAAGCAGCACTTATACTTTGGTCATGTAACTTCAGGGTAAGCAGATATAAGTAACTTAGGCCCTATACAGACAGGCCAAAATAAAGCTGCTTCGGGTCACTTTGGAGGTATGCTGTTTAAATGATGCATGTATCCTAAGAGTCCAGAAGCCGCGCCAAAGCCATACTCCAGTCCTAAGGACTGGAGCGCAGCTTTGGTGCAGCTTTATTTTGGCCTGTCTGTATGGGCCCTTAGAAGCTGTCACTATGGGGCAGGATTAGGGAAATAACAGATATGCTAAACATTAGTAAAAAGAGGAGACAACCTCTTTTTATTGAAGCCTACCTTACTACTGCAATATTAAGCACACAGTGCCTCCCAAAACCAATTAAAATTCCCCTGCATGAAAACTTGTATTTCCAAATTCATTATTTAACACCTGATGGTTTAATCAACAGTAAAGACAGAAGACACTGTACAATAAAATAGAGTAATTATTATGAGACAATCATAAAAATAGGGCCAGTCCACCCTAAAGCTCTCCAAGAAATGTTCTGTGCCAGTCTGCGCCTCTCTTTCCCCGGGTTAAATGCAGCAGCAGAAGAAAAGGAAAAAGGCACAAAGGGAAGGAAGAGAAAGGGGCCTAGCGTGAGGACAAAAGATGTGAAAGCTGTAATGTGTGGGAGCTTTAATGAAAGGAGGGCAGGCGGCAGAGAGATAAAAGTAAGACAGGTCATGGCTGAAGGAATAGGCTCTCTGGTGCTGAACGACAAAGTCTACTGAAAGCATCACCAATTCCCAGCAGTGTTCTTTACTACTCACATCATCCTCTGTGTCTCCACCTTGCATTGTTCCTACAATCCGCTTGGTTGGTCTCCCTGGAGCAGAAAGAGAATTCGTGAGAATGGGACTACACATGTACCAATGCTCGAGAGAGAGAAAAGTCAGGTCAAAAGCAAGGTAAGAGGGAGCTAGTGCACTCAGACTCAAGTCTAAAATGTTTGTTCACAGAATTCAAAGACATAGTTGTGTTAGTCCAGAAAATCAATATGCAAAGGGATCTTGTAACACCTTTGAGACGAATTGAAACAAGTTGGTAGCATGAGCGTTGCATGCTACCAGCTTCTTTCTTTCAGTTAGTCTCATAGGTGCTACAAGATCCCTTTGCATACTGATGTCTGTTCATAGATGTTACCCATCTTTCGTATACCAGTTCAGAAACCTGTTTGTTCTGAAATGGCAGATAGACAAAAGAAGGGGGATACTACATACAGCAGTGCTTTCATCATGCTATTTTCAATTTTTAATAGTCTGCTTCCAAAGATGATGTCAGGTTTACAGAAATTTTGGGTTGACTAAAATACTGTCTGTCCGCAGCAATAGACAGGTGTTAAAAGCTGCCTAAAGAAATGTTTACGGAGCACCAGTGAACCTTTGTGTCAATTGAGAACATGATGGTTAAAACCTCAAAGGCATGTTTGAGTCTTAGAATTTGTTTTAGCTGACACAAAGACAGAGCTTGTCATCTTCAAATGAAACCAGAGATGCCTGCATCACTTTGATGGGATTCTTCCATCGTGGAATGGACAGCAGATTGTGCCCCAAACACATTCCCCAGCAACAATAAAAGCACAAAACAAGCAATAATCAAATGGAAGGTCTGGAGAGCCCTAAAGCTACGATTTTCTAATACTGAAAGTGGCCTGGCTGGAGGAAAAGCACTTTGGAACAAGGGCTGCAGGAAGGCCAGCTACGCTTGCTCAGTCTCCTTTTAAAATTAAGAATGCACCAACTATTATGCTGAAGCCTGCACATAACTGCTCATAAAGTGTAGGTGCAAGCATCATATAGCTCCCCAGATTTTTGTCCCTGGAGCCCTAGGCAGCATAGCCAATAGTGAGGAATGCTGGGAATTGCAGTGCACAAATATCAGGAAGGCTGCATGACTCCCACCGCCATGCCACAGTGCAGTAGAAGTGGAGCTGTGCATAAGGCAACCTTGTGCTTTGTGGTAATGCACTACATACTGCTGTTGTGCACTGTGCACTATGGTTGCACACTGCACAACAGCATCCAGTCACTACAATTGTGCCAGGCAATGTTGCTACTCTGCATGGGGTTTGCATAACCCTGGTGCAGTGTATCTTTGCATGCAGATATTTACGCTATGCTGAGGGCATGCTGGATTGCAACTAACATGTAGTTTGGTCATATGGATCAGTGAACCCTGATCTGAATCCTATTTGTTAGTCACAACTAGAATTGACCCACTGAATCAACTGTTGAACAGTGAATCTACTCATAGGTAAACCCTGAGGGTCTACTCTAGTGGGAACTAACAATAAGAATCAGGTTTATAACATCAGTTTGAGATCAAGTTAGTTAAAGGACTGCCTTCACTCATACAAACCTGGCCTAGAACTTGCAATTGGCTTTGAAAGCCTGTATGCAGACCCATGTTTAAGATGATTCAAACTGGCAAGCACTGGATACAGGGCCTTTTTGGTGGTGGCTTCATCGTCAAGGAACTCCCTTCCAAGATGGGGATTAACAAGACTAAAACTGCCAACACTACAGAAATAATGTACCATTTTAACTGTCACGGCTCCTATGGAATCCAGGGGTTTGTGGTTTGTTATGGCACCAGAGTTCTCTAACAGTGAAGGCTAAATATCTCACAAATCCCAGAATTCCATAGGACTGAGCCATGGCAGTTAAAGTCGTGTTGAACTGCATTAATTCTGCAGTGCAAATTCAGCCTTGGAAAACAATTTCTATTGTATCATTTTAAACTTAAGTTCTATTTTACTCCATTCAATTATTTATTGCATGTCTTTTCCCAAAGCTGGGACTCAAGGCAACTTAGAAAATAAATAGAATTCTGGGTAAAAACACATTAAGCTAATTTTTTAATAACAAAAATTATTATTTAAGTAGTATTCGGGAATATATGTCTCCCCTTCGATGGAGCAACTGGCTTTGGTGCTTTGCTGTTATGACCAGCAAAGGCAAGCGCTGTCCCCAGCAAAAACAACCCGAGTAAAACGTACAATCTGGTCCCACGTACTCTGGGCCTTATACCAACATCCAGATGTCTCATCTTGAATTTCTAGCATGCTCTCCCCTGTCCCAGGGGCGGGGTGTGAAGAAATTGTAGATGTGCAATAAATCTAAACATGGGGTCAGAGGGAAAGGGAAAGGATCCAATAACTAGAGCATACAAACTACCTAGGTCTCTTGCTCAGCTCCATCAGATCTCCCCAGGGAGCTTATCAAGCCTGCTGCTTAAAACCGATGGTGTAGGCATATATTCAATAATTAAAGCCTCTCTGAGTCAGGAGGACCAGTTGCTCTTCTCCTTTAGGGAAAAAAGGAAAGAGGGAAAATAGAAGACTCCTTCATGGCACAGCTGACCTCTGCTGTTCCACAAGGCTAAAGGATGATGCAGGACTAGTGGGGCTATGTGGAAGGAAAGATGGTTCTTTCTTTGGGAAAGCTCATATAATCTGGAGTTAAACCACCCATAGACAAGGGAATGAGAACTTGCCATCAGGATGTAGCCTTCCACTGAAGCAAGGCAGACAGAAGAACAGAATGCAAGGTTCAAAAGCTGGGCTTCTAACAGTCAAGTTGGAAGCAATGTGTAGTTACGCCAGCATGCTACTCCTATAGAGTTATTTCCTTCGGCTCCAAGATATGGGATCCAAAGTTGGACTATGCATAGTTCAACCTTCTCTGTGGACTGAATCCTTTTTTGCACCCGCAGAATGTCATATTGCAACAATCCTCATTGTAATTTTGTTAAAAAGCATGATTCTAGTTCTCATGGCCAGAAAGATACAATGGTCTGGGGCAAGCAGCTTGTGAAATAACTATTTTGCAGATCGCATATCTATGTGGTATGCGTAGGAAAAACAGTGTGTCCAGCAATTTGTGAAGAATCAGTGAAGGCAAGCATAAGTACCTTGCATCAGCATCTCCATGGCAATATGCTGCTTCATTAATTGCCTGTCTTCCATCTCGCTGTCAGATCCTTCCACCTCACGGATATCTATGTCTGAGTCATCGTTACCTAAATAAAAACAACATCCACAACTGTTAATGACCATTACTGAGATATGCTCAGGGTAACAGTACTATTTCTTTGTGTTCTTTCACTTTAATGAACAATTGTGGGCTGACAGGCACTGAAGAGTCCACAGCTTCATGATGTAAATACATGATTGACTTACAGTATATCCTGGACAGAGGCATTAATTCAACAATATACCTCTTTGGTTTGCTTTAAAGTCCTGCAACTGCTTTACATGGGCATTCCAGGCTTCAACATGAGAGGAAGGATCAGAGAAGGTCTGGTTGCACAATGATGGCATCAGCGCTGAGCTCTGTGGAGGTCCTCTGGAGTTTTCAGTGCTTCCATATTCTTGGTGGAGGGGACTGCCAGATGCTTCTGCAATCCTGCATGTTTATGATGAAGCATGGAATGCCTGTATGAGGTTGGCTTTGGGGCTTGCATCACGGAGGACATTAATACAGAATTTCAGAATGCTTTACATTTTCTCTACTAATTCAAAGCTCTCTTTTAACAAGATGTTTCCACTTTCTTTGAAGCTGGGGACTGCGATGAGGTCTAAGGAAAGTTCACTTCATCCGACACTGCTTAGAAGCAAAGGGACCCCCTTAAGGGAAAAGAAGAGCACATTCCTTATTCTGGATGACTTCTAGATCATGAAAGATCTTTTGCCAAAAGCACAGCGCAACCCTGGCATTGTGCAGAGAGAAATGCGCTGTGGACGGATTGCAAAATGAACCTTCTCACACTTTAAACTTCTTATTGGTGTTACTGAAGTTCAATGGTTAGGACCCCCAGCCTCACGCCAAGATTCTGGAGTCTGTAGTTTAGTGAAAGAGATGAGCAGATTTTTCTTTTCTTTTCTTGGTTAAAAAAAATCTCAAGATCTAACACTTCCCAAAGTTCCCCATGGACTACTAAATCAGTTGGAAAGAAATGCCTCACATAGAAATTTAGCGGAATACATTTTCACACACTCCAGATTTCACATCTCCCCTGAGCAGCCAAAACGGCATGAATTGAAATGTAGTTCTGTGTAAGAAAGCTCTTTAGACAGAATTTCTGGAGAGCTGAACTGGCTCCTTCCAGTGATGTTCCCCAATTCTTCTGGAGGGACTGGCCTTTCTAGTTTTCAAGTGAACAGCAGCATTTATATGATATTCAGGTCACTAGAAAATTAGAGAGGCCAGTATTATCCAGGAAGGTTTTTTTCCTGATACTGTCAGCCTTAGGGGAAGCAATGGCAAACCTCTTCTGAAATCTTGCCAAGAAACCCCCCAGGATAGTTTGTCTTAGGGTCGTCAGATGTCAGAAACAACTTGAAGGCACATAACAAGAACAACTAATACACTGTTGCTTTCAATACTTAACAATATCTGATTGATATCTGATAAGTCATTTGACCAAGTCTTATTTGACATGTTGAATAGCATTGCCTGACTCAAAAGCACTAACTTTCTTCCGACCCAGAGAGAAATCGTAGATGGCCTTCCAACTAGGTCTCAAAGTACTGTGGCTTGGATTCAGATTTAATGAAAGAGAAGAGCTGCTGAAATCGATTGGACTTAAGTTCAGCACAGATAACAAGTCCCACTCATTTAAATGGGCCTACTCTAAGTATTGCAAAATCTGGACACAACCCAAAGATTCCAGATTCCATGACAGAAGACTGCTGTGACACAAAAGGAAAAGAAAAGAAACAAAGACTAACTTTTGGGGGGGAAAGACAAGATGATGACTGCCAGAATTTTCTAAGTTCTTTAGCATCGCTTTTCTTCGCTTCATCCTTTACATCCTTGGTTACATGACCCTAAATTTTACCCTCAACTTATCCACAGGTCATATGAAAATCCACAATTCTGCCCTAAAACCTGCCCTTGGCTGACTTATAGCTGAGTATATCCAGTATATGTAAAAAATGAATACAATGAACTATAAACACAATGACACTAAAATATAGTTGTGATCTGCACCAGTGGAAGGATTACACGTAGCAAAGAGATCACAGATGTTCAAGGTTGGTGTATGTCTAAGCTTTCACAACGTGGCTAACAATTAAATCACAAATACAAGGGACAGCCTTTCCCAATAATAGCTTCCCCCAGATGGACTACAATACCCACCATCCCAGGGTCAGGAATTGGTAGGGAAGGCTGATGCACAATTCCATGTTCATATAAGAGAATGATTTGAGCATTGTGTTGTTGTACATCACTGCATGCAAAGTAAACCAAACATTTCAGCGGGGGAAAAACCCTTCCCTGGAAATTATTTTTAAACAATTAAAAAAATCCTTGGCTGATCAAACACTGGTTTTGCTTTAGATACAAGCTGAGCCCACAGACAAGTGTGTCATTTTCTCAATAAAACTCTGCTCTAGTAAAGAACAATATGTACTCCACATTCACCTGGGTTCATATGACATACCGTACTTCTAGGAGCAATTAATGGATTTGATACTACATTGTTAAAGTAACCGTGGTTATCTTCTCTGAATAAGAATTGGCCTTATTTACTGTACAGTTGGCCCTTCTTATACACGGATTTATTATACAGGGATTCAAGCATCCACGGTTTGAAAATGTTCCCAAAAAGTATAAATTTCAAACATCACACCTTGATTTTCCATTTTTTATAAGGGACACCATTTTGCAATGTCATTATATTTAATGGGACTTGAGCATCCATGGATTTTGTTATCCACGGGGGATCTTGGAACCAAACCCTAGCATATAACCAGGGTCCACTGTACTTCTATAGTACAGGCTTTTTCAGTAGAGACCACAGCAATGGGGGGAAAGGGAGGTGACAATGCATAGCCTAGCTACATACTGCTGGGAAACAAGCCATATATATCTGCCTGGTATCTGGCTCCCAACCCAAGTAGCCACAGGAACCTTGAAAGAGAAAATGCCCCTGTCAATCAAATGGCAATGGGGGTTGGATTTGCAAATTCATGGAGAAAAAATGGGAGCTCACCACTCTTTAGCAAATGTTTCTCTTCCTCCTTCAGCTTATTCTGCATCAGGCGCAAGGTATTCTCTGCTTCCTGTATGGAAATGAAAATCAAAATCAGAATGGCAGCTCCGCCACCCCCTAGTTCAGGAGAGTAACAAGATATGTTCTTAAGGTTAAAACTAAAGGCTTGGCAGGCAGCTGTGTTGCATATTTATTTTTGAGACAGTTTGGCTCTCGGCAGAGAAGTGTCCTATCAGCATGACCATCTTCGACAGTTGCTCTCCAATGCAAAAAGGGGGGAAAAATAACAAAACAAACCAAGCCATGCCTACTGGCGAAATTGGGCAGACGTCATGGCAGCGATTTCTTCATATCTCAGTCCTGCTCTAATTGGCACAATTGGACCTCCGTACTTGCTGAGCATGCATTAACACGATGGTGGCAAGATGCTACATTTAAGGGCTCATTCTATCATTATATGTCCATTTATTTCCCTCATTGCATGTCGTAATCAATATCTCACCAAATACCCCCACATCTCATCTGGAAGAAGCAAAACATGAACCCATCTTAAAGAAAGCTATAAAAGGATAAGGAGCTGAGAATGCTGGTTCTGGAAACAGAATTATACTGGCACTTAATAGCCATTTCTTTCAGAAGGGCTAAAAGCCCCAATTATAGCAATACTGTAAAAAGCTACTGTTAAAAAACAAGACAAAACACCACTCAAGAGGTTGAAGATACATGAATAAGATTTCAGGTTGCCTATTCATAAAGAGTCTGTGGGAGGACCCAGTATGTTCTCTGAATGACTATCCCAAATTTTGCACACTCCTTTTGTCATCTAACTTTAATGACATAAGGCACTAGGAAAAAAGGAAGATCATATTACAGAAGGATGGACTCAGTCTAGGAAGCCACAGTTGCCCTGGGTTTGCAAGATCTGAACAGAGCTGTAGATGATAGAAGAACTTGGAGGTCTCTCATTCATGGAGTCCAAGAAGTTGACTTGACAGCAGTTAACAAGAGCAATGTCCTGATCCTGGTGCATTTGGATCACTCTCTCTCTTTTCATGGCTGTTTTCATGGGGGGATACACATGGGAGCCGGGGTCTTACAATGACAATTGTTTCCAGAGTTCCAACTGATAAGCAGATGTGACCATAGCTAAGAAAAAAGACTGGGGGAAAATTACTGAATCCCAGTGACCAAGGCCTATATCAGTGATAGTGAACCTTTTACAGACCGAGTGCTCAAACTGCAACCCAGACCCCACTTATTTATTGCAAAGTGCCACATCCCTCTGGCTTTCTAGTAAGAAACTCTGCTAGGGCAACAGCATGTGTGCCCACAGAGAGGGCTCTGAGTGCCACCTCTGGCACATGTGCCATAGGTTCGCCATCACTGGCCTATATCATTGGCATGTTCACAAGAATAATTCAGAGAGACTCCAAATGTGTTTGAATGTGTTGCCCAGCTACCCCATCTAGCACCATCAACAGCTATGCTGTATAGGGACGATGGGATGTGCAATCCAACACAGTTGGGGCCTCTCATTTTCCTTCCTCTTTGAATTCTCCCTTTGAAGGTGCCAAGGAAATAAGCTAGAAAAGGCTACTGAAACCTTGCTGTTCCCTTGCAAGCTTCTGTAACTTTCACTGCACTCCCTCTGGTCCTGATACTGGCACAAAAAGAGCTCTTGACCATGCTGCATCCTCGCAGCTCTACCTCAAATGCCTACTTCACGTTCTAACAGTCTCTCCTGCTTTGGCCATGCCAGAGCATCAGACATCAATTCTACACATTATCTTGCCTTAACAGCTTAGAGACGAATACAGTGTCCAGGGAAGAAGATGGAAAAGTCAAGTTCTAGTTGTGTGGGCTCAAAATCTTCCTGCTGGAACACAGTGTATCTTCAGCAGTGAAAAGCCTTAAACTTAAAATTCTGACTGGCAGGGGGAAGTCAACAGGGAAAGAAAGATGCAAATGCTGGGCAATAGTCATCTGAAAAGGAAGTTGCACTTGAATGATCGATGTCGAAAGAGGCCCGCTAAGGAACCACGGTGTATTAAAAGAGTACTGTGCAAACAATGTGTACTCTTTTCAGTGGCCGGCTCTTCATAGCGATGTGATCAGTCAAGGACATCTCCAATTAAATCAAAATGTGCTTTCATTGTAGCAAGTCTCCTATTTATTTGCTTATTTCTCTCCCTGGACCTAGGGAAAGTATGAATTATAATGATTCAATAAAAGCTCATTTGCAATTCTCTTGATGTATTACAGTTCCATTGTAGTCATTTACTTGCTTGACTGGTTGGATGCACACCCTTTATATGTGTCTTCACTGATGAGCCCACGATGTAAACACAAGGATCACCTTGCGCTGTTGGAAAAATCTGACAACCAAATTAACTTTGATGGGGATAATATGGCAACAGCTGGAAATTCACATTTACGTCTTTAGGAAAAAAAACTTTACCAGGCATAAGGTATCATAGAACCATAGAATTGTAGAGTTGGAAGAGACCACAACTGTGCTCCTGCGCATGAGAAATAACATAGGCGGTGGAATCAGGTAGTGGTTAATATTGTGAATAATATCTGAAACACTGACAGAAAGGAGCACTTCTGCCCTGTTTTTATGTATGTTACTTCCATTATTTATTACATGTTAGCATTTAGCATTTGCATTTCTGTACTGCTTCAGAGAGAACTAAAGCACTCTCTAAGCAGTTTACAATCTGTAAGCCATTTGCCTCCAACAAACTAGGTACTTATTTTACCGACTACGAAAGGATGGAAGGCTGAGTCAACCTTGGAGCCCTCTGGGATCGAACTCACAACGTTGTGGTTGCGTTACCAGCATTTAGCCACTGTGTCACCAGGGCTCCTTATTATCTTTCAGTACTGCATTCTCATGTGTCTGCTCATGGCAAAGAAAACTGGTATGCAGCACTGTAACCAGTCTCTGTGAATGCTACTGCCAAGTCCAGATTTGGGACTAGTAGTTCCAGCTAGTAGTTCTGGAAAGGAATCCCTATTTCAGGATTCTGATGTTGTGACATGTTCGGATGAGATAAGCTTGGTCCTAGTGACCACTTCAGAAGGAGAGAATTGAGGAGACCACAGGGATCCTGCCTTAGGAACTGGTCATCACTTGACAACAGAATAGTCTAAGGGCTTTTTTTGGAACTGGAACTCCCAGAATGTCCTAACAAGCTCTCTGACCTCTAACTGGCATCCTCTAGATATGTTGGAGTCACTAGACTCCCATCAAATCCGACTGGACCAGTATGGAAGAGGTATGTTCTCTATATTGGTCAGAATCTTGATACCTGGATCAGGTACCATTGACTAGATAGAGAGCACAACCCTTCTCTCACACACTAAGAATGCTCCACAAAGCAAAATACATTCACATTGGCAGAGCTGAGAAAATTAATTGCTTCAGAACCCTATCTAGTTATAGTATTGATTGTTTTAAATCTGAAGCTAAGCCAGTGGGCCCAATATATCAGTTGGATTGTTTGCCAATTGACTATTTCATTGATGTCCAGAAGCCATCAGGTAGGTATTTAGCTCCATTGGACTCTGGGGATATTACTCAAATGATTGAGCTGAACCTGTCTGCAATGTTTGTTAAAACATCTCTTGATCTGGGTAACTGGGCATCACAAAGATTTGGTATTTAGAGCAAGGTTAACATAAACGTTTTACTACATGTATTCTTCAAGACATCTCATAATACGCTGCTCTCAAAAATGTTTCCAAAGAATTAACACTGGATGTCTTTCTACACTTTGCTTTACCTTTAAGATATGCAATTGTCACTTTCTGACAGTGAATTTAATTTCCCAGACTCAAGCATCATAAGGCATCTCATACAAACAGTTAGCAAGCAGAGTTTTAGTCAAATATCCTCCACAGGATGACTGTGGAATCGACCTATTTGGTTTCATCTTTGGAACCTATACATTCAAATAATTTATTTAGATTTAAAATTATGCTTGGTCCCTCAATTTGATGTTTCTGATCTACAGACACCACTGAGTCTTTGTAGAACAAAATTGGCCAATTCAGCTGAAAGGTGGCAATGTCATACTCCAAGTTGGAAAGATAAATATTCATCATCCACTGTTCAATAGTCAGACAATCTTATTTGTTCTCTAGCAATCTCTAAGTTCTTCAGTGTGACTCCTATGGTCAACATGTGGCCGAATTGCGTTGGAGGACCTAGAGAGAATATATTAATCAAATCTGCAAATAATCAAATCCAAAGTCAAAGCCACAAATGTGGAGGGCCCACTGTCTGTGCCTAGCACACATTCATATCCTATGCATTTATTCCCCCTTTTCTCCTCCATCCCCCTTTGTCTTTGTGTTTTTATTATAAAATTTTAATTAGCTAGATAAATAAAGAAAGAAGTGTCAGGAAAAGCTGCCATTCCTGATGTTATCTAGTTTGCACTTCTGCCCTCTCATGGTATGAACGCATTAATGGCGACCACGCATCCCCAGAACAGCACTTAGCCTTAACAATCAAAAGAGGCCACTTTCACAAAGCCGCTTAAACGTCAAGCACTATCAAAACTAATTGGAAGAGCCCCAGAGCTCCGAATATTGCTTCCCAACTTTAGCTGCCACTGACTTGACCACAGGCCAGCTGGTATTCTAATACAAGAATGCTTCATTAAGGGACCATAATGAGAAGCAGGGATCCTTACTTTCCAGAACAGTGTTTTCCAAGCCCAGATTCTAGGAGAACAATTTGTACACAAGAATGCAATTGTAATGAATTATTCTCAATACAAGTGCCACCTAGGAGAGTTAATAATTTCTGGATCGATTGAGCTGCATGGAAGCCTCAATTATAGCTCTTGCATCTTGCCAAAGGTGAATGGCAGCGTGCTCTGCTCCCTGCAGATGTTCAGGTGCTTTGAGGAGAATGCTGGGGTAGGCTGACATTTATGGGTCCCTATGTGCTTCAGTAATAGGAGAGTAAATATGAATGGCAGCATTCATTGTACCCTGTAGATGTTCAGAGACTTGAAGGTAACACTGAGCAAGACTGACATTTATAGGCTTCTATATGCCCATAAATATATGTACAGTATATGTAATAGGAAATCAACTATATGTAATAGGAAACCAGCTCTACTGGAGGAAACTAAGGGTTCTCCCCGCCCAGGGCAGCAAAGTGCAGCCTGAAATGTAGCCCAACCAGAGTGTGAATCCAGTCAAACAGTACTAAACAAATGAATTCGCTGGGATGATTTCTGATAAAGATGTCAAGACCGTCTTGTTGCAGTAAGCTTACACTGCACACTTCCGACTAATACTCTCTAGGGAAGGAAGAATAGTTAATAGCCTGCTTGACTGAGAGCTACTGAAATGAGAAATGTGTGCAAGAGTGTACATAACGTCTGCCATACAGCAGCAATGGAATTTATTGTATCACATTGATGTCATGAACTAACTCAGTGCATCAATAATAACAACACCCCATGCAGCAATTTTTCTAAATTACCCAAATTTATCTCCAATGAGTTGTCAAGATATACTACACAAGACCACACAGAAAGGTAGTGAATCCCAATGTATCAGGTAAACAAGGAAAGTATAATTTCCTTTTGAAGTCATATGCTCAATGGGGAAAACCTTAGAGGTCCTACTTAACTGTCCCAAAAGGAAATCATTTTTAATGCTGTCACACATATAAAACACTTCCCCATTCCAACTGTGGAATCACAAAAGTATTTTGGAATGCCAGCCTCTTGGATATGGTTCCCTTCAAAAAATAGGAATGGAGACCTATTTGGTCTGCATAAAACTCATCAGAGATTAAAAAGCAACAGAATTGGCTTCATTGTCCTAATGTAACGTTTGCTGCAACCCTTCTGGATCAGTCAAAGGAGATGTTTCACATAATTTTCATGTAATCCAAAGTGCCGCATTAATTAAAAAGCCAATAGCTTTGTTCAGCTTTAAATTGCTTTTTCCAATTAAGAGATGCAATCTAGTCAATGTCATTTTCTGTGAAACAGCAGAGAGCACAAACCATTGCATCTGTTAAGTGCACTAACGATTACTGATTACACAATGATGATATTTAGACTGTGCACACTTTCCCCTAATAAACAATCATTTGTTCGCAAGCATGCATGTAGAACCATTCCTTAACAAGGCACCCTGGGAAGCAAGTTAAGCTAAACATGTGCGCACTGCTATTCTCTTAGCAAGGATGTTACAAGGGGGGTGCAGACCACACTGGGTAACATCTCAGAGAAGAGTGAACACCCGTTGAGGAAGTCGTGCCCTGTGAAGAAGATAGAGACTCAGAGGAGGAAGCAGAAAAGCTCAGCCAGGAGGATGCCCCCAGTTCCTCAGTGCCAGTGCCAGTGGAGACTGCTGCCAATGAAGAGAGCCAGGAACTGGGTACCAGTGCAGCAGAGGGTTCTGCCAGTTTGGGCATCAAGGAGAATGAGGAGGCAGATGTATCTGTGCCTTCATTCAGTGAGAGGAGATCTGTACAAAATATGTACAGCTGGCCCTCCATTTTCACGGGGGGTCCATTTTGGACCCCCGCCCCGTGAAAACGGAGGCTCACGCATATTCAAGCCACATAGGCTTGAGTGGGGTGTGCCACTGAAAATAGCAGAGGTCATCCCTCCACGGATATTCAAGGTCGCGGATCTTAGCTCCGCAGTTAAGAGGGGCAACTGTATATGAAATGCTGAGCAACTGGGGAACAGCTACACCAGTGAGAGTTGGCGATAAAAGCCTAAGATGAATGCTAGAAGTTAATTGTTTTCCCTGGCAAAAGCACTTTGTTCGTGGACTCTCTTGTTGCCTGACTTCCTGGACTGGACTTTGAATAGACGGTTCTGCTCACTGGAACTCCAGACTCTTGGACTGTTTGACTACTCTGATTACTCAAACCCTGACTCTTGGACTGACCAAGGACTTTGCTTTTGGAACTCTTGGTTTACACTAATTTCTTGTCGTCTGATACTCAGGACTTGAATTGTTTCAGATTATATGTTTTGTTGGTCTTTTGCTTTTGCCATTATCTCAGTTGTTTTGGTTGCTATCAGTAACCACTTTTCAGTGTTATTGTGCCCTACAGATGGCTATTTTTGTGTTGGTGGAGAACAGCGGGGGACAGAGAAAGATCCAGCTATTTTCTTAAGTCTCTCAGTTCACAAGATCCCTTGGGTGGGATTTGCAGGATCCCTGGAAAATCAGTATGCAAAGGGATCTTGTAATATCTTTGAGACTAACTGTATGAAAGAAACTGGTAGTATGAACTTTCGCAGACTTGAGCCTACCTCCTTAGAAGTATACCGTACTCCTCAGGAAAACTCAGTCTCAAAGGTGCTAAAAGATCTCTTTGCATAATGGCGAAAATAAGACTGAATCAATATAATATTTGAGAAACCCCACCTCAAATCTTTCCTGCTCCATTCGATGTTGGTCATCTAGTTGCTGCTCCAGATAAGTAAGGTTGCGAAATTTCTCCAAGTAAGAACTATATTGTTTCTGTAGTTCCTCCTCAATTTTTTCAAACTCGTCCATAAAGGCTGGGCTGGTTGGAAACATAAGGAAAAGCAGCAGGTGAAAAACTTGTATTTTCATCTATATGAACTTTCCGGGGAGGTTATATCTTACCATCTGCTGAGCCTTCAATTATTTCCTGGCCTGTGACACAGAGCACCCAAAACATAAAAAGGATCTTAGTAATAGTGTTGCCTTTCATTTGTTTGAACCAATGCTTTGAGGATGCCTGCATACTTGTAAATAAAAATGAACTTTCCTAAATTCCATCCTTCCAGTAGTAGGACATGCAAGTCAGGTTAGAGGGGCCAGGTATGAAAGGACCCAAGGAAGATAGCTACTTTTAGAAAGTAATTTTTTTTAAAGAATTAAGGAAATTAAGAATCTATGCAGCATTCAAAAATAACAAATACATTTATTTCACAAATGAGTGGCATGTATGAATACACACTTATGCACACAGTCATCTGGAGGAGGAGATTTCCCCAAACCTTGGAAATATAGAGTTGGTCTGGTTAAGATGACAAACTTTAACACTCAAGTCGTGTTCCTGAACAAGTTGAAAAAACGTCAAAAACCCATTTGCTAAATAATTTAGCATTCTGTTAAACCAACTAGCAAACTATCCAGAGTTCTAATATACTACTGTAATTCTATGATACATGATACCTATTGTCCCAGAACACACTGCTACAGTCAATGAAATTGCCATTTTGGAACCTCTGAAAGGGAGATTGAAGCAAGAAGCAATCTATCTCCAGAGGCTAGAATTCAGATTAATATTCCTTATTATAATACATGTTTTAATTGGTTTATGTAATGCTGGGATATTTATGTTATCCATCAAGAGAATGGTTAATACATCATCCCTCCACATTCACTGGGGTTAGGGGCACAAGACCCCCGTGAATGTGAAAAAAACACTATGTTTTTACTTGAGAGAACACCTCTCTAACAATCTCTAAGTCCTCTAATGCATCTCTATGGTCAACATCTGCCAGATATTGACCACAGAATTGTGCTGGAGGAGCTACAAATGCCTAGTGGAGTGTTCTCACTAGGGATCTCCTTCTGTGTGACTTTTGGTTAAAGTTGACCATAGTGTTGCACTGGAGGACCTAGATATTCCTAGAAAGAACATCTTAATAAAATCCGTGAATAATCAAACCTGCAAAAATCAAAGCCGCAAATGTGGAGGGATGAGTGTAGTTAACATTAATAATGTGACAGTTACTATCAACTGTATTTAATTTTCTTTGAGTTCATGGTCTCCAATGCCCCTCTACAATTATTCTCCTTACCCATCATATGCTCTCTCTCTCTCTCTCTCTCTCTCTCTCGCTCTCTCTCTCTCTCTCTCTCTCTATATATATATATATATATAAACAGATAAGAGAACACTTCATGCATGGGAGCAAATTGACTGTAGTCCATAAACTTTATGGCATAATAAATTAGTTTTTAAGGTGCTACACATACACACCAACACTGTATCCTTTACTAGTTATAGCACAACACAGTTATGTATTTTTTCTCTGCAGGAGGGGTTAAATTAACTGTTTTGAAAAGCTTAATCTTCAGCATCAAGTAATGCTCAGAACAGCAGTAATTCAGCTGCAAAAGATCTAATGACTGTAAAAACAGGTAACTACATAATTGAAGTTATAGAGTATGCATTACTTAGCAGGGGACAGGGAGGGTTAGCCCAAAGCACTTCTTGAACATCAGATTTTCCAAGGCTCATTGCTCGATATTCATTCTCCACTGTGGTGAGCATTAAACATGCACATTAGAGCACCTAATGACAAACAACTCGGTGAAACAGGTGTCAACCATCTCTCAGTGGTGGATTTTCCATGCTCCAGCTGCCACTGGAAAGGTTTCCAAGGAATCATCTAGCCTTATGTGGATAGGAGAAGCAGACTAAGGTTGAATTTATGAACTGGAATGGTAAGAGAAACAGCAAAAGAAAAGAAAGAAAAGAGGAACAGGCCACTACAGAACAAGCCAGTTCAGGAAGGGAATAGAATCAGAATCAGCAGGGACAAGTTGTATCCAGAACATAAGCGCATCTCTATGGAGTTCATTCACACTATGCAAGTATAGTGCTATCATTCCATTTTAACTACCATGTTTCTATCCTATGGAATACTGAGGATTGTACTTCAGAGATGCACCAGAGGAGTGTTCTGGCTGAGACTTCTTTATCTCTCCCTAAACCTCCAGACCCAGGTTTATATAGGACAGAACCATGGCAGTTAAAGGGGAATAATAGCACTATAATTGTGTAGTGTCAATGGCCCCCTGATCGAAAGAATTAACCACCAAGACCATGCTTTCCCTGCTCTTCCTCCTCATCCCTTCCTTTGTGACTTGTGCCTTTCAGACTGCAAGACTGCAACTAGGGACTGCCTAATTGTTGATTTTTCCAAGCCTCTGGGAACCTTTTTTTGATTGAAAAGCAATATAAATATTCAACAAACAAATGAGCAGATGCCCCTGATAATAGCTATTCAAGGGACAACAACATAGCAGTCCTCACCGAACACTCTGTAGAGTTTGGAGCCGCTTGTGGTTTCTTTCCAACTCCATTTTTCTCTTTTCAATCTTTGCCTCCAAACTGGCTTCATCTGACACCACATTATTCAACATGTCTTTGGTTTTCTCGACCTGCTCCTACAAGAGGCAGAATAAAGAGCAATGTTTGGTGACATTATCAAGAAAGGGGCTTTTGTAAATACAGACTTTAAGGAATGATTGCCCACAACTACCTTCAATGAGCTTTCAAGCCTCTACAAACATATTCAATCGCTTAGTGCAAAATGCAGACCTACTGTACAGTAAATCCATTTCCCCCTTACATATTGTGATAGGAGTGACAAAAGGAAATCAAGAAAAGAGTTGGAGAATGATGGGCAAAATGTGCTGCACAGAATTAATGCACTAAATGACCCTGAAAACTTTGCTCTTTAAAAGCTGTTAATTAGCAAAGAAGGAGTACTTTGACATTTAAGCATTGAATGGATTTGCTCTAGCAATTTTCTATGTAAGTTGGACTGACCTAGGTAGGATGAAGTAGTCTTACAATCTTAATATATGCCCCACGAAATGAAGTGCAGTATTGCTGTAGTTTCCTGGAGTTGCTGTTTAGAGTATCAATAGATGTTAAAATATATTTGGGGTCTGAATTCTTTTCAGGAGGAAGTAGAGGAAATATCAAAGGATAATTGCACTATATTTTGATTTACTGTAGCTCAGTGGAGGACGTCTCTTCTGCAATATTAGTGCACTACACCCAATATCACCCAAATCCATCTGAGGAAGTAGACAGAAGCCTACGAAAGCTCATGTTGCCACTTTCTTTCCTTCAGTTAGTCTCAAAGGTGCTACAAGACTGCTCTACAACAACAGCACCAAACCTAAGGCACTAAATATTAAAGACCATCATCCTTACCAGAATGTCTTTGATAGCAACTCTCATCACCCTTTCAGTCTCATTTATCTCCAGAGGTCTGGCAATTGCTTCTGTTCTCATTTCCTGAAAGACAAAACCCCCAAAGAAGTAGTCGTAAGATGAATCTCTAATTAATATTCGGCAAATTGCAGGCAGCTGAGCTTTGACAAAAAGATGTGAATAACAAATGGAATGTACAGTGGTCAAAGATATTATGCAACATGATTTAAGGACCTTCAAAGAATAGGAGCTCATTAAGAAGGTGAACAAAAGGCTCAGTGTTAAGTGGTTTCACACTTGGCAGTTTTTAAGGGTGCCAACTAAACCATGTTTCACTGAACTTGATGGGATTTACCTAAGAACCCTACTAGATCACACCAAAGGCTTGTCTGGTCCAACATACATTTCCTACAGTTGCCAACCCAATGTCTCTTAACATCTCACAAGCACATTGAAATGCAACAGCACCCTCATGTTTGTCAGACATAGAGCTCTTATTGATCATTCCTATTCCATTCTCTGAAGTGACATCACTTGTAATGCCATGTCCTGCATAATATTCAATAACAGTGATTATAATGCTTTCTACATCACTATCAATGGACATAGTAATCACAACGTTATATTAAACAGAAGAATTATAAAGAGTTTACAATCTAACAGCTGACAGAACAAAGAAAAGATAGAAAGGAACAGAGAAAGACTAGTTTCCAAACTAGTTCAGCACTGATGAAAAACAACTGATGTGTGAATCACAGAGACCTCAAGAACATTGTCTATCAAGCAAGAAGTATGCTCTCTTTGTTGCATGTTGTGTGGCACACATGCCACAGCAGGCATAGCAGTCCTAGAAAAGGCCTTCCTATTCATGAATGCATTATGAAGTGTCAGTAAGACATTCAAAATGATTGATAGATAAATGATAGATGGATGGATATACAGACACACAGACAGATATGTAGGTAGGCAGATAAATAGGTAGGTAGGTTAAGTACAGTGGGTCCTTATTATCCACTGGGGTTTGGTTCCAGGACCCCACTGTGGATACCAAAATGTGTGGGTGCTCAAATCCCATTAAATGTAATGCCATCCCTTATATAAAATGGAAAAATAAAGGTTTGCTATCTGGAATTTATACTATTTTTTGAACATAGATGCTTGAATCCGTGGATAAAGAATCTGTGGATACAGAGGGCTGACTGTAGATACATAGGTAGGTGGGAAATTAACCATTTTTACCATGTTACACTCCAATTTGTAACCTTGAATGTACACATATCAAATGTACACATTTGCCCATCTCAAGATCTATTACATCCATGACAGCAAAGCCTTCACTATCTATGTTTCCTCTCACAGGACTGCAATCAGGTAACTCTCAACCAAAACTGAGAATGACAGTCAACAGGGAAATGAACTTTCTTTCAACCCTGGTGCAAAGACCAGGATCTGCTATTTCTTGGTGTAGATCAATGTTGGGGCGGAGAGAAATCCCAAATCCCTCCTTCCAAAAGGCTGGGTATTTTGATTTGAAAACCCGAGTCTCAAATGCAAAGCCAGCTTCCTTGTTGTTATTTGTCAAAACAATGACTGCAGCCTATTATTTGTCACAGACACCTGAACCTGCTTGCACATATAGCCTCTCAAAGCTTTTGTGCCTCATGTTACGTCAGCAAACGATTTGCAGGAGGAAGGAGTTCAGAATTTGAAATCTGACCCCAGCATTGTTATTGTTCTTCTGTGTTTGGTAATAACACCGACATAATAATCAGTATTAGCACCTTTTATATTTCAGTGCCCCACATCCCTCACCCACCCAAAAATGAGCATAAATACTAGTCGGGTGAGGCAATCATGTAGTTGATGAAGTGGAGCACAGTCCTTAAGCTTATGCCAAAGACCGTAAAACTCATTTATCCAAAAGGGTAAGGATCACCACTTTACACTCCTCTTTAGTCAGATGACACCAGGATGCGTAACAACATTCCCAACATCATTGGATCCCTGGCTTTAGTATCATTGGGAGCTTTTTTCTTCCTCTACAAGAAATCCTGCCTTGAATGACATCAGCATTCAATACTGATCACATTTGCAATATTGTCAGTTCCCTGGCTGAAGTATCATGGGGAACCTCTCCTCTTCTTTGGCAAGAAATCCTGCTTTGTTTCCCCCATGCTTCTGGGTGTGGACTGAGAAGGAGGACTACTAGTTAAGAGATGGCTGGCTTCATGTTTTTATATGGCATTTTGAAGATTAAGATGTTTTATTTGGCATATGCTTCCATGCGTTGCAGCTCAGTTCATCAGATGTATCTGATGAAATGGGCCACCATGCATGAAAGCTTACAGCAAATAAAACAGGTTAGTCTTTAAAGTGCTGCGAGACTCTTTGTTGTGTAGATAAATATATGGTGATGAAAGAAGGATGAGAACATAAGGATTAACTTGCAGGTCCAGGCCCAAGGGACAGAGTCTGAGAATAGAGATGAGGGAGGAACAACTAAAATAGCATCTGACTAGGAGCATTAATGAACCGGAAAATAAGCGCTTTCTCAATCAAATATACCTGATGTTGTTTACCATTTACCAGGACCCAAGAGCTTAAAAACCACAACGTCGTGCAACAACTACTCATTAGAAATTAGAGGAGAAGAGAATAAAATGAATGTTGATTCGCTAAAGTGGAAAAAAATAATAATTTAAAAACAGTTAGCATATACATTAGCATAAACATTAGCAGTTGTTATTAATGCCACCAACTCTGAATTATACTGTAAGCAAAGAATGGATGTTACAGAGAAGTTTCCATATGCGAAAGAAAATTTGAGGTAGAAGATCTAGAATCCAAGTGCTTTTCTCTCTTCTTTCCACTAGAATAAAGGGGGCACTAGAGGCAATGTAGCTTTTGTCCCTATGATCAGATGATATAAGAATGAGAAAATTCAGTTGCCGGGGTAGGGACACCCATATACAGAAACTGGAAATACTATGGCATCGATCCTGACTTTTGTATCTACCGATGTGTCTTTCCGTTTCAGAATCTTATCTAGTTCCTTCATAGCTGCCTTTCCAAATCTTAGTCTTCTTCGTATTTTTCGATTGCAGTCTCCAGTTGATTAATGTCAAGGAACAGAAAATCTTTAAACATTTCAATGTCTTCATTATCCATGTTAAAATTGTGCAAGTCATCTGTGATGGTTATTTTTGTTTTCTTAATCTTCTAACTCTGCTTTTATACTTTCTTCCTTAGCTTTCATCAATAGTCATTCCAAGTCTTTAATATTTTACACAAGTGATATGCTGTCATCTGCATAACTTCAGCTGCTTCGGAGGAAGGAGACTGAAGTCTACGAAAGCTCATGCTGCCGACTTCTTTCTTTCTGTGAGTGTCAAGATCTCTCCATACTGATTCTACAAACAAACACGGCTATATCTTTGAATTAAATTATTAATGTCCTTAAATTGTTAATAACTCAATGTCGTTATGTTTGAAAGGGGGAAAAGTCTCCTTGGGCAAGTTGCATGCTCTCAGCCTTAGGCAATGTGAAACCTCCTCTGAACAAATCTTGTCAAGAAAACTCCATGATAGGTTTTTGCCTTAGGGTTGCCATAAGTTGGAAATGACTTGAATTTCAATAATTGGAGGCTAGATGAGTCTATACTTCAAAATGAAAATTGTTAAGGGATGCTAAAAAAATTAAAGGAATATTTTGAAGACAATGTAGACAAAGGTACAGACAGTGTGGGATGCTGAAAGTGCACCAGTGTGTGGGTTTTTTTATATATACAAAAAGGTTCAGAATTGAAGAGGGAACAACAAGAACAACAACAGAAAATTCAAATGTTATGCAAAGAATGGAATTGCAGAACTAGGTCTAACTGACTGAGAACCACGAATAACTCTGGACTGAAACCAGGAGCAAAAGCAAAAGGACGCTATCTGTAGCCAAACAGAAAGAAACATTTCATTCAAAGACAAATTAGCTGAGCAATGATGAAATCACGAAATGTCCATAAAACAATCCGTTTGCTGGGAGAATGAAGAAGACCGCAATTGAATGCTTGCAGTAACGTCAAATGAGTGCAAAAGCAATCAGATAGGAGAAGGTTAGAAAGCCAAGAAGCTAAAGGTCAGGATTTGAGTGGTTACGCTGTAGATTGCAAACAGCAAAGTAATGAAGGGTGGGATAGGTAGGAAAAAAATAGGACAGGAGGTAAGATCTAATGAGAGAAGACTCTGAACAAAACATAGAAAGGACATAAGAAGCTACATGTTGTTGATGAGAGGTGAAACCTCTGTATGTCTGCTAGCCCCGCTATCATATATGCAAGCAATGCTGTTTAGTTCAATCATTAGAGGGAAAGAGAGGAAAAAGAGACTGCAGTTGGGGAGTAATGTTTTATTTAGGAACTAATGAGCCAAACATGGTTAAGTAGCCTCTTTCCTCGTTGCCTTTCCTTCCTACGCAGAGACCCCTATCCCACTCAGGCTAAATTTTATTCATGTATTTATTTATTTGAGCACAAAGAGAAATCATGGAAATACTTGTGACAGAGGATTTATGTTTAAAATATGATTTTCAAAATTAAGTACAGTGGTCCCTCTTCATTCGCTGGGGTTAGGGGTGAAGGACCTCTGTGCAAATAATTACAGCACTATAGAAATAAAGTTTAATAATAATAATAATAATAATAATAATAATAATAACAACAACACACTATTCTTTTTACTTGAAAGAATACCTCTCTAGGAATCTCCAGGTTCTGCAATGCAACTCTGTCATCAGCATCTGCCAGACGCTGACCATGCTGGAGTCATGCACATGCTCTAGCCACAAATGCCTAGAGACATGTTTTCTCTAGGAACCTCTGGCAGGGTTGTGCTGGAGGACCTAGAGAAAACATATTAATCAAAGACGCAGAAAATCAAATCCACAAAAGTGAAAGCTGCAAACGTGGAGGGCCAACTGTACAAGCTTTTTCCCCCCACATAAGGCCTTGCATTTCAAAGGAAAATATTCTGCAGAGGCAAAGGCCTTCTACTGCAAGAAGCACACACACCAAAGTGGTTTACAGTTGTCCTCTTTGAGTTAGGCTAGATCCACACAAGGTTCATGTTCACTATCCTGCCCTGGTTTGACCCTATTAATGCTAACCTGTTTTAAACTAAACCCAAACTGGTCTTACAATTCACACAGTTTCCCCATCCTGAAGTCTCCTTGGTACAAAAGGGCGCTTCTACCATGTTCACATATTCAATGTGATAATTTTCAGTCACCCAACTTACAGTGGCTGTGGGTTGTTTTTTATTCCCGCCATGCATGTAGGTATCCGTATATCTGCATAGCCATATAAACCAATAATCTTTAGTTTTCCCATCATTCTTATCACCCATGTGCCCTCCCACTCAATGGCATGTATACCTGGGAAGTTACCAGGACATAGCAGGGCAATTACCTTAGGACTCACATATGTTCCTCTGCTCCATGTAATGTCACCTAAAAGAAGTTTTTCCACTGTGAAATCAGAAGAACATCATGTGTTCAAACAAGACCAGGCTCGATGTAAGAATGAATTACTTTGCAGGTATGGATCCAGTCTAATTCAAGGCTCTCTAATTTGAAAAGATGACCAAAAGGCTTTTTCCTGCTTTCAGACTTTACAAAGGGTCCAGGAGCAGCAGCAAAGTGTAGCTAGCATGCCTGTGCTGTTCCAGGAAAAACTTCTTTATAAGTGACTCACAATGGCTCTTTCGTGCCTACATTGTTTTGTTTCCATTGCCAAGAGGTTTAAGAAACACTCAAATCTCAAAACATAATTTCGTATTGTATGCCAACCTCCCTGCTCCTTGATAAAATTGCCAGGCGCGCTGACATGTTTGCTTTCAATACAGGTCATACTCTACTTTATGGTCATCTGGTGACTGAGTGGAAGGAAAGAGCCAGCACAGCTGGGTGCCTGTTTCTCCATCAAAGAGCAGGCTGTTACCAAAATCCACTCATATTTATACTGGCAGCAGGTGTCCACGGATAACTTGTGCTAAGACAAGGAAGTCACACATAGCATCCCTAAAAGTGTATTCTTCCTGAAGACAAAGCCTCTCTGTTGGATACTGAGGATGTCACGATCTGCCATCCAGGAGTGCCCCTTCATATATGGCTGCTATGAACTGATCCTTCATATCCTCAAAGTCCTTAAAAGCATATCATCTATCTTATTCATAGAGAAGAAACTGGTTTGTTTTCTTCTTGACTGTTTGTTGTACATTCATCCCATTCTCTCCTTCTTTCGGCTGCCATATTCCAGTTGGCATCTTTGAAGTCAAACCACTCAGTCCATGCACATTGTAAATACGACGCTGAATGGCAAGAGAACTGTACCTCACCTTCTAAAAGGCTTGCTGGAGCTCTCATTAGTTTTGTAGGAAAGACGGCAAGCCAGAAAAGGCAACAGATGTAGAATCAAGTTTAATTACATATTTTGCATTTGGAAGGTTCAACCATACCATCATGTAGAGTCATGAAACTGCTCACTCTTACAGGTGCTTGCATGTTTTCATAATAGTTTGTGAAGCCAACCGCAATAGTACTAGAACAGTTATTACTATGAATAGAGACTCCTAGACCATCCAATACAGAATACACAAGACAGTTCCTGCCCTGCAGGCTTGCAATCTACAAGGCATGTCAGAAAAGAAACAAAGAAAAGGAAGCAATGTGGAAAGAAGAAAAAACTTTCTCAGACATCAATTCTTAATATTAAAAAGGCATTGTTATAATAACCTGCTGGCTTGGTCACAGCAGGGAGAAGAACCCAATTGAACTGCTATTATGGAACAGAGATGATCCTTACCTTCCTCTGCTACAGCCCAATGCTTAATGCCATTAAGGATAAAACTCCCAGTCTACCACCCGCACAGTCACAACATTTGTTATTGAATGGCTCCTGTTCAGAAACATACATTACAAGTACATAATGCAATAGCAATGAGAAATCACTAGTTCTGCTTACACAAAACAGACCACGGAGGCTATTTCCCAGATAACGCAGAAGCAAATCCTGGTGCATCACCTTCTGTATATTCAAAAGAAAGCTTGAGCCCAGGGGAAAATTAAGAAATTGTTTTCGACACCTTAAAGATGAATCAAGTTTTGTGACATAAGCATGTGCGGATCAGGACCTATGTCTGTTGTTGCAAAACAGGCTCTAGATCTATGCTGCACAAATTATGTGTCTGTGGACTTGTGCCAGTCTGTACAATACTGGCTGCTGGTGTGCAGAACCTTTCCAGGAAAGAAATAAAACATTATAATCAATCAATCAATCAATCAATCATTATTATTAAGATCTATGACCGGCACTAGAGTAGTCAATGGTACAAATATCCTACTGGTGTCTGATACACTGGGAAAAATTCCAGTCCTCACATCAGATGGCATGAGAAACACCTCTCTAGATCACTGAAGATTGCACTGCAATGGGCCAACACAGCTTGCGCTCTGGAATTAGCTGCCTAATAAATGAATCTAGTGACAGCTGCCAACAGGACTAGCATCAGGAAACTTCCCAAAGTTGCTCCCGCATGCTGTTCTATTAGAAATACCACAGTGAAGACTTTCCAGCAGTCAAGTTTTTCCAACAGTGAAGTCTTCGCAGGCTCTGGATTGACCTGGCTCATGCAGGCTGGCCATCAAGGACTCTAAGAAAGTCTATGGCCTGTTACAGACAGCCAAAACAAAGCTGCTTCAAGTCACTTTGGAGGTATGCTGTTTAAATGATACATGCGTCCTATGAGTCCAGAAGGCGAACCAAAGTCACGCTCCAGTCCTAAGGACTGGAGTGCAGCTTTTGTGCAGCTTTCAGATTTTTAGGATGCATGCATCATTGAAATATCATACCTCCAAAGTGACTTGAAGCAGCTTTATTTTGGATGTCTGTATAGGGCCTATAAAAAGCATCCTGTTTCAATCGGGACTTTGTCTGAACAACATGTAGGGGCAGCTGTTTTGGCCATTTAGCAAATTCAAACAAAAATCCACCAAACAGTGATACCTTTATTGGACAACGGAAATGCACAATATATTCTCCTGTTTTATTTGTAATACCTTGTTACATTAACATAGACTATAGTCTTGCTGGTTAACAGCCACAGTTGCTACTACGTTTTGTCTAGGAATTCTCACTTTCTTAAAAAAAAATATGCATGTCTTTGCTTTGAAAGATGTTTCAGATTCTTGGTATCGATGCCTGCTGTGTCCAAGACCTTGGCATGTCGAAGCAAGGCGTTTTCTCAGCAGGAATCTGCTTATACAACCTCCTGGCTTTTGACAGATAGAAAGTGCTAAGATGGTTAGAAATTTTTTAACCCATACATATTTGGTACTGGGAAGGAAAGGTCCAAGGGACTGACCCAAAAAGATCTGAGCCTTTGTTACTTTCTTCTGACTATATAAAGTTTGTCTAATGAAAAACATCCCTGGACTAGATAGAGGCTAGAATGGATAACCCTTGGGGTCCCTTCTAACTCCAAGATTTTAAGATTCTAAGAGCTCCTTGATAATCATGCCAGATGCTATTTTACTGTATGGTCTCAGGAACTCCTTTTTTGTCCCCATTCTCAGACAATGTCATGCTTGACGTGGATTTTTGTGTAAAGGAAAGTTTATTGAAACATCAAGGCTTTGAAAGTGAGGGAGGCTCTATACTTTCCCCTCCCCTCAAGCTATCCTATGACATATCTAGTGCATACTATAAGACACCGCAAGGCATTCATACCTGTGAATAAAGGTAAATGCCAGAGGCTTTGAGAATCACAAGGCGCCCTTCCAGTGGTCTGCAACTGGTATTCTTCTACCTCTTCGGAACTGCAGAAATATCTTCTCTAGAAGGCAGGCATTTTCTCACTATCAGAAAAGGTTTCATTTGCTACTCTTTTATGACGATGGTACAGGAATTTATTTCAGAGCTCAACTAATAATGAGCTACCATTTCCCCCCCTTAAGTGCATAATGCTTTTTAGAGTACCCCAATTGTTCAAATGGAAAAGAAACACATAAAGGTAGAACACAGAGAACCATCTCATACCCAACTGGAGTATGCAAGCTACCCAAGTCAGTCCTCCTCAGTCAAACCTACAGATACACAGATCTGCTTATAAACACATGCTTATAAAGAAACTCTCCAATTCTGTTCCTATGGTCTCTTCCAACTCTATGATTCTATGAGTTGCCTTGCTGTTGTGGTGGGAATTTTTGGACCTCCTTCTATTTTGGACTTTTGCTCTCCCGGTCCCTTTACAGTATTTATGCTGGGTAGATCAGATGGGCATTGTAGGTCCTATCAACTTGAGGACCAAATGTTTCCCATTTCTGCTGCCAGAAGTAGTTAAGTAACATGTATGGTACAGTTTGACAGTTCAAAAGTGCTAAATAAAGGCTGGATGGAGAATTAGTACCTGTGTTGGAGAAACACAGATTCAAATTCCATGTAGCTGACCTCAAGCTGGGTCTTCTGTATACATAACAAGTGCTCTAACTTTGAGTGACTTCCCCTTTTAAAGACCTCAGGATGTGGCTTAAGCACATTGGAATAGGTTTGGTCAAAGACTGTAAATAAAATTGATTGATTGATTGATTGATTGATTGGAATAGGCTAGATTTTCAGTATCTTGGGTTAATACGTGGTAGGTAATACAGTGGTGCCTCGGGTTACGAAATTAATTCGTAACGCGGCCGCTTTCGTAACCCGAAAAGCCTTCGTAAGCCGAATTGCCATAGGCGCTAATGGGGAAAAGCCGCGATTCCGTGCGAAAAAGCCGAAAAAAGCACCAAAAGTTTTTTCGTAACCCGAAAAAACATTCGTAACCCGAAACAATAATTCCCTATGGGATTTTTTCGTATCCCGAAAATTTCGTAACCTGGGTATTTCGTATCCCGAGGTACCACTGTACAGTTAGCTCACTGTCATACATTTCTTTTCTCTTTCTATTACTGAGTGCTTGCTTTATACACATCTGGAGCAACTACTGTATATACTCATGTATAAGTCTAGAAATTTAGGTGAAAAAAATTGACCCAAAAAAGCTGAGTTGACTTATCCATGGGTTGATGTAAGTACTGTATCTTAACTCTGATATTAAAAAAGGAATCATCCTCTAGTGAAAAGCAAGAGTATAATCTGTCCTGGAAACACTGACCATCTCTACTCTCTCATCCACACAAAGTAAGCACAGAGAGTTATGCCTGCTGGAATTTCATAAGTTCTTTGACATTGTTTTGCTTTGCTTCATCCTTTAGATCCTTTGCTATATGCTCCAAAGCTTTACCACTGACTTATCCATGGGTCATAGCAAAATCCATAGTTTTGGCCCCAAAACCTGCCCTCCACATATACATGAGGTCGACTTATAGTCGAGTATATACAGTATTACAGTGAAGTACTTTTGCCTGGTCTTCACTGACAGGGATCTTCATTAAATAGTTGGGGTACTGCAGGAATCCTTAATATTTGCACGATCACTGCCAATACACATACTACCCACCGTAAAATACCACAATTCTGGTAGCATGACTAATTCCCATGATTCTAACATTGACCAGCTAACGCTACTAGAAGTCTACCCAGATTCTACCAAGAACAATGGCAGCTGAACATTAAAATCAGAGCTGCACTTCTCAGTTTCAACTAATTGCCAAAAAAGCAAAAACTAGAGATCATTAGGAATGGGGCATGAAAGGACTGTCTCATACTTCCTTGAGAGATCTGCACATAAGTGATCTTCACAAAGGCTTTGTACCTTCCCTTTCAGACATCCTTGCTGGCCCTAATGAGGCAGAAACCGGAGGCATTCTCTCTGAGGCAGGCAACAGCAAGGTCAATCGACCAACTATTTTCACCACAATAGAAAAATCATTGCAAAAAGTAGCTTCTACTGCATCAGGCATTAATGGTATGAAGCATTCAAACTCCAGGACATCACATTCCCTGCTGGAATGTACAATGTTAAGAGGCACTACCAACTAAAGACTTGCTGGTTGATTTTTCACCTGGAACACTCATCCTTGATTTTCATTATTAGGCCCACAGACACTGCTTCTCCCAAAGCCATCCACATTCCCCAAAGCAATGATTTGGTCAGAATATAGAAAAAATTGTGCTTTCACAATTTCTGTAAGACTCTTACCACTGCTTCTTTTACGCAGGCCATAGCCCTTTGTTGCAATAATGAAAAATTCACCACTTCTTTTACCCACTCAGCCAGTCGCCCGCCCACCCGCTCTTTTATAAGTAAGGACAGGCACAGATTCAAAACATATGTTCCATCAGGGGCTAGCCTGAAGAAGGAGGCTCCTCCCTCCCTAACTGTCATCTTTCGGCCTCTGAGGGAGAGAGAAGGCTGGCCCAGTTCCATCAGGGGCTGGCCTGAAGAAAGAGGCTCCTCCCTCCCTAACTGTCATCTTTCGTCCTCTGAGGGAGAGAGTAGGCTGGCCCAGTTCCATCAGGGCTACCCTGAAGAAAGAGGCCCCTTCTCTCCATAACTGTCATCCTTCAGCCTGTGAGGGAGAGAATAGGCTGGCCCAGCTCCATCAGGGCTAGCCTGAAGAAGAAGAGCCCTCCCTCCGGTCCATCTGCTTTGGTCCAGGCCTCAGAGGGAGAGAAGAATACTGGACCTGATTCCCTCCCCCCCTCACCATTCCCTTCTCCTTTTGTGTTGTGTCTTTTAGATTATAAGCCTGAGGGCAGGGAACCGTCTATTATCCCCTCTGTTGTAAACCGCTCGGATTCCCAGTGATTGGGCGGTATATAAATAAAACTTATTATTATTATTATTATTATTATTATTATTATTATATGCACTGGCTCTCACTTCGCCAAGCATCCTGCCCACATCCTCAGGCTGAACACAAACTGAAATGTATCCAATAACATGGGACAAGCAGGAACAAACGTTCCACCTATGGAATGGCATCAACTACAGCATCCAAGTCAGAGTAGACTTGAGCTTCCCTCCCCAAGCAAAATATCATGGAAATCATTCCCAGAGGGATGTTCAGTGCCATGCATTCTCTTCTTGTGAGCCGAAGCATAACAGGCTCTTGAACACTAAAGACTTCTCCACTGGATGACCCTGCACAGGAGCAATGGTAGCAGAGAAGAATTATTTCTTCGCTCCCACCGTTGCCATGAGTTGGTTTCACTGGACTCCAGTCGAAGTTCAGTGAGCCCTGCTCCAAGTTTTCCATCATGTAGTCCATCTAGTCTCCATCCCATCTAGTTTCCATCTAGTCTCCATCCCACTTGTTTCATCACCACGAATTCCTTAATAAACCAGAAGGACTGAAAGAGAAGCTGGATGGGGAAAAAATGGAAAGACAAATGTCAGGGAGAAATGATCAAGACCTAGGAATTCATGAAAGGAAAGGGAAATTGATGGGGAAAAATGGATGAAGCAAGAATTGTAGACGGCTGAGAAACAAGGAAAGCTGAAGTTCACATAGCTGTTTTTTCTTTTTTTAAGGAATCAGTCCGAGATGGAGCTTCAAAAGTCTAGAAACATTACACTCAGAAAGTTACAGCACAGAGATTGATGAACCAAAAGTTTTTTCTAGTCCCTGCAAGTTCCCTTTCCTGACTTACCCTTAATTCCACTTCTTTGCCCAGTAAATCATACAGAGATGCTCCTTTCGAAGTGATTTCTGAAGCGAGCTGCCTGGCAGTCTTCAAATCTCCAATCTAAACAAACACCAGAAGAAGAGCTTTAGTGTCTTCCACAAAAAGACCCATGAGGGTGGAATAGGGAGAGGAGGAACATATTTCTACTGAAAACAATTTAAAAAAACTATAAACAATACGTTAACAATACAATAAAGGATGCATTAATATCAGAAACATTAAACTCTAACAATGTCTGGAATGTTTACATTCACAAGAACTAATAATTCCTGAAGTGGGAGAAGTCTTTTTGAGTTAATGACATGCAGCAGCCATCCCCAATAGCCTTTTCTCAAGAAACTCAACATGAGGAAAAGACAGTTTCACACCGAAGAAGGAAAACAAGCATGAGAGAGGTGTCAAATTTGGGAAGAAGCCTAGCACAATTTTGAAATTTGCAACTCTCCCGGTCTCCGTGGGCAACTGCCAATTATTCCCCAGACGTTAAACAAGGTACTGTCATTTCAGGCCGAGTGCACAACTTTTTGCCTTAAGGTACTGGATCTTTATGGCAGAAGAGTGCTTGAAAGTTTCACACCCAACCTGAGATGAAGGGGACATCACTACTGCCATCATTGCCATAGGATCTAGGAGACGTCTACTCCAAAGGGTGCAGACTGTGAGGAAAGCCCAGCCAAGGAATGAGGTTACAAGTCTGAAAGAAGCTGGTGCAGCAGGAGGGAAGAAGGAAGAAAGGTTGGGAAATGGGCATAATTTAGCTGCAAAGCTTGGTTGCCCCATTAATAGATCTCAACCATGTGATGTACGGTTTCTTTGACAGGGTAGGAAGGGATGCCTAAGATATCAAGCAATGGCCAAACAGGAAGGAAGAGTGGTAACCTAGAGTTTTAACAACCTTTTGGTAATAAAGTGATGCTTCCCCAAAAACAAAGGAGAGGGAAGACGGACCGTTTTCATTGAAAACTGGGTCACTCTCACAAACAGAGACATGTAAAGTAGATGCTAGGAGTATCCTGTGCAGTTTTGTTTTTTGTTTTCTTAAGCAAATGACTTTTGAAGCAGATTAAACCAGTGACATGTATTTAAAAATTCCACACATACCTAAAATTATCAGCATAAATAAAGATGCAACAATAATACAGTTCAGTTCATAAAGACAAATCCGTTTTAAGAATAGCCGATACAGTTAAACTAAATAAATAAATAAATAAAATAATTCACTGATATCAATTAATACCGTTTAATATATTAAAGCTAAAAAAAGAAACCCTAGGAGAAACGAAAATTATTTCAATAACTGCTTGACAGTTACAAGAAAATGGAATCTGAATGGATAACAAGTTTCATAACATTGTGGTCAGTGCTGAATTAAAGTCAGTACAGTTGGCACTCCTTATCCATGATTTTTTTTTTATCCACAGATTCAAGCATCCACAGCTTGAAAATATTCCCAAAAAGTATAAATTCCAAAAAGCATTAGATATAAGGGGCATCATTTTGCCATTATATTTAATGGGACTTGAGCATCCACAGATTTTGGTATCCATGGTGCATCCTGGAACCAAGGGTATTAAGCCACAAATGGCAGGACTTGCAACCTCAAACATGAAAACAATTTCTGTTTAGAATGGGTATACATTGCAAATCATTAGCTAACAACTACGGTAGATTGCAATATGCCTTCAAGAAACTAGAAGCAGAAAATAATTAGAATAAAAAAACGTATACAGCACGAAACAGTTGCTTCCATTGGGTCCTGCCATCTGCCAACTATTTGCCTAATGACTCAGTACAGAAACACTTGGTTGTGTGATGTACTGCATTGCCATGAATCCTTAAGGGAAGAGGATGGAGGTGTTTAATATACCACAGAGACTGTGACTGAAGCTACTGGTTTCTTCTAACCACCATGGAAGCAGAAAACTAGCCCAATTGTAGAATTTCACTTGATCCCTTTATTCCAGATGAGGAGAAAATACTGTACGTCTCATCTTCCCAATAAAAGGCAGGATCAAATAGTGGTTAAAACAATGGACCAGAAGGTGGGAAATCCTTAATTCAATTATGTTCTTTAAGGTATTCTTTGCAAGGCACTCTTGCAAAATAAATCCACTTCACAGGAAAAGGGTGCAGCTAAAGGGCTTTGGTCTCCCAAAAGGATGCAAATATCATGAGGCAGATTTTCTTTAAAAAGGCATGAGGTCCCATACTTTTGAGCCAAGGTCAAATTTGAATTTGCCTGCGTCCTCTTCATCCACAGTTGTGGCCTCCATCCCTTTGGACTTCATGGCATTGTAAAGCACAGACGTGATCTTTAACAGCTCCTTCACCGAATAGCCATCTGCTTGGTACAGCTTCTTAGTGTTGAGCTTGATGTGAGCCTTTGTCGCCTGTTGGAAAGGGAAAAAAATAGTGCTTGATATTTATTTTATACCACGCTGGGACTTGAAAGCATTACATAAATGTATCCCAAGCAACCTCCCGGTCAAGAACTGTCTAGAGCCAAAACTGCTTCAGCTTCCACAAAGCCTTCAAATCGCACTCTGGGATCTGCAGAAGTCGATCTCAAAGGGCTCTTCTCTGCATGCAATTTCTACACATTAATGACTATTATCCACTTTAAAAGGTGAGTGCTTTCAGCCACATTGTGTAGCTGAGTTAAAGACAGTAATAGAGGTGAGATGGAGAAAACTCAACCTATTCCCCGCAGCTGTCAGGGAAAAAATGACCCTGATGCAGCCAACAAACTTGACATGCCTCATCAGGGACTCGCTAATTAGCTTGAAAAGAAACTCAGCACAGCAAATTTTATTGCTCCAATTCGCCAAAGGTGAAATTTATGTACAGATGATCAGACCTTCCCTTAACCGATGCCCCTACCGCTTGCCCACCTTCTTCAGCAGGGGTCAGTTGTTCTCCCTGTGAATTGCCAACAATGAGATTACTTACCTTAATGAACTCTTTCTCTTTCAACAATCCTTATGGACCAGCTACTAATGTTTATCTATTAACTTACTCTGTTCTGATTTTTCTCCCTGGTGTTTACCTTTGATCAATCTGACTTTCTAAGCCTAGAAAAATCTCCACTATATAAGTCTAAAAATTAAGAGAACTACGTCAGGAAAGAGAGAGAGTACTACAGGTAGGGCTAGCAAGAGAATAGAAGGTAATAACCTCATCTATTCCGTGTTGGGTCAGATATATCCAGTTATGGGGACTCTTTAAGGGGGACATGAGACAACTGCAGTGTGTCCCAAGGAATGTGGCGATGATGGTGAGGAGAAACCAAATCCTATGTGCAGGGTTCAATAACTTTAAGTTTGCACCTTGATTCAAGAAACAGTGATTGATGATGGATGGGGTCTGGAGGCTGGGCAGAAGTGTTACTATACTGTCATCCCTCCATATCCATGGATATTTTATCCATGGATTCAAGCATCCATGGCTTGAAAATATTCAAAAAAATATATACATTCCAAAAAGCAGACCCTGATTTTGCCATTTTACATAAGGGACACCGTTTTACTGTGCCACTGTATTTAATGGGACTTGGATATCCGCAAATTTGGTATCTATGGGGGGTTCTAGAACCAAATCCCAGTGGATACCAATGGGCCCACTATATAAACAAAGTCTCTGCATTTGGACATCAGGTTATCAGGAGTGAAGGAGAAGTGCCATTCCTATTTTGAAAAAAGTTAAACTCTAGTGTTGGTAAATACATACTGGCGTTCTTTCTTTGTGAATATGTATACTTCAAAGATAAATATGACTATGTCGTTTCTTTTTACCAACACTTCATCCTTTTGTCTGGAGGAAATACTGTATTGGAGAAGATAGCAATTTCACTGGACACTGATGAAGACTGATAGTCAAAACAGATCTAGCCTCTTCTAAGTATGAAGATCTTGGGCCATCTATTTTCTTTCAACAATTGATTTAAACCTTATGGACCTTCTCCCATATTGCTTCTTTATCGGTTTGGACTATCTGAATAACTGATTGCTTTAGGGATTTATTATACCTTTCAGTATATATTAAATTATATATTTCAGTATTTGTTCATTTATTTACACACACACACTGAAGAGCAAAATGTTTCGGCTTCTGCCTTCTTCAGTTGCCAAAGTTGTGCACATATACACAGAGACATACATTTTATATCCTAACTCTGTTTTTCAACAGTAAGAAAGGTCTGGCTCGGATATCCAGCAGTGAACTCTCTTTTGCCTGAGGACTTTAAGGAAAGGCTGCACAGGCGTATGTCAGAAATACTGTAGAAGCAGATGCTGCAGAAGAGGGAGTGGGACCGCTTCCAGCTTCTCATGCCAACTTCCATCTTCTCATTTGTTTCCTGACGGCATTTGCTGGCTGGAGTAAGTCAGAATACTGGTTCAAGCCCAAACCCAAATGAACTCTGCAAATAAGGGAGTCAATTAATCTCTCAGCCAGCCACACTGTACACAACCAAACAAGCCATAGCAGGCTGGCAAGCTTTCAGTTTAACAGGTCACCTGTATTATTTCCTCCACTGCTAAAGGCATATTGACTGCCAAAGGAATGAACTACCAAATGTAAATCAAATTCAGAATGTAAGGTGCAGGGAAGAGAAAATGGATATGGGAAAACATTGCTTCAGCGCCATAATTAAAGGAATACACTGGCTGATATATTTGCTATATCGACCATATGCTACCCAGGTTCCAGCCAATGCAGAATGAAGGGAAGAGGGGAGATGAAGGGAAGGAGATGTAGAGAAGATCCTGAAAATATACACACTATAGAAATATTATAGCTGCTACATTTCTAGGGTGCTGAGCGTGTCACAGCATCATTTGAAGAAATTTTAAAAATCAGGAAGAAACACTAGTTTTCAGAATTCTAGTTTCTGGCGCGGAGGGAACAGTTTGCTGTCTTTCGAATGAAACTTTGGAAACAACAATCAGCTTTAAGCAAAGGCTCCCACGCCTGCATTCTGTGTGGGTTTTAATAAGAAAATGCACACTTGTTCGCACCAAGATGCTATGAATCAGAGCCTAGAAAATTATTTCTTTGGATGACTATTCCAAGAATCCTCCAAGCACATGCCTTTTCAAAGCTCTCACCAAAAGGTACCCCTTTGGTTATACCAGCTGTTTGCAAGCAAACAGTTGGGTACTAAGGTCTGCTAGGGATGCCAGCTGAGAGCTTCCAGCTTGCACACTGGATCCATCTGTGGTAGGTAAGGTTTCAGAGAGCAGGAGAGAGATAATGTTGCCCTTTTGGCTAATCCATTCTTTCTCCCTGGCCTGGATATACAGATTTCCTCTGAGGTTCCTGCAAGAACTTGGCCATATTTGTGCACCTTCCTAGTTTCCTTTCAGGCATCTCTGTTTGTCAGACTACCTACATCTCCACTCATTTCTTCCTTTCAAACTATCTTCCTTCTGTCTTTTGGGGTTTTCTTCCCTAGAGTCAGCTTACTGACAGCATCTGCTTGCTGACCCCATTAATAAAACCCCAACTATATCAACAAGAATGTTGTAGCCGTTGTTGCTGTGTATCTTACTAATTAATGTTCATAATATGTATGTATTTTATGTAATCATATGAATTTTGGAATATGGTCATTTAATATGGTCACGGATTGCAATAAAACGATTGACTGACTGACTGACTGATATACCAAATGTAATGATGTCTGCATTAAAAATCAACTCACATTAGTTAAACTAGTTTTCATTTTCAGGTCTCAGGGATCTGTTTACACTGGAGACAGAAGTTTTAGTCCAGCATGGCATCATGGTTTGAGCATTGGACTACGACTCTTGGAGACCAGGGTTTGATTCCTTTCTTGGCCATGGAAACCCACTGGGTGAACTTGGATAATTCACACATTCTCAGCCCAGAAAACTCCATGAGAGGGTTGCCATACATCGGAAACAACCTGAATGCATATAACAGCAACTACAAAGCCACAAATGAATATTCAGGGAGTAAAAAGACAGATAATATAGTAAGGAGTGAGGTGGTTGGAAGAAAGGCCTACTTTGTGAAATTCTTGGCCAAAAGATGGCAAATCTCTTTCCTACGCATAATGAAATCTTGTCATATCACAGGGCCTGTGGTCTCACATCTGTTTCTAAGCAAATAAGACTCCGTCCTACAATCTCAAGATAGAAACAACCAGAAAACCTCAAAAGCAAACCATCTGGGCACATAGACTCAGTCCCATAAGGATCAAACTCAACAGCATGTAAACATCGGTTTGCTTTAGTTCATAATGTATTGCTTTACTTTGTTTTACAAAATGCAAAACTCTCTTAAAGTCTGTGCCAAGTCTACATCGTAGTCACAACCGAGCTCCTGCTAAAGTTAAAATGGACCTCCTCATGATGGGAAGGACTGTAAGATCTTCATTAAACTTCTTCCAGCTATTAAAAAGTGATTTTAAAAGGAGGAGTGAAAAGCGGATCCAAATCCTTAGATGGATGCAGTGTTGTTTCATTAGGAGTTCACCTTCTTTGAAGGTGAGAAGACAGAGAGCTGAAGCGCTTGATGGAGAAAATGACAGCTTGCTAGACACTAAACTGACCAAATGTTTAAGGCCACAGGCTGAGATGCCATGAAAAGGCAGAGAAGCCAAACCAAGACAACAGAATATTGTGGAAATATCACACAGAGTGTATATCCTTTCATTTCTCATGGTAACAAGAATGTGATGGTATGTGGGAAGATCTTGTAGGACCTTTGAGACCAACTGAAAGATGTTGGCAGCCTGAGCTTTTATAGACTCATGTTGCCAATTCTTTCTTTCAGTTTGTCTCAAAGGTGCTACAAGATCTCTCTACATACTGTACTGATTTTACAAACTAATACAGCTATATCTTTGAAGAATGTGATGGGCTACTTCAGGAAAACACTGAATACAAAAGGTCTGAAAGAACATTTAATTTCTACCTTGGAAGAAAGCCTACAAAACCAACTTCACCAGGAGACTGATAAAAACCACTGTAAAAGTATTGTTTAGAAGGAAGTATTTCAGATCCATTTAAAACACAAAGAAGGAAAATCAATGGTTGTTAAGGGAATGGAGACCAAGTCAATACAACGGTAAATGATGTACTTTCCGTATTTCCTAAAATAGCAGACGTTCCTCCTCGCCTACAAATGGAAGAATCAAAGTTCTGAGTGGCTTTGCAGCTGCTACCACAAAAGCCTCTGTAAACAAGGCCAACAGTTTTCTTTAAGTCTATTGCATCAAGATAAAGATGGTTCTTTGCTGATGTTGTCGAATTTATTTTACCTTGGTCCTCACTCTTATCTATATACAGGTAATCTCATCTGAACATGCTCTAAATAATGATGAGCAAATCAAACTAACAGAGAAAACAGGAATAGCATATTAAGATTCAAATCACAGGAGATAAGGTAAAACACAGTATCTCCAGTAAAGATAAAATACTGATTTGTGAATCTAATGTGTTTGGCGTATTTCCTTCTTCACCCCATGCCTGACTCTACTGCTTATATATATGGGAGGGAGCACAATTCAGACTGCAATCCCTTTCCAAAAGGATTATAAACCTCTTGAGTACTAACTCTGTTATGCAGCAGACTTTATAAATGTTAAACCCTGATGACTACAGTGCAATCCTCTAGAGGTGTTCTATCAAATCCCTCCTCTTGCCAATCTCCAGCACTAAATCTCTGAGCCACCATCCCATGAGGTTCTCAGGATCATATCTGTGTATATAACAGCCTGGATGAATTCCCAATTCTCTGTCTGTGGATCTAAACCAGGAGTGTGAACCGCATCACTGTGAACCTCATAGCTATGGGTCACATGCAGCCCCAGTGTCATTTTTGCATTCCCACCTCTCTCTTGGACTGCCTCAGAGGAAGAAAAATGAGCAGAAATGAAGAACTGGCATGCCTTGAAGCCTCCGAAACTAGCAATTCTCTTTCAATACGATGTACGGTGGCCCGCCATTTTCGGTCCTCAGGTTTCACTTCCATCCTGAATCACTGCCCCTGTGATTCTGGTCAAACAGAACTGGTGGAACATGTACTTTTTCAGTGTCTGTACTATAGAGATCTACGCATCGAGCTTATTTTGCCAATACTCCACAAACATAGTTTTTTGTGAGTCTTTTGAGCTATGTGGCCGTGTTCTGGAAGAATTTATTTCTGCTGTTCCGCTTGCCTCTGTGGCTGGCATCTTCAGAGAATGGTGGCATGGAGGTGTGTGGGGTATATACAATATACTGTGTGACCCTGTGTGACTCCACTAACATCCAGGATGTTCAGAACAGTATTTTGTTTCCTTCCTGCTTTCAGGAACATATAAAGTAGCAAAACCTAGTGCAGCCGCAATTAAATTCTGATAGGTGATGACTTGCACAATGGATGAGTAACTGAACTTCTAGTTGGACTCCGCGGCTTGCATCTTCAGAGAATGTCACAGATGCTGGCAAAACGTGAGGAATAAACTCTTCTAGAACATGGCCACAAAAAAACCCTATAATATTGACATAATTTCTGGCTTTCCTCTTTCGCAGATAATATGAATTTCCATCAGCATTGTAATTAATTTGTACTTCTTAACTACTCAGCATAACTGAAGGTTGCTATATTCCTACTGCATATGCCATCTTCTTATCTGAATAGGCTTAAGAACATTAGAACTTTACTGAATCAAACCAGGTTGCCAATTAATCCAGTATCCTTCTTCCCAGAATGGCATTCCAGGCCCAGAACACACTGCAGATATAATCCAGTTTCAGACCACTTTAACTGCTCCAGTTCAATGCTAGGGAATTCTGGGAACTGTAGGTTTGTGAGACATATTTAGCCTTCACTGTTGGAGAGCAATGGTGCAAAATAAACTACAATTCCCAGGATTCCCTAGCATGAAGCCAGGACACTTAGAGCAGTATCGAACTGGATTATTTCTGCAGTGTGTTTTGGACTTCAGTTTCCCATCTTGCTTCAAAGGCTTCTAGTAAAAGACCTACCCACAACTTGCTTCTCCAATGGTTGCTGCTTCTTTAAACAAGTTGTTATGTCCCCCTGCATTGCCAAGCTCTACCCTTTCACCTTCTCGATGAATAACATTTTTGCCCTTATCACTTTGGGATGAATTGTTCCAAACCAGATGCTCCCCAGCTCCTGACAGCTTTCTCCCCCAGAGATTAATTTAAAAGCTGCTGTGCAACCTTTCCGCTATCAAGAGCAAGCGGGTTGTTTTCACTGGGATTCAACCAGACCTATTTGTTTTGTACTGGCTCAGGTTGTCCCCAAACATCCCCACTGCCTGACAAATCTAAATCCTTCCACTCAGGACAATAATCTCATCCATACAATACATATTTATCAGGCCCTGTATGTGGAACAGGTAACACTTTTCAAAATTCACCTTGGAGGCTCTGGCTTTCAGCATCCTAACTAACTACTAGGGTTTTTCTCCCAAGAGTATGATTATATTTCCCAGGGTTGCTAGTATTGATGCGCTCCATGCTTCTTTTCTGTGTACTATCTAGCAAGCTATCAAAACAACTGGCCACAACTGTATCTTTCACTCCAGATGCACAGAGGGGTGGGATAATAATAATAATAATAATAATAATAATAATAATAATAATAATAATAATAAT
>NC_056529.1:32290232-32301267 GCF_019175285.1 Sceloporus undulatus
TATTATTATTATTATTAATTCACCATACAGCCAACACAATCATTGAAAATTCTTCTCTGTATACTGTACTTTTGACTGGATCATCCAAAACACAGAGCTTATTCAACGTTTGCAGATTTGGGACCCATCTTTAGCGTCAGCCTCCAAGATGATACTCAGTTTCAAATTTTTAATCATATGCCCAGATTGCTTCTGTTCTGCTGCTGTTGATATATATATATATATATATATATATATATATATATATATATGAATGATGCATTTTACTCAATCTGGGATTTAGTTTACAAAAGCTAAAACAGATACAGCTTAACAAAATTACATCATACAAGACTTAAAAATATAAATGAACCAACAGTAGAATTAAAAGCAGCTAAAAGCATGATCATTAGTAATGAAAAAAATTAACAGTATAGCATATTCTCAATGGCTTTCTACCATCAGTCCTGAAAGGGCTGAAACTAAAAGGTATTCACTTGCCTGAAAGTATAGTGCCTGTCTAGCTTCTCTAGGGAGCAAGTTCCAAAACCTGGCATTAGCCATTGAGAAGGTCCTTTCCAACCAGATGTAATATGTGAGAGTGTTGGGCCAGAGATTTCCCTGAAGATCTCAAGACTTGGGAAAGCTCATATAGGAAGAGACTGTCTTTCAGATATCCTGAGCCATGTATGCATTCTCAGGTGGTTGTTTTTGTTAATATTTCAGTGTTTTAATATGGAATATAAACTACAGTATAAAGGCTTTAAAACCATAGAATCACAGAGCTGGAAGAGACCACAAGGTCCATCCTATCCAACCCACCACCATGCAGGAATACACAATCAAAGCACTCCTGACAGATAACCTTAGGGTAATTTACATTTCCTAAAGAAAAGGAAACAAAAATATTTAAACATCAAAAATATCAAAGCCAAGCCTGTTAGGGTTTAGCTTTAACTCAGCAGAGTAGTAGAAATGTGCCTTTGTCTAACTATGCTTCCCTAGGAACTGAGACTGACTCAAAGACAACAAACATGTAGCTTGCAGTTTAAAACAAAAGTTTACTAATGGCTTTAATCTATATACATAGAGGTTATGGCCTGTTACAGACAGCCAAAATAAAGCTGCTTCGAGTCACAGTGGAGGTATGGTGTTTCAATGATGCATGCGTCCTAAGAGTCCAGAAGCCACACCAAAGCCACGCTCCAGCCCTAAGGACTGTAACAGGCCCATATCCTAATATAGCTAGTGGATGTGGCAGCTAACAAGGCCAATGAAATTTTAGGCTGCATCACTAGAAGTATAGTGTCTAGATCAAGGGAAGTAATAGTGCCACTATATTCTGCTCTGGTCAGGCCCCACCTGGAATACTCTGTCCAGTTCTGGGCACCACAATTCAAAAAGGACATTGAGAAAAAGGAGCGTGTCCAAAGGAGGGCAACTAAAATGGTGAAGGGTCTGGAAACCATGCCCTATGAGGAATGACGCAGGGAGCTGGGGATGTTTAGCCTGGAGAAGAGACGGTTAAGAGGTGATAGATAGCCCTGTTTAAATATTTGAAGGGATGTCATATTGAGGAGGGAACAAGCTTGTTTTCTGCTGCTCCAGAGACTAGGACCTGGAGCAATGGATGCAAGCTGCAGGAAAAGAGATTCCAGGTCAACATTAGGAGGAACTTCCTGACAGAGAGGGCTGTTCGACAGTGGAACACCTTCCTCAGAGTGTAGTGGAGTCTCCTTCTTTGGAGATCTTTAAGCAGAGGCTGGATGGCCATCTGTTGGGAATGCTTTGATTGAGATTTTCTGCTTGGCAGAATAGGGTTGGACTGGATGGCCTTCGTGGTCTCTTCCAGCTCTACGATTCTATGATTCTATTTATCTCACTATCTTTCCAAAGAAAGTTGAGAAAAGAGAATCTGCAGTCCCAAAGAGGGAGTGACTTAAAGCACATGGTTAGTTTGAATGAGAGAGAGGAGAAAGTTTGCATGCAGGAAATCCCTATCTATCTAAGGAGGGGGAAAGAGAATGCAAAAATCTTCCAACATAACCTCCAGCCTCTGTTTAAAATTCTCCAAAGAGGATCAGTCAATGAATACAATCAATGAATACAATGCTTTCGAAAATCAAAATGCAGGGGAAGAAGACCCTGCCAACCACAATATTTCATGCTAAACTCTAAAATAAACTGACTCACCATAAACTGAGCAACTGCCTTAATGAAAAAAACTCGGTCTTGCTCTGTCTCAACATCTGAAGGGATATCGGTCTGAGGCTCATATCTGCAAAAGGAAACATCTGCAGAGTTAAATAAGTCTTCCAGCAACATATATTTTTATTTAAATGTTCATATCCCCATTCCCACTGCTGCACTTCAAAGTGGCTTGGAGCATAAGAAGTGCTCATTAAAACATAGTTTTCAAAGAGGTAGCTATGTTAGTCTCTCACTGCATAAAAAAGAGGAAGGGAGTGGGGAAAAAGAAAAAGAAATATAGCTGCACATTTATGAAGCACTGATTTATATTTTCACATGTGTTTTCATGGATATAAACACACTTCTTGGGATACTAGAGGCATGCTGTGGTGTCATGTTGGGGTCCAACACCATGTTTTACAGAATCCTCTCCAACACAACTTAACCAGCGAATTCTCCACTGATGTACAAAACCAAATTCAAATGGACACCCTCCCCAAGCCCAAACTGATATTTAGTTTCAGATAGGATCAGGTGCATGACACCAGAGCATGCAAACATCTTCATGGCTGACCTGGAACAATGCTTCCTCAGCATGTGTACCCAAAAACCTCTCCCCTACCTTCAGTTTCTTGGTATCTTTGTAACTTGGCTATGTAGAGAGCAATTGCTTGAGACGTTCCACCAGGATGGACACAAATCTGCCGTTAGAAATGGCAATACTGAAAAACCAAGTTGCAGAACATTTCAATATTCCTGGACACAAGTGATTTGCAGGCTGTGCTCCTTGAACAAGGAAATTACAAGGGAAGACTAGAAGGTGAAAACGCTGAACTGAATTACAGACAGCCCTTGCTTCTTCTCAGAGGGAGTTTTAGCCCTGGGAATCTGACCTTTTTTAAGCCGATTTATTGCTTTCAAAAATCAACACTCATGACTGTAAAGATCTGAAAGACCTGTTTCACATTACACAGCTCTTTGAAAATGTAGGACCAGGCTCACAACGATTTGCATCTTTCTGGATCCTACTAAATTCCATTCCATTCAAACAACGATGTATGGTTTATATTTGAGCATTTATTATCACTCTGTACTGCATCTCCAAATGTTGGTTTATATCCATGAATGCGCATGAAAAATAAAAACCAGCTAGTCCTAAAGGTACTGCCACATTTCTTCTTCTTTTCCCTCCCTCCCAATTCTTCATCGTCTTGACATTAACAGCATAAAAACCAATATGGATCAATCCACAAAAAGCAACAGTAAGATTCATAATCTGTGCGCTGCCCTGAGCTCCTTGGGGAAAAGGCAAGATTAAATTCAAACAGATTCCAGCGTGAAACAGTGGAACAAGATTTCATAAGGAGACTGAACAAGACTTGAACAGGGAGGAATACCTTTTACAATACTACATTTTTTGTTCAGCTCATCAGTGCAAGGATGCTGGGTCATTTCTCTACTAGTGCTCTGTTAAATAACAATGGTTATGATAATTTGCACTGCCTACCTTTTGCATTTCGCTTCCTTCCAACCACGATGATTACCATCCCACATTTGCCCCTATATCCAAGCATGTGAATAAATCATCTCAAATGTTATGCAGCACTTTATATACACTGGATGAAGTGGACCGTTGTGTCACAAGATGTGTATGTATGTAAAGGCAAGCAAGACGTCTCTCTTCTGGCAGGCCTTCCCAGATTAACATCCTACTAACATCTGCTACTGTCTGGAGCTGCCTCTTGTTTTAACAACTGTTTAATATTTAATTGTATTTTATTGTGGATGGGTGGGTTTTGAGAGGGTTGGGATATAAGGATGATCACTGTTTTATTGTGTTTTAAGGGTGTTTTACTATTGTGAAGTTGATCATTGTGTTTTATTATTGTTAGCCGCCTCGATCTGCTTGGAGAGGCAGGATTCAAATAATCATCATCATTGACCCCATGTGGCGACCCCATGAATTTCATAGGGTTTTCTCAGGCAAGGGATACTCAAGAGGTGGCTTTGCCAATTCCTTCCTCTGCGGAATAGCCTACAGCAGTGATGGCGAACCTATGGCACACGTGCCAGAAGTGGCACTCAGAGATCTCTCTGTGGGCACACATGCTGTCGCCCTAGCACAGAGTTTGCCAGAGTTTCTTACTAGAAAGCCAAAGGGACGTGGCACTTTGCAATAAATAAGTGAGGTCTGCGTTGCAGTTTGGGCACTCGGTCTGTAAAAGGTTCACTATCACTGGCCTACAGCAACTGGTATTTGTTAGTGGTTTCCCAAGTACTAACCAGGATTGAACCTGCTTAGCATCCAAGATGAGATGGGATCTGGTGCCTTCAGTGGTTCCCAACCTGTGGGTCGGGACCCCTTTGGGGGTCAAACGACCCTTTCACAGGGGTTGCCTAAGACCATCGGAAAACACATATTTGCATGCAGCGATGAAAATAATTGTATGGTTGGGGGGCACTACAACATGAGGAACTGTATTAAAGGGTCCTGGCATTAGGAAGGTTGAGAACCATTGCTTTAGGTTATTTAGGCATGCCAAAAGAAGCTATTATCTTTTATTAATATGCGGACATTACTGCTGTACCTTTCCTCCTGAAAGATCAATGCACAAATAAAGTCCCATTCAGTGCAACGCAAGCCAATTTATACAGCCAGGACTGGGCACCCTGCGCAAAGAACAAGGCATGCCAGTTCAGATTGTTATGGAAAGTGATACTGATGACACTTGGCATCAGACTTTATTATCAAGGTTCACCTTGCTTAAATGTGCCTAGTTTAAATTCAATACTGAGAAGTAAGGTACACAATTCCTGGATAGAGAATTGTGCCTCCTTCCTGGCACAAACTGAAGCACGGTTAACTTACTTTTTGAAGTCACAATTGCAAAAGGCACCCTTTCACTTCTCATGCTAATGACATTAAACTCATTCCTCTTTATCAGATTAGCATTTTATCATCATTTTCAGAAGAAATGATTTACGGTGCGCTGCCATAAGATCCGTCTGGTGTTTAATTTTGTATAACAAAGCAATAAAAGAAGGCAATTTTAATCTGAAGCGTATGTTTGAGTCGAAAGCTTGAGAAGTGATAGATGCTTACGATGATATGAAACCTCAGAACGAGGGAAGTGATTTGGGGTCATTTCAAAACTAGAAGTTATTAGTTACTTCCAGGATACTACAACAACTTTATTTCAGTCTTAAAGGTGCGACAAGATGTCTATGTACTACAGCAATCTTGTAGTTCATCTTGAAGAGAAGCATTTTTCGAAGTCACGGTCACATTTGCTCCGATGTTTGCTTTGAAACGAAGGGTTTAACTACCAACCTTTTCACCAGCCAAAGGAGTATCTCCGAAACCAGCATGAAGTTCGGGGTGCGAAAGTTCTCCATCGAAATGAGCCGGGGGTATCCCAGGGCCCTCATCATCTCAGTAAAATCTTGAGAAACAAAGACATATTTAGGTGTTTTTAAGAAATGCATGCAGGTACATCAGAGGTGCCTCAAGAAACAACCATTCCCAGAATGCCACCGCCTGGAGCCATGACAGTTAAAGCGGTATCAAACTGGGCTATTTCTCCAGTGAGGATGGACTCTTAGATGGTCGCACTACACTCTTAAAGCGTTGCCCCTTTGAGACTGACTGAAAGAAAGGAGTTGGCAGCAGGAGTTTTATTAGACTTCAGTCTCCTTCCTCAGATGCATATTATTATTATGAATTCAAAGGTGATAACAGTCTGTAAAATCAATATGTAGAGAGATCTTGTAGCCCCTTTGAGACTCACTGAAAGAAAGGAGTTGGCAGCAGCAGCTTTCCTAGACTTCAGTCTCCTGCTTCAGATGCATTTAACATAATGCTACTTCATTTCCATACACAAAGGATTTTGAATTGAGTGTCTCACATCACGTACCAATGGCATATATATAGGTCTGTTCCTGGTTTCCACTCCACTCAATGCATCTGAGGAAGGAGACTAAGGTCTATGAAAGCTCCTGCTGCCAACTCCTTTCTTTCAGTGAGTCTCAAAGAGGCTACAAGATCTCTCTACATATTGATTTTGCAGAATATTATTACCTTTGAATAAATAATAATAATAATAATAATAATATGCATCTGTGAAAGCTCATGCTGCCAATGTCTTTCTCAAAGGCGCTTCAGGATCTCTTTATGTGTTGATTTTAAAGGCTATTATTACTTTTGAATAATAATAATAATAATAATAATAATATGCATCTGAGGAAGTAGACTGAAGTCTATGAGAGCTCATGCTGCTCACTTCTTTCTTTCTTTGAGTCTCAAAGGTGCTGCAAGATCTCTATATACTGATTTTACAGACTATTATTACCTTTGAATAATGATGATGATGATGATGATGATGATAATAATGATATGCATCTAAGGGAGGAGACCTGAATCTATGAAAACTCATGCTGCCAACTTTTGCTTTCAATGAGTCTCAAAGGTGCTGCAAGATCTCTTTACATATTGATTTTACAGGCTCTTTATTTCTCATGAATAATAATAATAATAATAATAATAATATAACAACAATGTTGATTTTACAGGCTATTATTTCCTTTGATTAATAATAATAATAATAATACTGTAATAATAATATGCATCTGAGGAATTAGACTGAAGTCTAGGAAATGTTAGTCTGTATCTTGTATCCTATTCCTGTTGCCAACTCCTTGCTTTCAGTGAGTCTCAAAGGGGCAACAAGATACAGACTAACATTGCTATATCTTTGCATTAAGCCTTCTCTCCCACAATAAACTACAATTCCCATCATCCCCTAGCCCCGAGCTCTAGGGCAGTTAAAGCAGCCTCGAAGCGGATCATTTCTGCCGTGTGTTTTTGGGGGACTCACTCCGGAGGTCGCGGAAAGACATGTCCAGCTTCCTCTCTTTGCCTCTCTTTATCTTTTTTCTCTCGGCTCGATTAGGCTCCTAGCGCCGCTTCTCAGGACTAGGCCGCGTCGCCATGGCAACCGCTGCTACGGCGAGGCCTTGGGCCCAAACTACTCGAAAAGGCGCTGCGGGAAGTTATTATTATTACTATTATTATTAATTTGGTGTGTTTTCTCTCTCTGCTTTAAACTGTTAGGGAACCCTGTGATGTGTAGTTTAATAATAATAACAATAATAATAAAATTATAACAAAATAATAATAAAATGTGTAGTTTATAAATAATAGTTTGCTGTGGCACCCAAGTCTTTCTGACAGAGAAGGCTAAATGTCTCACAAAACTACAGTTCCCACAATTCCACAGCATGGGCTTCATCATCTGCACTGCAGAAATAACCCACTTTGGCACCACTTTAATGCTAGGGAATCCTGGGATGTGTAGTTTGCTGTGGCACTCAGCGCTGTTTCTGACAGTGAAGCCTCAATGTCTCACAAAACTACAGTTCCCACAATTCCATAGCAAAGCAATAGGCTTCATCTGCACTGCAGACATAATCCACTTTGACACCGCTTTAACTGCCATGAATCCTGGGATGTGTAGTTTGTTGAAGCCCCCCCCCCGACGGAGAAGGTTAAATGCCTCACCGAACTACAGTTCCCACAATTCCATAGCAATGGGCTGCATGCATCTGCACTGCAGAAATAATCCAGTTTGACACCGCTTTAATGCTATGGAATCATGGGATGTGTAGTTTGATGCGGCTCAATGTCTCACCAAACTACCATTCCCAAAACTCCGTCGCATTGAACCACAATGGCAGTTAAAGTGGTGTCAAACTGGCTTGTTTCCGCCGTGTGCGGATACAGCCCCAGAGACAAACTGAGATGATGGCTCCAAACTGACCGCTGAGGATAGGTTTAATTGGAGTGGATAAAAACGAACGCCTGTTCATATTTATTTTAAAAATTGTGTTTCTATATGACAATACAATTTCAACTGTTATGCAAACGCACAGACCCACTCTCTGTGATGTATATATAACACTTTCAGGCTCGCTTTCCAATTACAGTCTGCAAACTTTATCCCACAGAGTTAAGCACTATAGCTTGAAAATACAAAAACATAACAGAATGATAGAGTTGGAAAGAGACCCCAAGAAGGGCCTGATCCACAACCCCATCTGCCATTCAGGAACTCCAAGTCAAAGCATAGGACAGATGGCCATCCACCTCTGTTTAAAGATCTCCAAGGAAGGAGACTCCACCACTTCTAGTATAGTCTATTCCAATGTTGAATAGCTCTTAAATAGAAAAAAAACCCCTAATGTTTGAGTGGAATCTCTTTCTCTGTAGCCGTGCATCTATTGCTCGGGGTCCGTGTTCTCTGGAGCAGCAGAAAACAAGCTTGCCCCTCCTCAATAGACAATCCCTTCAATATTTAAATAGGCTATCATACACCTCTTAACCTTCTCTTCTCTCCAGGCTAAACATCCCAGCGCCCTGAGTCATCCTCAGGGCAGGGTTTCCAGGCCCTTCACCACTTAGTCGCCCTCCTTTGGACACAACCCAGTTTCTCAATATGTCCTTTTTGAACTGGCTGCCCGGAATACTTCCAACTTCATCATCTCTCTTCCAGAATGATTCGTTTGGTTAACCTTTTTTGAATTGCGGGTGCCCAGAACGGACACAGTATTATTCCAGGTGTGAGCCCTGACCAAAGCAGAACAGAGTGGCACTATTACTTCCCTTGACTAGACACTATACTTGTACGAGGCAGGGCCAAGATTGCATTGGCCTTTTAGCTGCCACATCACAATAACCTTCATGCTCAGTTATATACCTTTGGCCCTTTAGGATCCAAAGGTTATCGCATCAGTGTCTGAACTTTCTATCTGTTCCAAACGTTTCAAGATGTAACGTTATGGGAAGGATATTATCGAATTCGAAATGTAAACGTCCGAGAACGAACGGGAACACAATTACCGCATTTGTCTTATAGGAGCGTGATAAGTATGGAGAACGTTCAATATTTGCACATGCGTATTTGTACAGTGTATTCTTGTTCATGAGTACCAATACAGAACAAAGGCTTTTACAAGGAGATATTTGTACAAATACAGACCTAATCTTTTTATTTACAAGATAACATTAGACACACCACACACCCACATGTATACACACATATAGTCCCGCAATCTATATATACAATATCTATATATATATACTGGTTTGTGGATATCTATATAATATATATATATCTATAATATATATTATCATATCATATATTATATATATTTTGTTATAATATTTTATTATTATTATATATTAACCTTTATTATGAACGCTCGTAAATTTACACAGCGCTGTACATCAATCTTTTAGTATGACGGTTCCCTCCCCTCAGGCTTACAATCTAGAAAACAAGACCAGAAGGAGAAGGGGTGGTGACGGGAAGGGTAGAGGTCCACAGTTTCCTCTCAACCTCCGGCCTGACCAGCCGCTGTACTGAGGAGCTTGGCTTCATATGGATGGTTAATCATTTTCCAGAAAATACATACTCACACGTAGGATAATCATATACAGTACATCGCAATACAGGAAATTATCTATAAACACCACACACAGAACACACATATAGTAACGCCATTATCGATGCCTGAAGCTTCTTCATAGGATGGTTTTCAACTCCTTTGTGAAGCTGGTTAAAGAAGTGAGGGCCTGCTTGTTTAGAGGAAGAAGGTCAGGAGTGAGGGGGCAGCAAGTTGAAAGGGAGAATCCGGGATGGGCCAGGAAATCCTGGGCTGGGACAGCAGACCTTGCTACCAAACGGAGGCCCTGGTGGGAAGGTGAGGATAAGAAGGTCGATAAGTAAGGAGGGGCCAGTCCATGGAGGGCTTTGAATGTCGACAGCAGAGCTATACTGAATGCGAAAGGGAGGGGGAGCCAGTGAAAGGGATGCCAAGACAGGAGAGATGTGTCAGAGCGGTGGGTGGAAGTGATAATGCGTGCAGCTGAATGCTGGACGAGATTAAAGGACGGAGGTTGAGAAAGAGGAAGCCAAGCCAGGGGACATTACAGTAATCAAGTCGTGAGATCACTGGGCAGGACCAGGATCTTGCAGTAGAGGCGGAGAGATAGGGTCGATTTTGGCAATATGTAGAAAAAAAATCTACAAGCCTGGCTGTGGTCTGGATCGAGGGATACCGACAGAGAAGAGACAAAGATAAACCAAGCGCGGGCTTGCTGGACTGGTTGAATGGAAATGTTGTCCACAGAGACAGAAAAGGATGTGAGGTTGGGCTTAGGAGGAAGACAAGAAGCTCCGTCCTTGGACATGTTGACTTCAAACGCCGATGGCGCATCTCCACTGTGAGACAGCTGTAAGGCAAGATGAGACTTGCTGTTCAAGCCATGGAGAAAGGTCAGGGGCAGAAAGATACAGCTGGGTGTCATCGGCATACAGATGAGGAAAAAACCAAAGAGCTGATGAGTTTCCTAAGGACAGTGTGTAGAGAGAAAACAGAAGGGGACCCAGAACAGAGCATGGGGAACTCACAGATAATATATATTTTGTAGTTAATATATAGTTTTGTATAAATTACATATTTAAAATATGTATATGTATATATATATTGTATGTTACTTTTAGACAACACACACCACACCATTTAATATAATGTTATACACTTACATAAACATAGGGTTGGTTGCCTCCCTGGGACCTCAAAACTGGAAAATGTAGGACAATGTTTTAAAATGTAGGACTTTTAAAAATTTCCAGGCCAGGAAATTTTAAAAAGAAGGTCCTACATTGTTAAAACCTTGTCCAGGCCAGGCTAGAGCTGGGGAGACAGCCCTCTCTCAAGCTCCAAGCCCAGGCTTGGAGGACCTGCAGTCCGAGGAGCCCCACCAGGGCCAGGCTAGGAGCTTGGGAAACAGAAGTGCAGGGAGGGA